>NC_090356.1:29982444-30302860 GCF_035084215.1 Heptranchias perlo
TCAGGGTAGTCAGCGATGTGTTCCATGTTTCTGCTTTGGTGTAACCAGAAACTGTGATTCCACCAGCCGCTATAGAAACCAGATACATCTGCGTTTCACTGAGGAAAATGACTTTAAGGGTAAATGATTATAAATAATGTCTGGTCCCTTGCAAGCATCGTTTTGAAACCGTATCTTGATCTGTATTTTGAAGACTTTTTTTAAAAGAGAGATTTCATCAGCTCATCTTTCTGTCCCAGCGTCAGCCATGATTCTCAGAAGGCCCGGGAAGGAGAAAGAATGCATCATTACTTTGTGCGATGCTTCCTTTCGAACTTGAGTAGGTGCCCAGCAACCTTATAGTTGATACCGCATTAATACTGCCTTATTGCACAGTGGCACTTTCACATTGTGGCAGAGGTTGCCCAAAGCTGGAATTTGCAGTTTCGGCTGGTGTGTCTTAGGGGGGACAGCAGACACATCTTACGTCAGTCACTCTTTCACACTCCCTAATAACTGATGTGGAGATGCCGGTGATGGACTGGGGTGACAATTGTAAACAATTTTACAACACCAAGTTCTAGTCCAGCAATTTTATTTTAAATTCACAAGCTTTCGGAGGCTACCTCCTTCCTCAGGTGAACGATGTGGAAATGAAATCCTCGAAATGAAGTCGCATTTATAATTCACAGAACAATGCTGGTGATAACAGACAGTTTTTTCAACTGCCCGTTGCCAAGGCAATCAGTGTGCAGACAGACAGGTGTTACCTGCCAGGTCTCAGAATATACAAATCACCAAAAAAAAACAACAAACAAAAAAAAAACAGAGATAGAGAGGTAGAAACATAGAAAAGACAGCAACTGACCCGTTATATTAAAAACAGATAACATTTGTTCGCTGGTGGGGTAACGTGTAGCGTGACATGAACCCAAGATCCCGGTTGAGGCCGTCCTCATGGGTGCGGACACCTGTCTGTCTGCACACTGATTGCCTTGGCAACGGGCAGTTGAAAAAACTGTCTGTTATCACCAAGCATTGTTCTGTGAATTATAAATGCGACTTCATTTCGAGGATTTCATTTCCACATCGTTCACCTGAGGAAGGAGGTAGCCTCCGAAAGCTTGTGAATTTAAAATAAAATTGCTGGACTATAACCTAATAACTGAAGCAACAATGTCAGAAATGGGTTTCTCACCCACCCTCGCGACTGAATGGTTTTAGCTGACGCAGTGAGACCTTAAATAGGAGTAAGGGTAATTGGACAAACTTTACAGAGTGGGAACTGCTTACAGTTGTCACTTGTTAAATTCTGACCAAAAGTCTGGTTAGCTTCTTCAAGGAGCACAAGACTGATTCTGTTGATTACTTATGAACAATGTAAAATTTGTCTAGTGCTGTCTTAGGCGCTAACTGTGGCTCCTCCTTGGGATTGAATGTTCTCATAAAATCAATCTCCATTTTTTAAGCTCATTCAACAAACTGATAGGTGAAGTCAACAGAATACATTGTAAAATATTGGTCTGCATGTGGCAACCAAACAGGCCTTCATTTAAAAAAAGATCCCACTCATAGAAGTTAATGAACTAAGTGATACATGAGGGGGTGAATATTTTGAAAATCTTGTCCCTTCTCCTAGAAAATTTTTTAAGGCTCCTATCTAGGGTGAGTGTGGGAAGTTACTCTAGGTACCAATATAAATATACTTCAAATGTTTCCTGTTCTGGTGCAGAACTTTTGTTTTGACCACAAGAGGCAGCTGGGGAAATACAGGAGATATTAGGCAACCATCTTTGGCACAGGGCAGGCTGATTCCCTGGCAGGCCACATTGAGATTGTGTGATAAACTGTCACTGTTGGTTATATTTTTGGATCTGGCTTGTGGGGGCAACTGATCCAACATTCGAAGAAAGTTGAACGAATATACAGATTAGGTTTTTCATGATTACTGTGCAACCTGGGTTGTTGGCTTTCTACTCGCTTAACTCATTCCCCCCCTCCCTCCCCTCAAAGCACACCGAACTCTACAATGTCGTTACCATTATCCTCAGGGAATCCTCACGTCCAGCTCAACCACGTTCAGTCTAAGTTGAGGATACCGTTGACCTAATCAGCTTTCAATATTACACTGAGGTACAATTGTATTTCCCTCCTAGGTGTGAATGTGACGGTACCAGCCCAACCTGTGACTCCACCCCTCTCGACCTCTCAGATT
Organism: Heptranchias perlo; assembly: GCF_035084215.1. Classification (NCBI taxonomy): domain Eukaryota; kingdom Metazoa; phylum Chordata; class Chondrichthyes; order Hexanchiformes; family Hexanchidae; genus Heptranchias; species Heptranchias perlo. Next base: position 29,984,639 of record NC_090356.1, read on the forward strand.
ATTGTGGACCCAGACTCTGGAGAATTTCAGCTCGTTGATCTCTCAAGACGGTTCCTCAATCATGATTCCTTCTGGACTCTTCCAAGACAGTTTTTGGGAAATAAGGTGCATTTGGACTGTTAAGATGTTGAACTGTTAGTCAATCCTTTGAATTTTACTATCCTGTTTACATCGCATTTATACACACTAGGGATTCATACTGAAACAGTCAGAATATTCTGATGCACCATTTATTTGCATATGATTGAAGATTTAGGAAATGTAAACTTCATGCTGTTATTACTTGGTATAAACTGTAGACTTAGATCATGGATAAGAATAAAGAAGGGCTTTGTTTGACAGATATTGTAAATTATCTGTTTATATAATTTCTTATCTGTGCAACTACACAGACATATTAGTGCAATGTCATCAAATAGGTCAGGGGAAGCAACACTTGGTGCACTGACCCTTTTAAGCATTTTGTGGTATGCAGGAGCCATCTTGGCAGGCCTACCAACTCTCACACATGAGATTGTGATCTCCCCTTCCCCCGCACACCTCTCGCATGTATGGACTGTAATGGTAACTCGTGGCATTTATCTTCTCTTCACACAAAGCAAGCAAGCAAACAAATGCTATTCGTAGCAGGAGTGAAAAACCTCTGGCTGAACAGCAGGCCTGTGTAGTTTTAAGGGTTTAACTGCCTTTGGGTAGTGGGTGTTAGGATAGTCTTGCCTCCATAGGTGCAGCGGAACACAATCAGGTGGACTCTGAAGAGAGAGAATTAAAGGGAAAGAGAGAAAAATGTATAAGATGTATGGATAAGAGAGAAGAGAATACATTAATGGCCTTTAGTCATCCCTGTAGCCCAAGCATGACACTTTTATCCATTTTGTTTTGGCGCAAGGCTACCCCTCAGGTCTATTGCTTGTGACTACCTCGTACTTAGGAATTATCCAGCGTTGTCAGTTCTGCATTTTGTTTTTTCTCAGCCCTGCAAGGTTTTGTTCTGAACCTTTCAACTTTCCTCAGGAGCAGTTCCTACTGTTCCCGTTGCTGATACCTTTCTATCCCTTTGAACTTTGAACTTTTAACCAATGTGGCCCGATTTGGGTTAGAGATGGGTTATGAGAATTTTGGTCTATTCATCTCAGAGATTCTATTTGACTTGACTCTTAACAGGGACAGCCTAACTAAAATAAGCTCCTTGCTGTATTGGTCGACATCTTGAAAGACATCAAAAATTTGGAATGCCAATTGAAGAACGTGTGTGTTAGAATCAAGACCATGACATATCATGGTGTGACATTCCAGCCCTGTTGACGAAGGTTCTTGTGGCTAATTCAGTGGGTCTGTACACCAGCTATTGCTCAGTGGGAAATTTATAAAGTGGATCCAAGTTTGTAAGGTGCATCTCCAAAGTCAAAAGTTTGTACAGCAGTTAATTTCATGCTGGACCAAATTTGGTTTCTGGTGACTTAAAATTTCTTTCTTTAAAGGTCATTACTGTTTGCTCTCGTTTTAGCTGGCAGGGATAGTGAGGTTCCTGATCTAGTGGTAACTTCATCTTACTTTGAAGTTTGGACTGTAGTCAAAGGATCTCATTCATTGATTTTTTTTTTTTGTGTAAAATTACATGTCTCATTGATCTCCAAGTAACTGTCAGATTATTACTTGCCACCTCATGCTGCTTCCTTAGAAAAGATATATTATTTTGTTGTTCTGGATAGATTAGAATAAAAAGCATTTGGCAAAGCAGCCAGTCATTAATTGATTTAGTAACACAGTCAGGCAAATCCATCACTAAGCAGTGATTAGGCTTTTCTGCTTGTGCTGTGGCATTTTTATGGGCCAACAATAATGAGATTTATCTCATCACTGTTTCAATTTCTGCAGTACATGCTTTCATTATCTTGATCTGACAGTTCAAGCTGACCATTGTTTTGGTGATGTGATCCAAGCTAGCCTTAACATTAGGTCAGAGAGTTCCCTACCTCTGGTTTTCTTTAGTAATTTGGCACAATGTGGGAGTTAATTGAGGAAGAACATTTGATTATCTACCATAGATACGGTCGCCTGTTCTGATTTCTGAGCTACACTAGGTATTTCTCTCGTGCACCAAGGATCACTCCCGCAAGCACGCTCTTTCTGGCTATGACCCAAGTATGATCTTATACACACAATATCCAATACATGTCTAGCACCTCTCTCGGAGAAAACCCGTTTCAATCCCTGTAATACATTATTTTATATATAAAAAATAAGTTGTATGTTTCATCAATAAATATGTAACTATTATTTGGGATGCAAATATGATAAAATGTGGAATGTGAGCAAGAAATGTTTTGACTGAATGGGAGTTACATAAGCATAGTGGGGAAGGATTGAATTTTCGTTTCAATGAAGTTAAAAATATGTCTATTAATTAGACATCCACTTAAGCTGAATTGATTCTTGATGGTCAGATATTTTAGCTGCCAGGTTAGAGCTTGCTCTGTTGTGAGAGATGGGGATGGGGGGAGGGGGGGAATGGGGGGGAACGGGGAGAGACGGGGGGACAGGAGGAGGCCATTTAGCCCCATGGGCCTGTTCCACCATTCAATTAGATCATGGCTGATCTGCATCTTAACTCCATCTGCCTGCCTTGGTTCTGTATTCCTTGCCTAACAAAAACTTATGCATGTTTAAAGTTAAGGATATCAAAATGTCACCAGTTTTGAAATGTGACGTTTTGTTTTACGCAGATCGATTCGTACGGTGGGTTCCTGCGTTACAAGGTTCGATACAGTGTGGCAAGGGGCAAGCAGAGCCCGAGGACAAGTCAGATGTGATTATAATAGGAAATGGAAGGAAACTAATCTACCGAGGGAGCAAACCTACCCAGCCCAATGTCATTAATCAGAAGGAAATCCAGTTCACTGAGGTAAGAGAAGAATTTCCAATCCCAGTCTACCTCACTCGAGATTCTCATCCTGGTCAATCGTTTCCTCATTCCAATGTCTTGAAGCCCTTTAAGAACAGTTTCCTCCTGTTGCTCCGGAAGGGAGCCCAGACTTGGGAAACTTTGAAGAAGCTGGTGCCGGCCTGACACCTGGACACCCTCTCAGATCGGAGGCTCTACGTGGGCCGTGCAACACTGAACAGAAGGTCTGAAATGGTGAGGTGGCCTTCTTTTGGTTGCAGGGACCTTCGGGCCAGGTGGTCTTCCGAGACCAGTGCTGCAGCCAGAAGTACCCAGAGACTTGACAGCGAGTCCTTCTGTTCCTGCTTCTGTTTCCTGATGCAAGGCTCGCCAGGAATGGACCTGCACCATGGATGTGACTGGACCTTTCTAATGACCCAGACCACCAAATGAGGCCCGTCCAATCCAGCACCGCCAGCATGAAAATCAACCTCAATTAACAAATGTCATGGATTCGAAACATCAGAATTTTGTTGGATTTCAACTCTGATTTTTGTGGGAACAGTCAAGATCCCGTGTTGATTTTTAAAAAGCGGAGATTGACCAGTATTGATGTGCAGCTACTGAAAGCCATTATGGCGTTGCAGTCACCACCACCTGTATCACCACAGGCTTTACAACGGACTCAACCTCAAATTCCAAACCACCCCATATTCACTGGTAATTCTACTACAGTCCTTACAATGGATACTACTGATACATTAAATGGACAGACAGCAACCATTGTAAGTAATTGGTTTGGGGTCTACTGTTTTGGACGAGATACTTGGGTGCTGGGATAAACTGAAATGAGGAAGAGGACCTACAATAACAACTACGCATTCCTATGACGTCTTTAAGGTGCAAAAAAGAATTCCCAAAAAGCTTCATAAATATGTGTAATGAAAATGGACACTGAGTCAGGAAGGAAGAGATTTGGAGAGTGACCTGAGGCTGGATTGAAGAGAGAGGATTAAAGGAGGTTTTTGAAGGTGGAGGGAGAGGTGCAGCTGTGCCCCATGTTATAGCTGACCCTTCTGGTGTACAATTCAAAGAATAGCGTTACAAACTTCAGTTTGGCTTATTATGGCTTATGCTTTATCACTGGGATCAGCTGCAACAAGAGCTATAGTGTGTTGGCAGTATCGGCTTTAGCTATACCTATAGTATGGTTGAGTGCAATGTCAACCCTGCAGCTGATAGAGCCCCAACACTCAAGTTTGTGACCCTGTTTCTCCACGTTTTATGCCATCTGCGCCTTGCTGCCAAACTGCTTTCCACAATAAATCTCTCTCTCTCAGGAATATAATGGACAAAACCCTCCTGCACATTTTAAGGGGCTTACATTGTGCCCACAAAATGCATTGGAGACATCTGGCAATGGTAAAACGGTACTTGATAACTTAGTATGGGTATCTGCTGATGCTTCCTGATTCTCCACCCAAGTTGCTGTCTCTCCTGATATATATACCTGTCCTTAACTTGGATTTTCCAATCGGTTTATCTGACATGAGTTTATACTTCATCTGTTTGTTGTGCCTGTTTCACAGTGGATGCTTTTGATTAATGATAAACACATGACCAATGCCACCAAGATTTTTTTGAAGTCTTAAAGCCTTGTGACGTCGGCTTGCTTGAATTTGGGCCTGGTGAATGAGACCTGGGTGATTTTAGGAGGCAAATGCAGGGGCGGGGGCTCCGAAAATCGCTCAAATCCCGTTCAGGTTCGGAAGCCGGCTCCAACCCGCCAGCTTCCGAGATTCCCAGGGACCCACCTGTGTGCGTGCGGGCGACCCGAAAACGGAAGTTCCGCTGGTGGAACTGAAGGCACTTTACCTGTGACAGATGAAGGGATTAGAAAGATTTTTAACTTACCCGGGCGGCTTGCCCACCGCTTCTGATTCACACCTGGTGAAACTAGGCATGAAGGGCCGGATCAGGGAAAAAGAAACTAAATAAATTAAATAAAAAACCATGCAATGAAGTGAAACCACTAAATGCACCCACCTTCGACACCTGCTCCGATGTCCCCCTCTTCACTCTTCCGATGTCCCCCTGATCCCCCCCGACCTTCCCCTCCCCCTCCCCCGACCTTCCCCTCCCCCTCCCCCTCCCCGACCTTCCCCTCCCCCTCCCCCTCCCCGACCTTCCCCTCCCCCTCCCCCTCCCCGACCTTCCCCTCCCCCTCCCCGACCCTCCCCCTCCCCCTCCCCGACCCTCCCCCTCCCCCTCCCCGACCCTCCCCCTCCCCCTCCCCGACCCTCCCCCTCCCCCTCCCCGACCCTCCCCCTCCCCCTCCCCGACCCTCCCCCTCCCCTCCCCGACCCTCCCCCTCCCCCTCCCCGACCTTCCCCTCCCCCTCCCCTCCCCGACCTTCCCCCTCCCCCTCCCCCTCCCCGACCTTCCCCTCCCCCTCCCCCTCCCCGACCTCCCCCTCCCCCTCCCCGACCTCCCCCTCCCCCTCCCCGACCTTCCCCTCCCCCTCCCGACCTTCCCCTCCCCCTCCCCGACCTTCCCCTCCCCCTCCCCGACCTTCCCCTCCCCCTCCCCCTCCCCGACCTTCCCCTCCCCCCTCCCCGACCTTCCCCTCCCCCTCCCCGACCTTCCCCCTCCCCCTCCCCGATCTTCCAGTCCGGTGCTGGATGAAGTCTGGCTCTCTCTCTTTCCCGCACCTCCCCCCCCCCCCCCCCGCCCACCTCGCATTGCAGCTCCTGATGGCAGCCAGCCTGTCAATCATGCTGGTTGCCGGGTGCGAAACCGGGAGAGGACGTTAACCACTATCAATTAACGTTCGATTGCGTTGGAAACGGTAAGTTTGGTTCATGCGGGCTACCCACGCGCCCAATCGCCCCCCCTCCCCTGCTGCCACCCCCGCCTCCCCGCTAATATCGGGGCCTTGGAAGCTCTTGTTTTATTTTTGCTTGCCCTGGTTCTGGTCTCTCTTTGCCTTGAGTGTAATTTTGATCCCAACAAATTAAAACTTTGAAGCTTTTTTTTTAACCACAAAAGAATAATATTTTGGATTAGTTACAACTCTTGCTTCCCAATCATTAGGAGCATTTGTGCACAACACTCAACAAACAATTCAACAAGAGGCTGTATAAAGTAGAGAGAGTTCCTTATGACTCTCACCTCTTTACATTGCATTCTCTAATACATATTTAACTTAAAAATCCCTTAAGAGGTTGAGTTTTGGTGGGACATGTCTCTGAAGAATTCAAAGTTGTGATTTTCCTCTAAGCGTAACTCAAGTACTAATACTGCTGGAAGACATCTCATCTCACGTTGGCAGGACCTGGGAGAAAACAAGCAATTAAAAAAATGTTTTTGTTCCGTACTTATAACGAATTTGTATTTTATTTATAACCACTATAGAAAGATAGAGAAAATGATTTCTGTGGGCTGTTTTATGTTTTGACCCTGGTTTGCAACCTAATTTTGTGTTCTTGATCTATATGGATGAGTGACTTTTCGGATAATAGCCAAGACCCCGTAGCATTTTAAAATCTATTTTGTTGCCATTCTTTTGAGGGTTACTAATAAGTTAACTCACATGCAATTCAGGCGTCTCTGGAGCAATAACCCCTTCAACATATCTGATCATCAGAAAGTATTTCCAGCCTGTTAACTGAATAGTTGACCGTGGACATGGCTTTAGGTCAGTGTGTTGTGGGATATCTCCTTTATCATATGGCATAAGGGCAGTGAATCGTGTTATGGTGCAGCATTTTCTAAAGTCGTGGCCTGTAACGTTTTGTGGGATTTGTTACCTAACTGCTTTGACCATTGATGACATGAAGGTTATTTTGAAACTGGTTTACAAAACTAGGCCTTATTTGACCTAGTGCCTATGGTAAATATTGGCAACTGTAGTGCAATCCATGTAAGTGGACTGCTAAACATTTACTGTCTTTGAGATGTGCACTTTTAAAGCTGTAAATTAAAATTCAGTATTTATAGTCCAGCAATTGAAGCAGACAGTATAGTTGTTTTATATTTCTTTTGAGACTGTTTCATGGTTTTTTTCACAGGATAACTGGCAGTATGAGTCAGGTACCCCAGTGACCCGCGAAGACCTCATGATGACATTGGTTAATCTGGAAAACATCATGATCCAAACAAAGTATGACAACAGGATGGCCAGCGTAGGCCTTAGTGACATTGTCATGGATACTACCAGTGTGGAATTCACAAATCAGGGAAAACCACAAGCTGTAGAGCAATGCAGGTACCAAGCAGATTTCCCCATCATATGGCTTCATTTTATTGGCTTCTGAGAGCTTACATTACGGCCGGAATTTCCTTGATCTGGCTTATATGAAATTTACATCCATTTCTATGCCGATTTTGCCGACGGCAACTTGTGGCGAAATTTCCTGAGAATAACTATTACCATAAGCTGTAAAAACCGGTGTAAAACCAGTGGAAATCGGCGTAAGCCTGAGGAAAGGGAGGCGTGTACACCGTCCATCAACTTTAAGTCTCTCTTTACCTTACTGACGATATGAAAAGTAAAGTTTGAAGCTATCAAACCATCATTTATGCAATTTAAGCAGAACATGTTTAACAAAGTGCAATGGTAGATCTTTTCTCTTCTTAATGTAACAGGCTCTGATGCTATAAAAAAGGATTCAAAGAAATAGAAAATACAGCGCAAGAGAATTTTTTTTAAATCGCTAAAGAACACCAGAAATAGTGACTTCGGGTCCTGTTGCTCCTAAAATTTTGGGTGTAAATTTGCGTTTGTTCAGAACTGGTGTAAATGCAGGAAACTCGCCGTCTCTGGTCTTTTGCACGGTGTTGGGGGACACAGCTATGTTAATGAACTAAGTGGGGTATCTCCGGATGTAACTTGGGAGTGTTACAAATGATCGAGGAAATTCGCGCATAGCGATGTTTTGCCGTAAAAACGGCATAAATCAATTATGCTCGAATTTCCTTGGGGGAAAAATGGAGTAACTCCGCTCTTACGCCTTAGTTATGCCAAAGCAGTTCAGGAAATTCCGGGCCTTTGGTATTAATTATGATGCAACAATGCATTTGCGAAGGGAACGACCCAGCGTGCTTTTGTGGGTGTGAATATAAGTTCAAAGTGTCACTAACTTGGAGCGGGTAAATGCACAGGTAAAAACGTCTTTCTTTGCCTCATCCTCATGCTTTCAGGTGCCCTCAAAGTTACAAGGGTCTGTCATGTGAGATCTGTGCCCCTGGATTTAATCGTGTTTCGACCGGGGCATACCTGGGCGTATGCGATGGCTGCAGCTGCAATGGTCACGCCAGCATCTGTGACAAAGTCACAGGCTATTGTCTGGTAAGAACTTCAAACATTGCAACAAGAAAATTCAGGCTCCTTAAGAGAAAATTGTAGTGGCTAATACTGGTGCAAATAGTCTCTTAATGACTATCATATTGTAATTAAGAATAAGGGAATGTAGGGGCAGGAAAGGAAATTCAGCCATTCAGATTGTTTAGTCATCTACTTTCTGTCAGATGTGTGGTATGCTTCTTGCTGAATCAGGAGTTGAAATAAATCCCTTTTGCATGTTTCAACTCAGTCAGCATTTACACAAGGCAATTTATTGAATGTATTGATGACCTGATTTGTGATTGGAACGACTTTTTTATGTGAATTTTCGGGCTAATCAAGGATTTTTTTCATTCTCGCAATGTGAGCATCACGGGCAAGGCCGACAATTATTACCTATCCCCAGTTGCTGCAGGAGTTCCTCAGGGCAGTGTCCTAGGCCCAACCATCTTCAGCTGCTTCATCAATGACCTTCCCTCCATCATAAGGTCAGAAATGGGGATGTTCCCTGATGACTGCACAGTGTTCAGTTCAGGCTTGGGCTGATAAGTGGCAAGTAACATTCATGCCAGACAAGTGCCAGGCAATGACCATCTCCAACAAGAGAGAGTCTAACCACCTCCCCTTGACATTCAACGACATTACCATTGCCGAATCCCCCACCATCAACATCCTGGGGGTCACCATTGACCAGAAACTTAACTGGACCAGCCATATAAATACTGTGGCTACAAGAACAGGTCAGAGGCTGGGTGTTCTGCAGCGAGTGACTCACCTCCTGACTCCCCAAAGCCTTTCCATCATCTACAAGGCACAAGTCAGAAGTGTGATGGAATACTCTCCACTTGCCTGGATGAGTGCAGCTCCAACAACACTCAAGAAGCTCGACACCATGCAGGACAAAGCAGCCCACTTGATTGGCACCCCATCCACCGCCCTAAACATTCATTCCCTTCACCACTGGTACACTGTGGCTGCAGTGTGTACCATCCATAGGATGCACTGCACCAACTCACCAAGGCTTCTTCGACAGCACCTCTCAATCCCGCGACCTCTACCACCTAGAAGAACAAGGGCAACAGGCACATGGGAACAACACCACCTGCACGTTCCCCTCCAAGTCACACAACATCCCGACTTGGAAATACATCGCCGTTCCTTCATTGTCACCTGGTCAAAATCGGAACTGCAGCGTTTCAAGAAGGCGGCTCACCACCACCTTCTCAAGGGCAATTAGGGATGGCCAATATATGCTGGCCTCGCCAGCGACGTCCACATCCCATGAACGAATTTTTAAAAAAAGTTGCCCTTGAGAAGGTGGTGGTGAGCCGCCTTCTTGAGCCGCTGCAGTCCGTGTGATGAAGGTACTCCCACAAGTGCCTTGTAGGGAGTTCCAGGATATTAAGCTAGTAACGACGAAGGAACGGCAATATATTTCCAAGACGGGATGGTGTGTGACTTCGAGGGTAACGTGCAGGTGGTAGTGTTCACATGCACCTGCTGCCTTTGTCCTCCTAGGTGGTGGAGGTCGTGGGTTTGGGAGGTGCTGTTGGAGAATCCTTGGTGAGTTGCTGCAGTGTATCCTGGGCACTGGATGTAGTGGTTATGTTACTGGACTAGTAATTCAGAGGCTTGGAATAATAATCCAGAGAATGTGAGTTCCAATCACACCAATGGCAATTTGAGAATTTCAATTCAGTTTTTTTTTGAAAACTGGAAAAATGAAGCTGGTGCCAGTAAAAGTGGCCATGAAGCTGTCGGATTGTAAAAACCCAACTGATTCAGTAGCATCCTTTAAGGACGGAAACCTGCTGACCTTACCCAGTCTGGTCTATACGGGACTCTAGTCCCACACCAACGTGTTGACTCTTAACTGCCCTCTAAAGTGGCCTAGCAAGCCATTCAGTTGTATTAAACCACTGAAAAAGTAAATGTGGGTGCTTGAGAATGGAATATGCCCACATTGGGCACCTTTGAGTACTCCCAGATCAGTTGTGAGATAATCCAATTGAGAAGGAAGTTCCCTCTGTTCTGCCCCAGCAATGTGCTTAGAAGAACATCCCGTCACTCCACTCGAGACATTTCTTTCTTTTTTCCACACCGCCCATCTTTAAGATCCCCGAGGGAGAGTGCCTATTGTTAACTATCTTTGGACTTGTACTGACCAGGAGATGCAAACAAAAACTGAGTGCCAAATCAAAGCAAAATCAAAAAATTCTGGAAATGTACAGCAGGTCAGTCAGTATCTGAAAAGAAAAAAAGACAGATTAATGTTCTGGGCGGAAGCCCCTCATCAGAACTGAGGAGACCCTTTGAAGAAGGGTGGATTCTGATCCAGTTAGGACTGAGGCGACTGTGTGTTGGGCTTGACACACAACTCCTGTTGAATATGTAATTTCATGATCTGCATATCTTGGATTGAGGTAGAGGTGTGTTCTAGAAACGTTAAATGGAGCTGAAGATCCTAAGTAAATGTTGTTTTCTTGTGTTAATTTTGCTAACGTTTTTAATGACTTTATCTGTTGATGCATTTTTTTCCTACCTCACAGAGCTGCCAACACAACACGGAAGGTCCACGTTGTGACAAGTGCAAGCCTGGATTTTTTGGCAACCCCACTCGAGGAACTCCCAACGACTGTATGCCGTGTCCTTGTCCATTTACTGATTCCCACAGGAGGTCTGTGTCACCCAGCTGGAAAACTCTGTATAAACGTTGTTCTTGGAACAAAATATTTGTCAACTTATATACAATAGAGTTGACTCTGCCAGATTTGTGGTTTGGTGTAGATTTGGGAGGGGATTAGAATTGTTTTTTATTGTTTCCATATTAATCAGGGATCTATTATTCCTCCATCTTTTGTGTTTACTTACCAATTACCATTTAAACATCCCCTCCCCCCACCCCTACCCTGTGGTGATTCCATGGGCTGCTCTTTTGTGGCTCATCTAAATGACTGATCCCCACGCGTAAACCTAATGAATGATTATTGATATGCTGTTCATCCATGTCCGGGCCTGATCCTGACCTCTCACCTCCACTCTGGCACATTTTCTCAGATGGGTCACCAGTTACTAATCGGGCCAATTTCTCCCATCCTGAGATATTGAGGCCACTTATAGCGGCCCCACCATTATCCAGGATAAGATCATATGCCTCACAACACAGGCCTGGGGTTAACCTTCGACCTTCCTGGTCACTCCGTGCATTTACCCACTGTGTCTTCAGGTGGAAAGTGGACGAAATGTGCAGTTTTAGCACTGGGTAACCTGACCGTCTATGGGTAAATCACAGGAAATGAAGCAATGAATAATATGATAATATGAAGCTACAGCATGAGGACTGTGTAGTGCTGTAGGTTAGCATACAGTCTTCACCTCTGGGATCCTTGGTTTGTATCTAGCCCAGACGGGTGGAATGAAAGTGTCTGCTCTCCTTTGGCTGGATGGGTGACCTATGAACTCATTTTCTAATGAGTGTGGGCCAATAGCACAAGACTGCTCACAAATAGGCAATGTGACTCAGAGCAGCCATATGGCCAATGCGCAGTACGGGGCTTTAGTATTGGAGTTAAAGGGCATGTTTCGACAGAATGGAGAAGCTTCATCTTAATTCCTGACCTGTGATTTCTTGGCGCGAGTTGGTGAATGAGATGGGGAGAGAAAGAGGAGTGGCCCAGTCAGAGAGAGTGAAAGAGTGAATGGGAGGGAGGGAGAGAGAGAGGGAGATGCATCCTAATCTGTGTGTGTGTGTGTGTGTGTGTGTGGGAGAGAAAGAAGAACAGAGGAGCACCCTGGTCAGCTGATGCTATCAGCAGCTGATCATTATCTACCTCTCACTGATCAGCCTGCACTAATCCCACGACCCCTCTCCCACCCACGACCCCTCTCCCACCCACGACCCCTCTCCCACCCACGACCCCTCTCCCACCCACGACCCCTCTCCCCCTTCTGCTCCCACCTTTCCCAACTCCCCTCCCCCTTCTGCTCCAAGCTTCCTCTCCCCCTCCCCCTCTCCCTCCCTTCTTGAGTTGGAAGAGACTATTGGACATTCAATATGTCCAAATGAGCTGGAATATCCTGTACCATTTACAGTCGATACTCTTTATAATTATGTTAGAGTCACAGAAAAAGTGCTCTTTTAATTATAGAATCATAGAATGAAACAGTACAGAAGGAGGTCATTCGGCCCATCGTGTCTGTGCCGGCTCTTTGAAAGAGCTATCCAATTAGTAACATCCCCCTGCCATTTTCCCCATAGCTCTGCAACTTTTTCCCCTTCAAGTATTTATCCAATTCCCTTTTTGAAAGCTATTATTGAATCTGTTTCCACCGCCCTTTCACATAGTTCATTCCAGATCATAACAACTCGCTGCGTTAAAACAAAATTCTCCTCATGTCGCCTCTGGTTCTTTTGCCAATTCACTTTCAAAGATTTGTGCATGTGAATCCCCAGGTCTCTCTGTTCCTGCATCCCCTTTAAAATTGTACCATTTAGTTTATATTGCCTCTCCACATTCTTCCTGCATCACTTCACACTTCTCTGCATTAAATTGCATCTGCCATGTGTCTGCCCATTTTACCAGTCTGTCTGTGCCCTCCTGAAGTCTGTTACTATCCTCCTCACTGTTTACTACATTTCTAAGTTTCGTCTCATCTGCAAACTTTGAAATTATGCCCTGTATGCCCAAGTCCAGGTCATTAATATATAACAAAAAGAGCCTAATAAAAAGGTCCTAATACTAACAGCTGGGGGACATTACTGTATACTTTCCTCCAGTCTGAAAAACAACCGCTTACTACTATTCTCTGCTTTCTGTCCCTTAGCCAATTTTGTATCCACGTTGCCAATGTCCCTTTAATCCCATGGGCTTCAGTTTTGCTAACAAGTCTATTATGTGGTACTTTGTCAAATGACTTTTGAAAGTCCATATACACAACATCAACTGCACTACCCTCATCAACCCTCTCCGTTACATCATCAAAGAACTCAATCAAGTTAGTCAAACATGATTTGCCTTTAACAAATCCGTGCTGGCTTTCATTTATTAACCCATATTTTTCCAAGTGCCAATTAATTTTGTCCCGGATTATTGTCGCTATACGTTTCTCCACCACTGACATTAATGGCCTGTAGTTGCTGGGTTTATCCCTCTTCCCTTTTTTGAACAGGGATGTAATAATGAAAGCACCCTTAAAAATTGCAATATCCAGGTTAGATTTGAGGAGTAATTGACATCTGCAAGAACTTTACTGATGTTTGTCCATTTCTTCAGATTTTCGGATACCTGCTTCCTGGATACAGATGGACGGCCCACCTGTGATGCTTGTAGTGTTGGCTACACTGGGCGTAGATGTGAAACGTAGGTGTATTTCCGCAATGATGTGTTACTCTGGCCTTGCTGAAGAGAGACTTATTTTTGCTTTAACCTGTGCTTGTTGTTGTCTTTTTTTAGTTGTGCTGCTGGCTACGAAGGAAACCCAATGACTCCAGGTGGAAAATGTAGGCCAGTTGGTGAGTGCCAAAAAGCAGGATGTTTTTCACAAAATTGTGTTGGTAATTGGAGTATTGGGTTAATTTTCTATGTTGGGTCAAACTGAATCCCTCAGTTAGATTAATGGGCCCTATAATAAAATTCAGTTGTCATCCTACATCGTAAGTGTTACTGATAAAATTCCAGTGCTGCTCGTCAATTGAGTTAGTCCATTGGGCATGTGAAACTGAGCAGATTATACAAATACAGAGCATTCCTTCAGTATGGGGTCCAGCATAAATTAACTGTCATTCTTTCATCGACACTGATATTCAGGAAAATATCCACATTCGAGTGTGGGCAGCCTGATGGGATGTGATACAATCTCTCTCTTGGACATTGTTTTCAATCGAGCCAAACAGATGGAATGAATGTTCTCTTTGGTGATGTGAAATCCAAAGTGAGATGAGATCGGGTGATTTCTGTCTCAGTCCAGTCCCTAGAGGTTACAGGTGCAGGTCTGCGCTCAACATTTGGCAATCTCGCTCAGAAGATTATTGGTCTGGGAAATGGGAAGATATGGCTGGTATAGTAAAGGGTATTACTGTGAAATAAAGCTTACGCACATGGTCCGTTTAATGTCCCATATATTTTATGTGGTGATACCATTACTAAATAGAAAAAAATGTTCTGATTCCACAGCACAGGGCCCCTGCAGATGCAGAACCATATTCCAAAGAAAGAGTTTGCATTTATATAGCAACTTCCATGGCCTCAGCACCACCCCAAGTGCTTCAACTAAGTACTTTTGAAGTGTAATCGCAGTTGTAATGTAGGAAACGTACTGCCATTAATTGTAATCTAGAACACGCTTTGTTATGATCTAGAGCAGAATTTCTAAGGAAGTTTGTTTCTTTATAAAACAGGACTTCTTTCACGTTGTGACAGCAGAGGAACTGACTCCACCTACCCATCTGGTGAATCGTGTCAGTGTAAGGTATGTTCTAGCAGTGACTGGGTAGAGAGAGTGACAGACATTAGTACACAGTGAACTTTGTCTCTGGAGCTGGCAGTGTTACATAGGACAGACTATCAAGAATGGAGTGTATGCGAAGAGCATGGACGTCAGTAAGAGGTTCAAATCAATGGTAGTTTTGAAGAACATGCACGAGTCAATCATGGCCATTGTGTCAACAAAAAAAGAGGCCTCACTGTATCTGACTAACGGCCCGTTCTCATTCTCGATGCTTCATGTATCTTTGGTTCAGTGATATTATAGTGGTATATTTTTGAATGCACAATCACTTTTTTTGGACTTTTCTTTATATTTGCAGTTGTGCAATATTTGCTGAATTGTGAATTTGGTAGTACTCCAATCATGATTTTAAAATCCTCTGTAATCTAGTCACATCCTTGGCCAATTTATCTGTGTGTGTGTGTCCGTCCGTCTGTCTGTCACCTTCCCCTCTCTCTGCCTGTCTCTCCTACTTCACTCCCTACCCCTGCGCTCTACCCCCCTCCCCCACGCCTGCCGTCCCGTCCTCCTCCTACCACCAACTTTGGAGATCAGTGACTCCATATTTTTCGGTCTCTTCACAGCTGGATGTCTACCAGCTCCTGATATTAAACCTGCCCATTGCATCCAACCATGTTCTTTTAATACTGTCAACTATTGTAGACAGTAATAACCCCAACAATGTTCCTCCCAACACCCGAGCAGCGTGCCCACACAATATGTACTCATTGTAACCAACCTCAACACTGCTCTCTGTTTATTGGCTCAAGGACCCTGTCATTGATCATTATTTTCTGCCTCCTATTGAATTGATTGATCTGCTAGAATTCTATGAAATTATTATTTTGATTATACTTAGACCAAAATCACAATTTCATGATAACCATATTAATTATTAGAAGAGTGTAAAATACTGTGGTACCACCCTGATTCTGGAATCTACAATGGCAATGGGCAGGTGTGGTTTGGATATGAAGCAATTTGTGGATCATTCAAAATATATTTAAGGTTCAGGATTTTTAAAGTACATAGAGAACACTCATAGTTTGGACAACGGAATAAAATTAAAGCCTGTACTTTTCATAACTTTTTCTTTCTCGTTTGACGTGACATGGTAAAAATGTTGGAGGAAAGAATCTTGCTATCAGGAATCCTTTTTAAAATCATACCGCAACAAAAGGAATATGGTTATCATTAGCATCTTTTATGTTCTGTGCATTTCAATCTGAGTACTCATGGTATGTCAGAGAGTTCTAATCAGGTCCTGCAGTGTTCAGGCTTGCACAGCTATTATAAAGCTCTTGCTGTGTTTGGCCCTTTTACAGCCCAATGTTGTTGGAAGACTATGTGACGAATGCTTGACGGGGTCCTTCAATTTGGATGGTTCCAACGTGGATGGTTGCCTGAAATGTTTCTGCATGGGGAACAGCAAACAGTGTGCCAGCTCATCTTGGCACCGAGACCAGGTTAGTCTGCAAGCAGCAATGTGTTTGGACGTCTCTAGGAAGCATTTATAAAAGTACGTTAGTGATATGGATGCCTGTTTCTTGAGCAGCGATTGGTTCACAGAATTTTAATATAGCCTGGTAAGGTTCTCAATCACATTATAGCTTGAATTTTTCAACTTGTCAGAGGATGGGCGGAGAGGAGATTAGGAGGGAAGAATTGGGCTTCCTTTCATCTCGTTAATTGTCCTCTGTTCAGGGAATGTTTTTTCCTGGAAATCGGGTTAAAGGAGCAGTTTGTATGTGGTGAGTGTTCCATATAGGACATTAAAGCTCAGACTGGGGAAAAAAATGTGTATCCATATAGAGAGTCCGCAGTAAAGCTTTAACTCTTCAGCAACTTCATTGATATTTAGGATTATTTATAACCTTGAAGGAAAATCTGATCATTTTTGTTGGCCGATTCTTCAAGTGAGATTCGGAAGATTTTACAGAATAAGCTTCTGTTTAGGAAAATTGAGGCCCAATTTGAAAGCTAGTCAAATGGGACAGTTAGTGTTTCATATCACAGTCCACAGAGTTGTATAATAAAATGGAGAGGAAGGATTTGGTTTAGAAGTGCATTTTCTGTTGAAGAGCTTCTATAATATTGACGTGAGCTATATAAAACAATATTACAGCAATGATGGTCTATTTCAATAGCTTAGTAGCATTATTGTAATATCATGTAGTGTTAAGTATGATGTAAAAGTTACTGAAATGGATAGTCTGTTGGCTAAATTCTTAAAATGGCTGCCCCGGGGGATACCAGACTATTATATCCATAGTGATATGCAAAGGTTTAAGTTTAATTGGTCTCACGTTGTAGTCGTAACTAAATTTGACTGTTAGATTAGCCACCAGTTCCACATTGTGCCATTATTTAATTGTTCTGTTTATTCTTTGCAAGGTCCTAGTTGATTATGATGAGCACGAAAGGAACCTTTACACGTTGACAAATATGGCACACACTCACAGGATCACTGAAGGAGTTCAAATCAGTGCCTTGAGTGAACTGACTTTTGCGGATTTTGACACGGTCCCTCAAGACATCTACTACTGGGTGCTACCTGATCGGTTTAAAGGTGATAAGGTAAACGGAGAATCCGTCTGATTTTGGTTGCCGTTCCATGTGGATGCTACGACACTATAGAGGCAGAACAAAAGCTTTGACCCCCTCAATGATGGCAGAGTCTAGCACATGAGTGCAAAAGACAAGGCTGAAGCATTTGCAACCATCTTCAGCCAGAAGTGCCGAGTGGATGATCTATCTTGGCCTCCTCCCGATATCCCCACCATCACAGAAGCCAGTCTTCGGCCAATTCGATTCACTCCACGTGATATCAAGAAACGGCTGAGTGCACTGGATACAACAAAGGCCGACAACATCCCGGCTGTAGTGCTGAAGACTTGTGCTCCAGAACCAGCTGCGCCTCTAGCCAAGCTGTTCCAGTACAGTTACAACACTGGCATCTACCCGACAATGTAGAAAATTGCCCAGGTATGTCCTGTCCACAAAAAGCAGGACAAATCCAATCCGGCCAATTACCGCCCAATTAGTCAACTCTCAGTCATCAGCAAAGTGATGGACGGTGTCGTCGACAGTGCTATCAAGTGGCACTCACTCACCATAACCTGCGCAGTTCAGTTTGGGTTCCGCCAGGACCACTCTGCTCCAGACCTCATTACAGCCTTGGTCCAAACATGGACAAAAGAGCTGAATTCGAGAGGTAAGGTGAGAGTGACTGCCCTTGAAATCAAGGCAGCATTTGACCGAGTGTGGCACCAAGGAGCCCTACTAAAATTGAAGTCAATGGGAATCAGAGGGAAAGCTCTCCAGTGGCTGGAGTCATATCTAGCACAAAGGAAGATGGTAGTGGTTGTTGGAGGCCAATCATCTCAGCCCCATGACATTGCTGCAGGAGTTCCTCAGGGTAGTGTCCTCGGCCCAACCATCTTCAGCTGCTTCATCAATGACCTTCCCTCAGGTCAGAAATGGAAATGTTTGCCGATGATTGCAGTGTTCAGTTCCATTCCCAACCCTCAGATAATGAAGCAGCCCATGCCCGCATGCAGCAAGACCTGGACAACATCCAGGCTTGGGCTGATAAGTGGCAAGTAACATTCGCGCCAGACAAGTGCCAGGCAATGACCATCTCCAACAAGAAAGAGTCCAACCACCTCCCCTTGACATTCAACGGCATTACCATCGCCGAATCCCCCACCATCAACATCCTGGGGGTCACCATTGACCAATAACTTAACTGGACCAGCCATATAAATACTGTGGCTACAAGAGTAGGTCAGAGGCTGGGTATTCTGCGGCGAGTGACTCACCTCTTGACTCCCCAAAGCCTTTCCACTATCTACAAGGCACAAGTCAGGAGTGTGATGGAATACTCTCCACTTGCTTGGATGAGTGCAGCTCCAACAACACTCAAGAAGCTCGACACCATACAGGACAAAGCAGTCCGCTTGATTGGCACCCCATCCACCACCCTAAACATTCATTCCCTTCACCACCGGCGCACTGTGGCTGCAGTGTGTACCATCCACAGGATGCACTGCAGCAACTCGCCAATGCTTCTTCGACAGCACCTCCCAAACCACGACCTCTACCACCTACAAGGACAAGGACAAGGGCAGAAGGCACATGGGAACAGCACCACCTGCACGTTCCCCTCCAAGTCACACACCATCCCCACTTGGAAATATATCGCCGTTCCTTCATCGTCGCTGGGTCAAAATCCTGGAACTCCCTTCCTAACAGCACTGTGGGAGAACCGTCACCACACGCACAGCAGCGGTTCAAGAAGGCGGCTCACCACCACCTTCTCGAGGGCAATTAGGGATGGGCAATAAATGCTGACCTTGCCAGCGACACCCACATCCCATGAACAAATTTAAAAAAAGCTTCTGATTTGGTCTTGTGCGGCCCCAGCTGGCCTCGATATTTAATCCCACCTCTGTTTTCTTTCTTAATTTGTTTGGAATGGCCAAAGAAATAACAGTGTGTTAATTTCCTGGCCTCCAATGGATTCTTTGGATGTTGTTCAACTTCCACCTCCTTTCCTGCTGCTCGCTGCTCTCACTGGCCAAACTGCTTTTGGTACTTCCTGTTCATGTTTAATTCCTCAATGTATCTCCTTGCTAATGCCTCCTTTCAAAAGAATTGAGGTACAACTCCCAGAACAAAATCTTGCATAAAATGGGGGGTGGGTAAGCCATGCACGTGCTCAGGGGCCCATGTAGTCCCAAACTCAGAATGGACAAAAACCCGTTGTTTCTCACATTTGACCGATGACCTTTTTCGTATCGAGCCATTGAACTGGTCAAAGAATGAGGGACATGGTCTCTGCAGGAGGTAATTTAACAGTTTGCTTATGAAATTAGTTATCTGTTGCATCAGGATATTTGTGCAAGTGTTTAAGTGCTTAATTTAATGACTTAGTTGTAAGGAAAGCATAATGTTTGTTCAGCCCCTGTTGTTCTGTCAACACATCTGGTTCCCAAAGATGCTGTCTTGACTGATTCTGTTCAACACATGATCTGATTTAGGGATGGCTATATTAACACGCTTTCAACAAGTTTACATTTACTGGCTCCTGGCTTTTTTTACACTATTAATTGCTTCCTCCCCTCTCCATTTCTATAGGTTACTTCTTATGGAGGGGAATTACATTACACCATCCTACACAATGTCTCTCCTGGCTCCTCGCCAATCACTGGGATGCCAGATGTTATTCTGCAAGGCAACAGCATCTTCCTGGAGCACTACACTGCTAAGAGACCACAACCTGGCATTCCCTCAACGTTCTCGGTTCCCTTTAAAGAAGTAGGTTGTCATTGTATTTCTTTTAACAACCCTTGTACATAAACTTCATTTGAGATTGCGCAACGTTTTTCCTGAGAACACTTGTGTGGAGAAGCGAGTCCTTTGCTGAGATTGTGTTTGGCCACTTTTAGATCCATCGGCAAATTGGAAATGCACGATCTCAGTGTTAGGTTAAGAGGCAATAGAAAGTGTGTGAGTAATACTCTGTTGAGCTGAGGATGGACTGGATTATTCCAGGAGAAGATCATCAGTTTTGGGGTGATCTTCAGTTGCACAGACATTCACAATATCCACTATCACTATTGCTAGTCAGTGATGCCATGGGGCCAATAATGTCATCCATAGCGCTCAGCACATGGTTCACTGAATGTGGGCAGGAATCATTTACAGAACTAAGAAACTGTGTACCAGCTCACCCAGGCCCCATCTGCAATGCAGCTGAGTTCTCCTCCCCATAATGCAGTCAGTGTGTTTGGGAAGCACACCAGCCATTCAGCACCCATTGCAAGTGGGAGCAGGGGCGGATTAACACACGGGATTATGGGGTCCATGCCCAGGGGCCCAGCCAAATATGCCCCCCCGCCAGAGTTCCCATGCAAATCTATTCCATTTAAGCGTAGTACATTGTGATATGATTTAAGTTTCGGTTAAGCGTAGTATATTGTGATATGATTTCCTTTAGTCTTAATGCAGTGTGTAAAGGTTCTACAGACCTATTACTTCATGCATTTTACTGCACGTTTGTGTTGTAATGGATCAGGGGGTGCGAAGGGGCCCCTAATGGTCTTGGTGCCCATGGCCCCAAGAATTCTTAATCCGACGTTGAGTGGGTGCTGCAAGGGAGGATTGGAGGACATTCTTCAATTGTTTTCCCCTGGCTGGCTCACTAGGGTCACTTAGCTCACCTGACGCTGGACCGTTGGGCCTCAAAATGCCAACCTTGCTCGGACAATGGCCTCCTTCCTTCCCCTTCCCCACATCCAAAAGCCATTTTGCCCAGTGTGTGCTAACATGTAATGAGCAGTGAGCTGCTTCTATCCGCTCCCCTGGACAAGTGCAGTTGGAGTTCCCTTTGATACTGTTCAGGTATCTTCCCTCGATTGCTATCGCCTTCCATCAAAATGTAGGTGCAATTCAGACCAGGACTGAAAGGGAGGTAAAAGGTTGTTCGAGTATAGTCTGTTTTTCTCTATGTGTAATGGAGAGCCATTTTAGTTGCATCTTTTTGGTGTATTAACAAAATTGTATATATGGGTTTTGGGCAGGAAATGCTTGATAGAAGAATTACTGTCCAGCCACCTCATGATGTCTAAGTAGTCTGCTGGGATTTGCTGTCATTAGTAACCTCTGGGGATGCTTAATAGATGTGTATAATTACAGATCCTTCAGATCACCTGCTCTCTTGAGGTCTGATTTAAATGAAGACTCAAGGTTATGGTGCAGCTGGCAAATTGGGTTGTGTTGAGATCGGCTTCTTGCTGCCCATCATTTCAATCAACCTACTACAGCTGGGATGAGTTTATTTTGTTTACTGTCTTAGCACCAGATGGACTATCAATAGTCAAACAGAAAAGAGGAGACTGTTCATTTGTTAGTGTGTTCTTGGTACCATTGTAGCCTCTCTGAGTTGATTGCAAAACAGCACTCGTTCCTCCATCACAGAATGAATTGCCATTCCTGTTAGAATTGCATGGGATGTAAGAACTATAGAGGGAAACATGCAAAGTCTTTGAGAGAATAATAAATGCTGATGAAGATCCCTATTGGCATGATGTCGCTGCATTCTTTGATACCTTAGTTTTGTTTGATTTGAAACGTAATTTGTGAAGAAAGTAAGAACACGTCTTGTATTTGTGTCAATTTTCAATGATTCACAAGTGATCTTGTTTATTTTTTAGTCGGCATGGCGTCGTGCAGACGGCCTGCCTTCCACCAGAGAACATCTCCTGATGGCTTTGGCAGATATTAATGTTTTCATGATCCGAGCAAGTTATACTGAAGGAATGACTGAAAGCAGGTTAAGTATTGACAGATCCCTGAATAAATGTTTTAACTTGAAACCATTGGCACGTGCGGAAACTGTTCAGTATCTTTTGTACGTTGTCCATGGCCAGTCCTCAAATATGTGCTGTACGCTTGGCTCTGTATTGAGTGGGTGGCTTGGTATCCAAGAACAAAAGAAAAAGCCAATTCCTGTTGCAAATTTGAGTCTGTGGCTGAAGCCAACGGATCAAGATTGATCGGAAATGTTGAGCCGCCTCAGAATACAGCAGAAAGCAACTAAGAAACTTCCAACATGTAGAAAATCGTTTGTAAATTAGAGCTAACTTGTAAACGGATGAGGAGGGGAGGGAAACATTGAGAGTTCTTTGCCCTAAAATTCGTTCTCAATCGCGCTGTGGCATTGAGTAATATTCTTGCATTTGTTCAGTTTCTCTGCTCCTGCCTCTTTCCAGAAGAATTGGCCCACTCCCAGATTGAGGCCTAAGTGAACAGGGCTCGTGTTAGACCACACAGAGTGTCCTGGCTCCTGTACCCCACTGTACCTTTAAAGGGACAGTGTCCTGTGTGGTTGATGCCTAGTCATTTGCATATGGAGGTTGAACTACACTCACAAAAAAAAAATGAGGCGTTAAGATTTTTTTTGAGAAGTGGTTTAGTTAAATATAAATTGCGTTGTCCTTTAGCTTACCAATGATTTAAGTCCTAGATGTTAGCGAACAATTTTCGCTCAAGGTTGGATAAACATTTAAGTAGAAATTCTGTCTTTATGTAACAGTGAATCAGGGACAAGATACCGTATCATTTGCAGAAGTCCAGCAATGTTTGAGATTAATTACAGCTGTTCATTTGCAGAATATCCCAAATCCGTATGGATGTAGCGGTCCCGCATTCCACTGGACAGGAACAAGCAGTTGAGGTGGAGGAATGTGTCTGCCCAAGAGGTTACAGAGGATCATCCTGCCAGGTAAAAAGAAAGAACAAACTTGCATTTACTCAGCGCCTTTCACGACCTCAGGACGTCCCAAAGCGCCTCACAGCCAAACTGACGAGAATTCCAGCTGTTAAAATTGGGGAAAACTTTTTTGCAGATTTAAAACTGGGAGCTCAGAATTCTGAGAATGCTATCCTCCCGAGTATATTGGCATGTCTCAATCGGACAGAATTTATTGATGATTAGTCCTCACACAGAGGAACTTGGAAACATTGACTGTTTAATGTAATTTACGTTGTTTGAATTTTTCACCAAATTGGAAAAAATAGTTTTGATCATTTTACTTAATGTTTTTAAAAAGAAAAGATTTGCATTCTTTATTTTTGAAAGAAACTTTTGCTGAATATTTAAAATGTGTTTCTTCCATGCAGGAATGTGACTTTGGCTACACACGGACAGCTGGTGGACTTTACCTGGGCACCTGTGAGCGCTGTAGCTGTAACGGGCACTCTGACTGTGATGTAGACACCGGGGAATGCCTGGTATGGATAAGTCTATGAAATACTGCTTCGGTTCTAAATAGTGATTAATATGTTATGTATGCAACCTTTTCTACCTTTGAATATGGTAGAGACTTAGAGACATTTTTAATGTTTTTCTGACTGGCACCATTTCTACAATTGCTTCCTTTTTGAGCTCTGTGTATGTCTCCATTTTTAATCCCTCCATCTCTTCGCACTCATTCTGATTGATAGTTTTTTGTGGCACAGCCTGTATATGATGCTGGTAATGAACTTGTCACCTTAGCAGTTTAGAAACATTTCCCAGGATGGCGTAGTGAGTGTGCTGGAGGTCTATTGTTGTATTGTGTAGAGTGATAATTCACAGGGTCCCACTCACACCTGCTACTGCACATGGCGAGTTTCCATCCGCACTTTCTGACTGGGTCAGTTAATGAACTGACTTGTAAACTCAGGAAACTTATTAGATTTTAAATAAATCCAGTGTTCAGCAAAATTTTAGCTCCCTTGATAATGACAGCAGCACATACCGATCTACACCAAGACCTGGATAACATCCAGACTTGGGCGATTCTTTTATTTATTCATCACCGGCAAGGCCTGAATTTATTATGGTATGGTTTGATGCAACTGAGTGGCTTGCTCGGCCATTTCAGAGGGCAGTTTAGAGTCAACCACGTTGGTGTGGGACTGGAAGGTCAGACCAGGAAACCTGCCGTCCTTACCTTCCCTAAAGGATATTTGTGAACCAGTTGGGTTTTTACGACAATCCTTCAGCTTCACGGTCACCTTTACTGATACCAGCTTTTTAAAAATTGAATTGAAATTCTCAAATTGCCATGGTGGGATCTGAACTCACATTCTCTGGATTAGGATTCCAGTAACATAACCACTACACTACTGTATCCCGGAGAAGTGGCAGGTAAATTCACACCACATGAGTGCAGGTAGTGTCCATTTTGAGCAAGAGAAACACCAGCCATCTCCCCTTGACCTTCAATGGCACCACTATCCGGGAGTGTCCCATCATCAACATCTTGGGGGTCATCAATGACCGGAAGCTGAACTGGACCAGCCATATTAATACCTTAGCTGCAAAAGCAGGACAGAGACCTGCTGTCACGAGGTACTCTGTCACGAGTGGCTCAACTCCTGGCCCCTCAAATCCTCTCCATCATCTCCAAGGCTCAAGTCAGGAGTTTGATGGAATATTCACCACTCACCTGGATGAGTGCAGCTGCAACAACAGTCAAGAAGCTGAACACCATCCAGGTGCCCCTGACATTGGACTCAGCATCCACCTCCTTCACTATCCGCGCACTGGGGCTGCAGTATGAACAATCTACAGGATCCCAACTGTAGCAACTCACCAACGTTATGCTGAGATTATCTCTCTCCCCTGCGACCTCACCCAGCAAGGAGAACCAGTGCAGAAATGTTGTGGGAACACCATCATCTCCAAGTCACACATCATCCTGACTTGGATGTGGAGCACCATTTCTTTATGCATGTTGAGTCAAGATCCTGGAATTTCCTACCTATCACTGTGGGAGCACGATCACCACAAGGACTACAGCAATTCAAGGAGAAGGCCCAGCACCACCTTCTCGGGGCAACTAGAGACAGGCAATAAATGTGGCCTAGGCAGCGTTGCCCACATCTGGAGAACAAATAATAAACAAAATCCAACACAGGGTTTACTTAAAAAAAAAAATTCATAATGCAAACTTTTCATACATCGACAGTTATAAATATTATAGCACATTTTGCGCATGATATAAATACTAATCCAAATAAAGAAGCCCAATCACACAAACTTACTTTGTACCATATATTCCTAACACATATTTGTCTTGTTGCTGTAAAATTTTATTTTTAAATTCAGGAGCAGATGGTTCATTCCAGATACACTCCTGCTGTGTCGCTCAATTATCTCCACACTAATTCTGGGCTAATAAAAGTCACCCATAGAAATTAGCCAAAACTGTCCAAATTAAAGTCCAGCGCTCTATCACCAGAGCTTTCAGTCCAGCCCATGTTACATCCGTTCTAATCTTTAGAATTATCCCATCCATTTATTGTCTCAACAGTTCTCATAGGTAATTGGCCCTTCCTTTTATTATGGGGACACCAGTAGTCAGATACTGTTTTGTCTCTACAGGATTATTGCAGACCCAAATATAACATTGTAGCCAAGTAGTAATTAATTTAATTCCTATTCTTGAGCCCACCCTTTCCCTCAACCAAGTCCAGAGTTCTACTCTCAAACTTCTGTCAAGGGTAATGTTATAATCATTTTCTAGGAGTTGTGCAACAATGCCTGGAACACCTGACACTTGTGCTTTCTCTCCTGTCCTGTGTAGTATGCCTGCCCTTTACTTGGTGCCCACGATGACAGCACTGCTAAGATAGGGAATTATAGCTGCAAATTTAAACTTTCCCGCACAGTGAATTGGAACTCAGTCAACATTTGGGTTGTAACAAATCTGTCTTAAAATATAAGGAATCTTACAACACCAGGTTATAGTCCAACTGTTAACTGTTGGACTATAACCTGGTGTTGTAAGATTCCTTACATTTGTCCACCCCAGTCCATCACCGGCATCTCCACATCATGTCTTAAAATAGGCAGATTCAAGAAACTTTGGGGGTAATTTTGACTTCATTGCTGCACATTGAAATCAATGGAAATAAAAATGGGGAGAGATGTATAACGGGCTGCACTATCTCCCGATTTACACTATTGCACAAAGTCAAAATGATCCCCTTTGTGTCTTCAATTGATTTTGCTACCTAGCCTTGGCCACATGAAGAGTCAGTGACTGCTTCAGAGTGTTGAATTGCAGCAGAGTTTGAGGATATCTAATTGAAACAATGAGGGGCTGGAAGTAGCTGAAAGCTAAGGATGCTTTCCACAATATTGCAACCCATGATTGACTTTGATAGCTGCATGTTTAGCAAGTCATGCAATCACTCGATGAAACATGCTCCTTTACACCACTACTTTGGGTGTATTGTTATTTTTACTTGGAAAAGTTACACTGTATTCGCCATTATTTTCCAGCTTTTAAATGGTCCCAAAATTTGTGTCCTTTTAAGTGTATTAAACTTATCAAAGATTTTTTTGCAGTCGAGTAGTTAAATTGGATTTCATACTTGGTTAAAAGGGAGTGAAAGTTTATGGTGAGTACCTTTTTGTTGAAGGTACTCGCCCCTTCTATACATGGAAGGAAGTAATATCCAAGCCAATTTTAGCACTGGTATGGATATGTTGAGCAAGATGCCCTGAAATCTGCAGTGTGGCAGTTCCACAAAGGTGTTCCAGTCAGTTACATGGATGTTCTCCATTGGTGACGTCATTGGCCTAGCGAGGAGGCAGACCCTGCTCAAGGCAATAAAACTGATGGTTTTTTTAGTAAAATGTCAAATTTCTGCCATATGTGTAAGTGTATTATAAAATGGGAGAGTAGCATAAATTTTTTAAAAATGCTCCCCATGACCTTCTTTCCACTTCAGGGCTATTATTTAATGGGGAGTCTGCAGTTGATCAATGTCAATATATCAATTTTGATGAATGAATAAGTGCTACAATTGATAATGATACAATTTAGCCACATTAAATTTGCTCTTTCAGTCTGCTATTCTGTGACGTGTCTGAAATTACAACATTCAATCTGCCATTGATCAATATTACATTTAAACAGTAGTTGAAATTAATACCACATTTTAAACAGGCTTCACATATAATTGCTACCTTGACACAAGACCATGTTCCTTCGTCTCCCACGAATAGTTTTGTATCGAGGGAGGGTGCATTTGAAAGTGTCCCTTTGTGTGGAAATCTGTGCAATTTTGCTGTTTCTTGCTGCATACTCTTGTCTGCACTACAAATTATTTCAGATTTTTATTTTTTATATTCCATCAGAATATAATCTTATCAGACTGTTACCAGCTGTGATTGAAGTTTCTTTTTCTTGTTATGTGACTACAGAGGTGCCAACACAACACCGAGGGCCTCAAATGTGAACGTTGTGAGCCAGGTTTCTATGGGGATGCCAGAGGTGGAACAACAAATGACTGTAAATCTTGCCCTTGCCCAGGAACCACTCCTTCGAATCAGTGAGTTTCCTTTTAAAAAAAACCTTGTTTTTCTACAATTTATACCGATTTTAATATTTTTTCCTTCGACCTCTGTGTGCAATTATGAATCGCTCACTATCCAAATGGAGGAAGCTACCTGGGAAACTGCCTGTTCTTCGAGATTGGAATCCTTCATTGATTGAATGAGCACATGGTTTGCCTCTCACTCTGAGTCTGAATAAGATCCTATTCTAGGATTGTAGCTCAGTTCTTTACACTCCCATTGCTTGTAACTGTTCTGTTCCTTCCTGTTTCTTCAGTATACTTATTTGCTTTTTTTCTGAAGAAGAGTGTGGTTTTTATGATGTTGAAGAAATTAAATAGTACTAAAAGTTCTGTTTATTTTTAAAAGTAACTGGTAAAGTTCCCTGCAAGTTTTTCATTGTGTTGCATCAACTTCATTGACTTGCCATTGATAAATGGTGATAGACAAGAATGGTTGTGACAGGGAGAGAGAAGTTAGAGGCTAGAGCTGAGAGAGGGATCTCTAGTCGGACAAAAAGCTTTTTCGTGTATCCTGAGCAGGAGTGAAAGAGAGTTACTAGAAGAGCCTCCCAAGGTATGGGAGCAGTCAAGCCTTGGATGGAATTAATGAAGAGTTAACAATTGTTGCGCAGAAAAGAAGTGTTTGGCACAAAAGAGGAAATCCAGCTTCTTGGAAGCAGCTTTAACAGTGGTGAAGATTTGGGAGTTCTGGGAAATATTGGGGCCAAGAATAAACATAGGAATGTACAGGACAGGAAAAGCCAATTGTGGTCCAGTTTCTATAAAATACCATAACCCAAAATACCTCTTCACCAAGAAAGAGTAAGGTGCAGCCATCAAAGATGGTGGTGCTGGCACTGGTTAGACTTGACAGAAATGAAGAAACTATATCCTCAAAGAATTGACAGAAGCAAGACTTTTATCAGCCTATTGGCTTGGAGGAAATCCATTAGCAATGATTCAACAATTGCACAGCAAGAGGACTGTGAGCCTGGTGGATGTAGACTGGAATCACCAGCAAAAGAATGGACAAGATTGGATGAAGAAGGAACAGAATGGGAGAGAAGAAAGAGCCATGTGGGACTCCTGTGCTCATGAAAGAGGAGGAATCATCGATTACATCATAGATGAAGTAACTTGAGAGGAAACTAGATCGCACATTTGATGGGAGACCATTTAAGGTAACTTGTTTAGAAGTGCCAGACCTTCTGAAAGGCTTTGGGGATATCCAAGACAATGGCAGATGAATGACCAGTCGTCCAGAGCAGAGTTAATTAGCACTTTTAAGGTAGTAGATAAGTTAAGAATTAATAGGAGCTTTCACAACTTTCCAGTCCTAATGCTTGGGCAGTAGTTAGAATGGTAATTCTTAGGGGTAGTATAAATAGGAGCAAATGTCGAAAAAGAAGCATACGGTAGACTTGGGAGCAAGAAAAATTGAAGAGTGGCATAGGGCAACTGGTAAGTTTAGAGGTATAGAACTTGAAGGCAATGGGCGGAATTCTATCAGGAGCAACGTCTTACTGGAATCGGAAGAGCAGAGGATCCAAACAACCCGCCAGGGATAAAAGCTGATTCCGATGATGGTCAAACAACCGAGGGAGATCCTTTACCAAGATTAAGATGACTGTTGGATGAGAAAAGTACTTTCTCTTGGAGAGCTAGCAACTGTACCTTCAGGATGGAAGCGGGTGAAAAGGAAGATTCACAGAAATTATGAAAGACGCTTTGGCAAAGGACCGGAGGTCTGGCTTCTTAAGGAATAAGAACAAAGTAGTTGATGCTTCTTTGCTATCAAGTTGTAGTTAACAGCTGTGATAGTGGTTTTATAGAATTGGGAGCAGAGTTGGCTCAGGATGTGCCAGACTGATGAAGCTTGCCAGGCAAGGTGGAAAGAATTTTTGAGAGGAGGCTCAATCATGGCTGTTGTTATGCTAAGGTATAGCAGCAGATCTGACAGAAGAGATCAAATGGAGCATGATTAAATGTTAGTTATTTCACCTGCATATATGGAAGGGTAGAAAGAGTGAAAGTAGCAAAGCGAGCAAGAAAAGGAAGCCGTCCCAATGAGCTGAGTTGTAGTACCAAACAAGATGGGAGAAGGTTACAAAGTACAAGATTTGTTGCAAAACATGATGACAATTCACCATCGCCCATTTTGCACTACCACCAAGGCGAATTTATACCCGAGCATTTTGTCCTGCAGCCATATACTTGGGTCAGAGAACTTTCTCAAAATTCACAAGACAATACTTTGTGCATTAGACAGGGTTCTGATTCTGTATCTGATGCACATCGCTCAGAGACAAGCGCACTCCAGTCATTGATTCCCCTCTGTTTCTGAGCTGCTTTCAAAGCCTCCATGAGATGAAGTGAAAATGTCATTTTAAGTGGGCTTAGCCATGTAGCAGTTTGTGATTGACGATCTGACCCGCTCATTGGGCCAGTGATTCCAGCCAAATCAGGTTGAGCTAGAATGCTACAAAAGGCAGAGCATTTTCCACATTGGTTGTAACACTTTTTGCAGGTGGACAAGTATGGTGAAACTTCAGTTTAAAAACCAGCAAAAAATACTAATAAATGTATTTAAATTTTTCAAATGCTCTTCACTTACATGTGGGCCACTCAACATCACACTTGGGTAACCAGTGTGAAAATCTTAAAATCTTCTTGTTGCAAGTGGTTAACTCAGATTTTTTTTTTGAATGGTTTTATTTTTCACTCAGGTTCTCCTCGTCTTGTTTCCTGGACACAGATGGACAGGTGACTTGTGATCATTGCCCTAACGGTTACGGAGGAAGAAACTGCGAAAGGTATGGTCCACCAGACCCTCTTGTGTCTTTCTTTATCATGACTGTTTTTATTGTACTTTGCAATATTTCCTAAGTGGGTATTCCAGGTAAATTAGCCCAAGGGCCCACTTATTTAATCTAGTCCTGGGGCTGCTTCCAGAGTGGTGTCATTTCCATGAACCAGCATCTCAATCAGATGTACTGACCCCTTCACCGGTTGGTAGTATGTATCGAGTTCTGCTTCAGTTGAGTATCTCTTTTACATTCATATTGTACACTAAATGCCACAAGGCTTCAGTTGAAAATTCCCAAAACTAGACAAACGTATTCAAATACAGTTACCATCCAGGAAACATTTTGTTTAGCTCTAACTATTGTGCTCCGGTGAAAGGGTTCAATTTAACCAAATCTGCATAAAGTGAATCCCCGAGTTAACGGCAGGTTCTTTGTACTTCGACTAGTAATTTTATGACTAGAATAAACTTGCTGTTATCCATTGACTCGGAGATTCAGTTTAAAAAGCTAAGATCTGTTTTAAGATTTTCAATTGTAAGCTGCTTTCTTTGGTAGCAATAGCAACTTCAAAACTAAAACAGGTTTTCTCTGTCAGAGTTGAAGAAGTATTGTTTAAGCACACAGTTTATCAGATAGAGATGGGGTAAATGTCCCTTTTTATCTGAAGGCGTGGAGCCCTAACGAGAATGTGTGTGGCTCATCTCAATCGTGGTGGATATGGGGATTTTAAAGTTGAGTTAACAATAAACTGTCTTTGTGCAGTGTGTCACTATTTGCACTGGTAACTTCCTGCAAAGAAAGCAGTGTAACGTTGAAAACCCTTTTAAGGCAGAACTCCATTGTTTATCAGGAATATGACACCACACAACCTCTGTTGAAAGCAGACAACTCACATATAGCTTCTCCCAAACTCTATACAGTACATTGAGCATGCAGGATTATGACTTATAGAAAGGTAATATATGAAAAATACAGCCTCATCAACTGTAGTAATATAAGCAGAAAGGTACTATGTGAGTTTATATAGAGAAAATAAACCAATGATACATGATGTCTCTAAAATATCTGTCGGAAACTGAATTGTTCTATGGTTGGCATTGCTCTTGGGTGATTCCATAAGTGCCAGTGAGCTGAAACGTAATGATGACTGGCTGCTAATGTGGTGTAGTATATTGAGAATTGGTTATTATAGAAGTATATACCCACAGAGACAAATAGGATCTTCTGCATGCTATATGTTGAGAGTCTAGGGAGAAGCCGAGGTTTAAATAGTAGACATTACTGGAAGGAAACACTCAATAACTACCTCACTCCCTGAGGCAGAAGCTGGAAGGGCAGAACGGCTGTCTGTTGAGTTGATTTTAACGGCCATTAGTGTATTCCCCATTCATTCAATCATCACCATTGAGAATGTCCTGAGAATCTTGGGTTCATTGCTAAATTTGTAAGGGTCTTGGAAGAAGTGGGGAATACTTTTTAGCCATAATGGGAGCTTGGTCTCTGATCTAGAACAGATTCCTTGTCGGCCTTTGAATACAGCTGATGGCTGGAACTTCCTTTTGACCAACATAGACCAAGACACTGGTCTTTCAGCTTCTGTGAAAAGGGGTTTATAGTAACCAGATATTTTGAACCTTTCCAAAGAGCTCTGCATGAATTAGTTGGAGGTGATGCTTTGTGTTGTGGGAACTCCTGTATTGTTGCAGGTTGATGATCTTCAGGTGCTTTCTGGTGGGCTTGGACTCTCTTGTGTTTCTGTACTGAAGGCTTACTGTAGTACTGGTCTTTGCTGTGCATTTTTGTCTCTTCTCATGGTCCTTTCGGAATTGCAAACTTTCATTCATGGAAAGCAAAATGTGTACGTGCTACCTGGTCTGATGCTATTTAAAAAGTATAGCTTTTGTTTTTCACACTGGGTGTAAATTAAATTTAGTTGCAAGCAACAGATTTATTAACTTTTGAGCTTGTGGGTTTTGGAGCTTGACATCACTTGGAGGCCTGAGCTTTCAACTAATGGTAGAAAAGTACTGAAGAACTTGGCCAAATAAAATTAAGCTATAATAGCTAAATGATGATATCACACTCTTTGAGTTCTGTACCCACGTCCCGTTCGGTCCGTTCTGTACCCACGTCCCATACCCACCCCGTTCTGTACCCACGTCCGGTACCCACCCCGTTCTGTACCCACGTCCGGTACCCACCCCGTTCTGTACCCACGTCCGGTACCCACCCCGTTCTGTACCCACGTCCGGTACCCACCCCGTTCTGTACCCACGTCCGGTACCCACCCCGTTCTGTACCCACGTCCGGTACCCACCCCGTTCTGTACCCACGTCCGGTACCCACCCCGTTCTGTACCCACGTCCGGTACCCACCCCGTTCTGTACCCACGTCCGGTACCCACCCCGTTCTGTACCCACGTCCGGTACCCACCCCGTTCTGTACCCACGTCCGGTACCCACCCCGTTCTGTACCCACGTCCGGTCCCCACCCCGTTCTGTACCCACGTCCGGTCCCCACCCCGTTCTGTACCCACGTCCGGTCCCCACCCCGTTCTGTACCCACGTCCGGTCCCCACCCCGTTCTGTACCCACGTCCGGTCCCCACCCCGTTCTGTACCCACGTCCCGTACCCACCCCGTCCCGTCCCGTACCCACCCCGTCCCGTACCCACGTCCCGTACCCACCCCGTCCCGTCCCGTACCCACCCCGTCCCGTCCCGTACCCACCCCGTCCCGTCCCGTACCCACCCCGTCCCGTCCCGTACCCACCCCGTCCCGTCCC
Organism: Heptranchias perlo; assembly: GCF_035084215.1. Taxonomy (NCBI): domain Eukaryota; kingdom Metazoa; phylum Chordata; class Chondrichthyes; order Hexanchiformes; family Hexanchidae; genus Heptranchias; species Heptranchias perlo. The sequence goes on from NC_090356.1 coordinate 30,017,843, forward strand.
GTACCCACCCCGTCCCGTCCCGTACCCACCCCGTCCCGTCCCGTACCCACCCCGTCCCGTCCCGTACCCACCCCGTCCCGTCCCGTACCCACCCCGTCCCGTCCACTGTAAACACATGGACACACAATGTACAAATTGCTATTCAAGCTCGCTTGGTCTCAGGCATATCCCACGGCCCCTGTAAAACATCAGCCCATTGCTATTTTAGGGCTAAAAGGGTTAAATTATGAGGCCAGGCTGTACAGACTAGGCTTGTATTCGCTTGAGTATGGAAAATTAAGGGGTGATCTAATTGACGTGTTAAGATGATGAAAGGATTTCATAGGGTAGATAAAATCTAGTTCCTCCGATGGAGGAGTGCAGAACAAGGGGGTTTAACCTTAAAATTAGAGCTAGACCATTCAGGGGTGATGTCAGGAAGCACTTCTTCACACAAAGGGAAGTGGGGATCTGGAACACTCTTTTCCCCGCCTCCCCCCCCCCCCCCCGAACAAAAAAGAGCCGTTGAGGCTAGGTCAGTTGAAAATTTCAAAACTTCCATGTCAGATTTTTGTTAGGCTTGGGTATTAAGGGTTACAGAACCAAGGATGGTAAATGGAGTTAAGATTTAGATCAGTCATGATCTAATTGAATGGCGGAACAGGCTCGAGGGGCTGAATGGCCTACTCCTGTTCCTATGTTCCTATTTGACAATTAACAGCAATTACAATAATGTTTTGGGTACTGGTTGGTGCAGTAGCAACAGTTTTTTCCTCCAGGACCTGAGTGTGAATCCAGCCCAGAGTGATGGCTGATCCTTCCCTCTCTCCACCAATTATAGTCTTTTGCAAAGAGAGTTGAGGCAGTTTCAATCAGCTTCCTAATGGACATGGACCTATAGAGAAAAACAGTGTGGTGCCAAATTGGTAGTCTTGCTCGGAGACCATTAGGATAGCTGGAATAGGAAATAGAACATTTACATTGACATATAGAGGTTCTGAGGTTGGAGTTAAGTTGTAGGATGAGAGTAGACATGTAGCGGGCTTGGGAATGCTCAACACCCATTCTAGTGACCAAGGCACATTAGTTTCCTCAAATCTGACTTTCCTCATCTTGATGAGCATTTCTAGATTTGGAAATTTAATGATGTTTACATAGTGTCTGTTCTAGCATTTTATCACGATGTAGAATTGGTTCCTTGTAACTGTGCAACTTTGGAAGCATGACAGTGGTGTTTCTATAAATGGAGTTAAAGCTATGGTGGCCTGCAGTGTCTTCATTTATCTCCCACCCTGTAATAAGATGGTAATGAGTTCTTGCTGTGCAACTGGCAGGTTTCCCATTTTAAATAAAGGATCATTAGGTGTCGGCCTTGGATCAGTGGTAACACTCTCACCTCTAGAGTCGGAGGGTTGTGGGTTCAAGTCCCACTTCAGAGACTTGAGCCCATAATCTAGGCTGACACTCCAGTGCAATACTAAGGGAGTGTAGTACTGTCAGAGGTAGTATTCTCAGGTGGACCTAAGAGATCCCATGGCACTATTTGGAAGAAGAGCAGAGGAGTTCTCCCCAGCGTCCTGGCCAATACTTATTCCTCGAGCAACACCTAAAACAGTTTATCTGGTCATTGTGTCCGCAATGTTTGTGGGACCTTGCTATGTGCAAATCGGCTGCTGCGTTTCCTTCATTGCAACAGTGGCATCACTTCAGAATCACTTCATTGGCTGTGAACCACTTTGGGACGTCCTGAGGTCATGAAAGGTATCATATAAATGCAAGTTCTTTTATCTTTATAAAAGAATGAATTTGCACTTGTATAGCTCGTCATCACACCCTCGAAGTGCTTCCCCTCCATGAATTACTTTTTGAAGTGCAGACACCATTATGACGTTGGCAGAAGCAACCGCCAATTTGCACACAGCAAGGTGACACAAGCAGTAAATGAGATGAACAACCAGTTAATCAGTTCTTGATGGTGTTGATTGAGAGAAGACTGTAGGAACCTGAGACCTCTCCCTGATCTTTGAATATTGCCACAGAATCTTTTACATTTACTTAAAAACAGGTTTAATGTTTCTTCCAAAAAATATTGCACCTCCAACAATGCAGTACTCCCTTAGCACTGCACTGAAGTGTCAGCCTAAATTATCCATACAAGCCCTGGAGTGAACATAAACATGTCATCCCCATACTTTCCTTAAAGTCACCTCCTTGGTAACAGACTAAATAACTTAAGAGATGGTGCTAAGTAGAGGATTTAACAAATAGATGTTATTCTCCACATATATGTTGGGAAGGGAGAAGGACAGAAGTAATGGGACAATTTTGAGTCTTTGCAATATGAAGTACCTCCCAACATCCCAGTGAACCTGTGGAGAAGCAAGTCTCGGTTATGATGCTTACTGTGTACTATATGGCCGAAAGCTGTGGCAGCTCACCAGGCAGAGTGAAGAGACTGACGGGTGTATAATTATTAGCTATTGGCACAGTGCCCTTGCTGTTAAAATCCATCTAAGTACCTAACGTGGAGACAGAGGATGAGGAATCAATAAAACAACAAATTTCTTTACCCAGAGAGTGGTTAGAATGTGGAACTTGCTACCACATGGAGTAGTTGAAGCAAGTAGCATAGGTGCTTTTAAGGTGAAGTTAGATAAGCACATGAGGGAGAAAGGAATAGAAGGATATATTGATAGTATTCGATGAAGTAGAGTGAGAGGAGGCTCGTGTGGAGTAAACACTGGCATTGACATGTTATGCCCAATGGCCTGCTTCTGCGCTGTAAATTCTATGTAATTTTTTTTTTAAACGTTAAAAGGCGATGGAAAATCTTGAGGGAGGAGTTCGCCCCAGTTATAGAAGAAAATGATAAAACTCACCCAAAATGTGCTTGAGTTTTATTTTTTGCGAATGAACGTTTTCCAGCTGTCATTAGACCCTCAAATCATATCTATGTCCCTGTTCAGCTGCCCTGGTGACATCAGGTAGGGGAATTGTCCCAGAGTGGCTCCATTGCAAACATCTATTTCCCTAACTACAGATTGATGACCCTGAGTTGGGGGGCTCTAACGTGGCCTGGGGGTGCTTTGGAGTTGTCCCCCCCACTCCCCCCAGTGGAGTTGCTGCAGGACCCTCCCTGTAATTTATATCAATGGAGTGGCTCAGCAGGGTTGGAGACCCTACTGTCAAGTTTCATTAGCTTTAGTCCAGCGGTTGGCACCATGGGCAGGACTTTAACTGCCAAGTCCGGGTGGGGGCCAAACAAAATCACATTTTTATGGAGCGGGAGGGAATCCCGGCTCCAACCCGCTGAAAAACGTGTACGACCCAAAAGCATCTGGGTGTGCCCGGATCAGGAAGCCCAAAGTCCCGCCGGCAATTAAATCCGGAGGGTCGATAATTAAAGGGGCAAATGTACCTCATTGAGGTACTTAAGGTAGTTTATTTTTTGTATATTGGTCACTTGAAAAGATTTTAACCTTACCTGGGCGGCTTTCCCACGGCTTCCGATTCACGCCTGGTGAAACCAGGCAAAAATAGACTAAGTAAAATAAATAAAATTACATTTCCCGTTGTAAAAAAAATAAACAAACATACCTTAAAACCGATGTCGCCTGCACCCCCTCCCCCCCCGCACTGATGTCCGATATCCCTCCCCACTCCAATCTTCCTCTTCCTCCCCCCCCCCCCTTTCTCGGATGGGTAGCTCCTCTCTGCCAGGCATGAAACCAGGAAGAGGTGTTGATCAGTGCGATCGCGACCTGCCTACATCACTTCCGGGTTTCGCACCTGTAAATCCTCCCCTCTCCTCCCGCCGGCCTGATCCCCATGTACGTAGTTAGTGTTTTTTTTGACACGTGTGGTATGTTCCCGCACTACTTTGATGTTTATTTAATATCTTTTGTAGGACAGTGATAGAAATATCTCTAAGTTTCATTTGTTGTCACTGACAGTTATATCCTTCAGTGTTTCACTATGGAGAGTGAAGAAAGTAGTGCTACCAGCATTAATCACTGTTAAAGCCATTTGTGAAATTAAAGAGGTACTTTTCTAATATAATGCCCTAGCTCTCCCATTATAACATTCAGATGTATTGTGTCTGTTTTTGATTCTACTACCGTGTCCAGGGATTTTCCCAAAGATTTTTCACTCAGTGGAATGAAAATGCACTCTCCAGTTATCCTGCGTCGAGGAGACATTTTATTTAACTGAACAGAGCCTGACTTGTCTACACTGTTAACCCCCGGGATAGGCTCCAGTCAGCCCTTTGTTATCGGTTTAAGCCTCACCACAGCTGACGTCTTCAATTTGTTGTTTGAGCTTCACCCAATTCAACTGGAAAATGGGTTTTGTCTTGAAGGCCTCATTTATAATATAGCAGGTAATAGGAGAGATTTCAAGCAGACTTTTTAAAAGCTACTGGTCAGCTGAAATTGCAGAAGCTCACTCCATATGTTGTGCTTTTTAGTCATTTCCTTGCCATTTTATGGCCAGCTCGATTGAGATGAAAAATAAACACTCTTGAAATCAAGACCAGAGTTGCCAAGTTAGTTGTTCAAAGCTAATGTTAGTGAAATTCTCCAGGACCTAGGATTCTCTCTGTTGAGTTAATGCTTCTGTTTGTTTCAAGTCCATGAATCATGATTGGGTAGTTTTGAATTATCTGTATACAAATCAACAATGTTAGACCTGGTTTGTATTCTTTCAAGTGCTGCCTTCTAAGTGACTGAGAGCTCAGTTTGCTTTTGAGCTTACGACAGCCTGGCAAAATGTAGTAAGATTCAGTATGAGGGTTTGGTTTTGGAATAGTGGTAATTTTTTGAGGATTACATTGAGGTGAGAGCAGATTTTGGTGTAAGAAAGACAATGGACCTTCATGCACGGACTAGTCTGGGGCCTTTGCTTTAATCACTGCCTAATCAAGCTCTTGCTGCTCTGCTTCTGCTGCTCACTAACCTGTGCACTAACATGGGGCTACCATGTTGGCTACTTGTTGGTCAGGGCTTGCAAACGTTGCAGGTTGTTGCATAAAGCCTTTCCACACTGACACACAAGTATATATATATATATATATAACAAAAAAAACTACTTGACTGAAACATGTCTATTGTTGCAAACAATAGAGTTTTCACCACTCAGTCTTTGTGCTCAAGTAAAACAGCTCAAAGAAACCTGTCTAAAATGAAACCGACTTAAACTAACCAACTGGCTACCAATCAGAGACCAAATTGTCAAATTCAGTGTTAAATATTTCTTAAACGAAAGAAAAGATGTATTTGTTTGCTGACCAAGACCTTTAATCCTTTAAAAAGAAATCTGACAGAATTCTGCAAAGACTGGATTCAGCCAGTAAAGCTGGCGTCTAAGGAGTTGATTCCAGTTGACTGTCAGAACATTACTGAAGTTGGGCCCAGAGATGGTGCAGAAGAACTGAATGGCACTGCAATGGAAACTGTAGATCAGAATGGTATTGGTAAGCCAGAGACATCTTCGGTGACCAGTAACACCACTGGTCTAATAACTGGTGATGTAGGGAAAATGGGCAACACTTCCAGTGCAAATGCAGTTACCGTGCCAACAACAGCAATGAAAATTCAGTCAGAGGTCAAGACCCCCTCGAAACGGAGGACCTATAAGTTCAGGCACTTGATGAAAGCATCCCTCATTGGCTTCAACAGAAGACTGACAATGTTAGAGGACACAGGTTTGGATCTTAAAGACAGCTTCAAGCATTTACAGAAAAGGCAAAATAATTTAAGCTTGCAGTTGAAGAACCTCACCCGCATGTTGTCAGCCCCACCCAAAGAGAGACTGATTTCTGAACTACAGTGGAAGTATATAGATGTCGATGACAAGTTGACCGCTTTGCAAGTACGACTGGAGATTCTTATTGATGGTTTTGCAGCTTTGGCTGAGGAAATTTCTGAGCTGAAGAAGAGGACTTCACTCACCAATAGTGATCAACCAAATCATACTAAAATTACTACTAGCTCTCCTACGAATCTATTTACAAAGTACACCAGAGTACGTTCCAGAACGAAATCTAAAGTGAAGCCAACATTTTATGAAAAAAACAACGAAACTTCAAGGTTTGTTTCCACAAGACCTTCTGTTAAAAGTTCCTCTCGCAGCACAACAGCACAAATAAAAAGCAAAGCATTTCACTTTCACAGAAAAGCAGCTGCTACTGTTGCTCCTCTGACAATTATACAAACACGTGTCAAATCCACAGGCCAAGTCCAAGTTAACAAGAAATTTGTAGTGCCTGCTAATTCTGTGCGTAAAAATTCAGTTCTATCTGGTAAAGGCAGAGCTGTTGTCAAGCAGGTCCCCACTCCAGCTATATCAACAATAACAGTGAAACCTGCAGTCGCACTTGAACTAGTCTCGTCTACAACATTTACAATGCATTCAAATATGACTATGGTCAACATAGAGCCTAATGATTTGCCCACTCAACCAGTCCCTACCACTGTACTGGAGAATCCCACAAAATCCCGTCTACGGGTTTCGAGAATGAAAGTGAAACCTGGGTATGTAGAAACTGTACATAATGCAACGTTCCCAGTTAGGGCTCAGGGTAAAGCAAACTCTAGTGGTAAAGCAATCACAGAGTCCAAAGGTAAAACGAAACTTGGTAAAAATGTAACTGCACAGCCTAAGGATAAAACAAAGCCTGGTAAAAACGTAACTAGGCAGTCCAAGGTTAAATCAAAACCTGATAGAAATGTAACTGCACAGCCTAAGGCTAAAACAAAGCCTGGTAAAAATGTAACTGGGCAGTCCAAGGTTAAATCAAAACCTGATAGAAATGTAACTGCACAATCTAAGGATAAAACAAAGCCTGGTAAAAATGTAACTGCACAATCTAAGGATAATACAAAGTCTGGTGGTAAAACAACCACAGAACATCTTCATACTACAGTGAAACCCTCTCCGGCAACAGCACGTAACAGAGGTGGGTCTCAAAAGCATAAAATCAAACACTCGTTATCAACAGATAGTAGCGTTGCATCCAGCCAGAGGAGAGGAAAGGCTGTCTTTATATCAGGTGCTACCACGTTATCCCCAGTGACAGCACAGCGTAAAGCCGCAGACAAAGCAAGAACGCTGTCAACATTGGTATCTGCAAGGAAGATCTTTGAAAATGTCAAAACCTGGTTGACACTTGCCACGATGCTCCCAGCAACTACACAGTCACTGAAAAGATCTGAAAGTCGACCAATAAGTGGGTCACATACTAAAAAATGTGACGGCGATGATACCCCAAGAAACAAACTGGCAGGAGGCAGAAAGAAAAAGACTAAAAAAGCGACAGCACTAGACATCCTGCAGTTACTGCGAGGAGGATATCAGCATTATTCCAACTCGAATGGGAAAAGCAAGGACCTGCCCCTCTATATTACACTGGGCCGCCTGGCCATACCAATAAAAATCATCCCAGATTGATGAGTTTCTGTGCTATCTTTCAGAGTTCATCTTAATGAGAAATTTGTGAACAGACACTTCCATCCAGGAGCTGGTCTTGTGCTTGAGAATCAAGTGTAACGTACAGATTCACTGAGAACTGATCGAGATTCTTTTGCACTTATTTTTATAAAGCGACTTACAAAGTAAACTGTCAAAAGTTTTGAAGGTGTTATGTAATGTAGTTTGTGAAAGTAAAATGTAGCTCATTTCAAACAGTAATGAGGTGCAAATAACTACCTCAATACAAATGGCGTACTTGGTTTCCTTCCATTTGTTTTATTGGAATAATCTGTACAGAAAGCTGTCTGGATTAATAATTTATTGAATTCAACAAGTCAGTCTCTTTTTGATTCAAATATTCAATCACTGTACCCAAAGGAAGTGGGCATCATATTGTACCTCCACACATTCTTTCATTTAATTTTAAATTAGGGTGTTTTCAGTGGAGTGCTTGAGGTTGGCCTGCAGAAGGGTAGTAAATCATTCCCCTTAAATTGAGGGGCTGTCTCGTTGTATTCCATGTCCTCTGTCCCTTAGACTGATGTAGATTTAACAATCAGTTAATTACAGTGGTCAACTAGCCCCATCTTTGTGGTCATGTCTTCAGTGTGCGCAAGTACAGAAACTCCAAGACAACACTAAGGTAAAAAGACTGAATTGCAAACTTCTGATTCTACATGCATCTGGGCTGAACTTCAGGCTCATTTTTATTTCACTCGCCCATGTCCTCTTGATATCTGTAATTACCTCACGTAATCAATGCTGTTTCGACTTTTTTTTTCTCAAGATAATTTTAAAACTTTTTGTAAACTGGGATTGAAATCTCCCTTTTGCAAGTTAGCTTTGCCAAATAGAAAATGAAACCTAATAACATCACATATGGCCACTTAAACGTAGTACTGTGTATAATAAAACTTTGCTGCATTACTCGACTAACTACGCAGCACTGAAGGCAGACTGTAAAACACACATATATTTTGGATTCATGATTTTTTTAAATCATCATCCCAAATAAGTAATCTATTTTCACCATTCCTTATTCTCCATGTATAATTATCCAACAATAGGGGAGAGGTTAATGCAAGACCCTTTTCATGGCTTTGTGCTGTCTGATCCTGTGGTAACTTGTTGGTCAGATGCTGTTCACAACACCTGTTTCATCTTCTGAGGCATCTCAGCTGTTTATCTCCCATCTGACTGTTATCCATGTTCTCCCTGTCATTTTAATCAGTAACTTTACATCTTTAAAAGCCACATGGAGGTGTAATTTCCTTCATCTCCAACTTTGGGGGAAAGAAAACTAATTAGTATACAGCAGAGAGCAGCATTTTATATTTGCATCCAATTTTATATTTGCTAAAATTAGTGAACAAAAGAAAATATCCCTCATTCTTTGTGCTTTACAGAAATTCTGTGAAGCTTTAGTCATAGAGTTATACAGCACGGATAGAGGCCCTTCGGCCCATCGTGTCCGCGCCGGCCATCAGCCCTGTCTACTCTAATCCCATATTCCAGCATTTGGTCCGTAGCCTTGTATGCTATGGCACTTCAAGTGCTCATCCAAATGCTTCTTGAATGTTGTGAGGGTTCCTGCCTCCACAACCCTTTCAGGTGGTGAGTTCCAGACTCCAACCACTCTCTGGGTGAAAAAGTTCTTTCTCAAATCCCCTCTAAACCTCCCGCCTTTTACCTTGAATCTATGCCCCCTTGTTATAGAACCCTCAACGAAGGGAAAAAGCTCCTTAGTATCCATCCTATCTGTGCCCCTCATAATTTTGTACACCTCAATCATGTCCCCCCTCAGCCTCCTCTGCTCCAAGGAAAACAAACCCAATCTTCCCAGTCTCTCTTCATAGCTGAAGCGCTCCAGCCCTGGTAACATCCTGGTGAATCTCCTCTGCACCCTCTCCAAAGCGATCACATCCTTCCTGTAGTGTGGCGACCAGAACTGCACACAGTACTCCAGCTGTTGCTTTTGGCAAGTTTTGATTGTTTAAAGCTCTCATTCCAGCACTTGGCTGATGCACTTTTCTTACTTTCAGTTGACTGAGGTCCAGGTTTGTGTAGGTTTTTGTCTTCCAAGTGGTGATGGTCCCTGCTTTTAAGATCTTCATTTAATGTAATGGATCCTCCTCAGACATTCGAAATATTTGCTTCCATTGTTTATTGACTTTGACTTATCTCCAGAGGTGTAAATTCTGCTCCAGGCCTCCTGTAGTTGAGTAATTCAATGGAGGGCCAGGCAAGAATGGTCACTCTCGACCCTCCATTAAAGAAGCCTTGAGTTTGCATTCCTCCGTGAAACAAGCCTCTGCCTCCAAGTTAGAAAGAGAATAGGGCCCACTAATAAGAATGATCCAAAAAGGATTGGCAGAGCCACATTGAAGAGGGAACGTCTCTGTATCCTCCAAGATTACAGAACTTTCTGCAGCACCAGTCACAACATTTAAATTTGAAACGGCCAGTTTCAGCAGTCGCAGTCAACCAGCAATTTATAAAAAAAACTTTTTCATCCTGTTCTTCCCTGGACCATTGACTCTCTTGCATTGGGACAAAGCAAATACAAATCTCGCCACACCACACTTCAGGTGGTGGAGTTGGACCACAGAAAATTTGGGCCAAAGAGTTTAATTTGTTCCACCTCCTAATGCCTTGATACTATGCAAATATGGCTCACTTTTTCACTAATTATTGAGCAGAGGCAATTCACCCCATTGGCCGTTGGATTTTCTCACTCTAAGCTTTTCCCAACGTTTATAGATGATCCCGTTCACACAAACATTTTGAGGAAGGTGCTCCAGGTATGAGAGCCTTCATCTATTGGTCTGGCTCTTGAGAGAATGAGCTTAACCAAGTAGGGTTACCTTCTAGCATACAAACATTGTCGAAAGCTTCTGTCTTAAAGCTGAAAAGATTCATTCATTGGTGCCAAGATGTTGTCTGATATCCATTAGGATGATGTTCCAGTTGTATGAATTGATTTCAGTTATCATGTTATTAGTCCCCCTTTTCCATCTACCTTGGATGAGAAATTTGGTTAATGAGCCCTCAGTGCTATTTGGACCCGTGAAGGGCACCTGGAAAGTTAATACATTTGTCAGTAGCTAGTACTTGCCAAACAAACTAATATAGAATCTTACAGCACAGAAGGAGACCATTCAGCCCATCATGCCTGTGTTGGCTCTTTGAAAGAGCTGTCCAATTAGTCCCACTCCCCTGCTCTTTCCCTGCAAATTAGCCCTCTTCAAGTACATGTCCAATTGCCTTTTGAAAGTTCCAATGGAACCTGCTTCCATTACCCTTTCAGGTAGTGTGTTCCAGATCTTAACAGCCCTCTGTGTGAAAACATTTCTCCTCATTTCCCCTCTAATTCTTTTGCCACTTATTTTGAATCCATGACCTCTGAGGGAACAGTTTCTCCCTAATTGCTTTATCAAAACCCCTCATAATTTTGAATACCTCTATTAGGTCTCCCCTTAACTTTCTCTGCTCTAAGGAGAGCAGTCCCAGTTTCTCCAATCTCTCCACGTAACTGAAGTCCCTCATCCCTGGTATCATCCTGGTAAACCTCCTCTGTACCCTCTCCAAGGCCTTGACATCCAGAATTGGACACAATACTCCAGCTGAGGCCTAATCAGTGACCATATAATTTTCTGTGATCTTCAATTCATTCCATAGTAAACTTTCAATCTTCTCTTGTACTTACTTCAGTATGCAGGATTAGTGAGCACCATGCTTTGGTGGGAATCCCATCCTTTATTGATTGAAATTTCATTAGGGCAATTGCCAGGTGACATCCAGATTTTTTTTTGCCTGTAACTGTATCTGAGTTTCATTTGCCTGAGGAACTACTTGAATTTCATTTCCCCCTCCCCCACGCCCCACTCCCAACAACCTTCACCTCACGTCTCTACCACTGCTATGGCCACTTGTGAACCAAAATGCAGAGGACTTCTCTCAACACAAGTATTGGCCGACTTGCAGCTTTGGTGATTTGCTGCAGTGTATCCCGCCTATTGTACGTATTGTAGTCACAGGGAACCAGCGGTGGATGTTGAGTCCTGTGAAACGGTCGAACAAACTGCTCTGTTCTGGATGGTGTCGAGCTTCTTGAGTGTTGTTGTAGGTGCACCTTAACAGGTGAGCGATGAGTATTCCATCGCACTCCTGACTTGAGCCTTGTACTTGGTGAAAAGGCTTTGAGGAGACAGGAGGTGAGCCAATTGTTTAGAGTAATTAGCCCCCTCCTTGCTCTTGTAGCTACAGTGTTGATGTAGCTGATCCAATTACTGGTGGTCTCCAAGATGTTGACGCTGGGCTAGTTGACGATGGTGGTGCCGTTGAAGGTCAGGATGAGGTGGCTGGGCATTCTCTTGTTAAAGATCGTCACTATCTGTCGGTATGTAGCACAAATGTTACCTGCCACTTGTCAGCCCAAGCCTTGATGTTCTGCTGTAAGCTGGAATGGGCTGCTTCAATATTGGAGGAGTTGAGCGTGCAGGTGAACACTGTAGAATCATCAGTGAACACACCCACTCTTGATCTTATAACGGAGGGAAGGTCATTGATGAGGCAGCTGAAGATGGTGAGGTCAAGGACGCTTCCCTGAGAATTCCTGCAGTGATGTCTGCGATGATTGGACTCCAAGAACCATGACCATCTTCCTTTGTGTAAGGTATGACTACAGCCACTGAAGGGTTTTCCCATCAACCCCCATTGACCAGTTTTTCTAGGGCTCCTAGTTGCCATATGCAATTAAATGCTGTCTTGATGTCAGGGCAGCTACTCTCACATTCTTTGGCATTCATCCCTTGTGGCCATGTCTGGATCAATCTAGTGGAACTGGATCCGAGTGTTGATGGGCAGGTTGTCAATGAGAAAGTGTCGTTTGACGGCACTGTTGGTTAATCCTTCCATTGCTTCACTAATTATTAGGAGAAGACTATTGGAACAGTAATTGGCCAGGCTCGATTTATTCGGCTTTTTGTGGCTACTACTTGCCTGGTCAATCTTCCACGTTGTCAGGTAGATGCCAGTGTTATAGCTGCATTTCCTGTTTGAATGTAGTTCACCCTCAATGTAAGGAGCTCTCTCTTTGTGCCTCTTGGTTCGTTGTTTGACTTGGAGCTCTTTTAATGTCATTTATGATTTCTCTCCTGTTCTCGTTAAAAATTAAGCTGTTTCTCAGAATGAGGCCTTTTATATGCAGAGAGATGAGGAAGAGCATTGGGCCAAAGTTTTACCAATGAATTGTACAAAGTTAAGTAACTCGGTCACAACTTGCAATCACATGGCTTTTAGTGATAAAAGAAGTATAAGATGGTCACTGTTGTTGGTGAATATTCCCCTCCCCATCCCCCTAAAGAAAGAGTTCCCATTCCAAGAAGGACATTAAAAAGTGATAGCAAAGGCAAAGCAAACTGGCAAAGGGAAATCAGTCTCGTGCACTTCCTTGGAGGGTGGAATCCCTTTCCGGGTGGCCCAGCTGAAAGTTAATGGACACGGTGCATGCACACACTGGTGAACCAGATGGGATGTAAAGTTGACTAACTGAACCAAAACCAGAGATAGCTTTTTGCCAACCAAAGGTATTAAGGGATATGGGCCAAAGGCAGGTATACGGAGTTAGATCACATATCAGCCATGATCTTATCAAATGGCGGAGCGGGCACGAGGGGCCGAATGGCCTACTCCTGATCCTATGTTCCTAATCCCAATATCAGGGATCTCTCCACTAGTTGAGGCCTACTGTTGAAGGATAGAGTCAAAATAAGTTTCAAACAGGCAACTGACTTGAAACATTTGGCTAAATCATCTGGTTCAGATACCAATAAAAACTGTATTCCTGGTAGTTTTTTGGAACATACTTGACTCTGCTTATGTTCACTATCAACAAGTCTAAATCAGCATTGACCATTTGCTATTGAGAGCAGAGATCATGTGAGTTTATTAACAATGGGATTGCCCCATAAAGCTGGATGAGCAGCAACGAATAACTGATCCTATCTATTAACAGACAGAAAACAACTTCCCTCTGTTCTGTTTTTGGTGCTACACGTTGTACTTTCTTTTTCAGGTATTGTACCTTCTGGACAATTATTACAAAGCTTTAAAAAAAAAAGCAGATGTATTTTTAAATCACGTTGAGCTCGTAACTTCTATTTAAGTAATATTTCTATATGGCGTTTACATTGACATTTTTAAGAAGTGTAGTCTTTTAAAAAAAATTCTGTGCTTTTCCTTTTATGATAATAAAGATTCATAATGATATCAATCACCAATTTCACAACCTGCTTTGTTCAGGATTGTTTCACTGTTCTCTGATTTCTCTACAGCTAAGCATCACCATTCCGACATGTAGATGGTTTCACTCTACAATTACCATGCGTAGCTAGCTGAGCTATCTTTAGCCACCTTGCTCCTAGGTACAAGGAGTAATTTTGCACTTCCAGCACAGAGCTTCACTAGGTGGGAGGATGGATCACAGAATTGGCCCTATAGTGTTAGAGCCCTGTCTCTGAGCCGTGTCCCTATCTCGAGTGGTTCCGCACTGCGAATGGAGTTTAGCGCAATTATTGGCTTATTTCAGGAGTGTCAATGCTTTTTGTCTTTGTGGGCTGCATAGATGCTTATCATGGAGCCTTGTGGGCCACACGTGAAGTTTAAATCCATGCCCCATTAATTTGTATATGTCTTATGTTGCTGGTGCTAACCAATCTTAGTATCCTGATTTAGGATTTAGCCACCAATGAGGCAATAGTGCTAAAAACAGCACTTTCCACACCTCCAGGCCCACAAAATTGAAACAGGACAAACCAGCAAATAAAGCTGAGTTACCTTGGCTTCACGATCTCGATTGTCAACCTTTCAGGTCCACATGGCCCAGTTTGGATGCTCCTGCTCAATATCTTGCAACTTTTAGGTGTTTGGAGGAGTATAGGGACATAGAAGTTGCTAGAGGAAAAAAGACCAAGTCCCATCTAGTTCGCCTTCTACCACCCTGCTACTCGCAGGATACGATGATAATGGAGTTATTGACTAATCAAAGCAATCAATCTCTATCAATTAGCCTACAACAGACCCAGAAATGACACACACAAAACCCCAGTGGTGTGGAGAGCTTTGGAAACCATAGGTCCATAGTCCTCCCAAGCATGCTACACTTACCACACGTCATGGATCAAATTGCTCACATACTGTATCCCCAAAATGTTATTTTCTGAAAGAAATCTATTTTTAAAAGTTTATTTGTAATAATTTCAACACTGAGAAAATCTTCCCTATTACTGGATTAGGAAGTCAGCTATTAATCGTTCAGTCAAAGTATCCAAACAGCATTGTCAACATCAAGGGAGCATTGGTGACATTTCTGGTTATCAAGAGTGATACAGAGGCAGTGTTTATATCTTTTTGAAGTGTCACACATTAAAATAGGCTACAACTTTAACCGAAAAGGATGATTATCACAGCTGACACGTTTAGCAGGTTTGCTGGGTTCTGTTTTGTTAAATAAGCACAATGTGCTGTCATATTACTGGACTCTTGTCGCTGTCTGAGGTACGGAACGAGGCAGAAACTCATTGGGTCACCGTGATTATTCTATTTTTGATATCGTGTATCCTTCCAGACAATTGAGTGACATTCTGATATATAAAGTTACCGGATGATGAGATTGGGTGTGAAGACATTTGCATTGAACAGGTGAAGTACCACATCTTGATTTCTTCACAAAGCAAGCAACACAACTTTGTGCCCATTGCCCTAAAATGCAGTCGGAACTTAGACTGTTTAATATGTTTTCAATATCGGGATTAATTCTGAGAATGTAAATACAATTCTCTTTGGAAGCAAGGACTTTATCACAGCTAATTAAACAGGTCACCGTGATCATTTTCAATTAAAACCACCATCTCAGTACGTTTAAGCATTAGTGAATCCGGGAAAGGGAGCAGTAAGGCCAAGTGTTGAAGAGTAAGGGATCAATGTATGTAATTTTAAAGCAAAGAATTCCTGTATCCCATAATATTCATACACACTGCCCAATACTGAACCATTGATGATTACAGCACAGCAATAGGCCATTCAGCCCATTGTGTCACTGGCTCGTTGCTAGAGCAATCCAAAACTAAGCCCACTGCCCCTGCTCTTCCTCCCCACCCCCCTCACCACTGCCCCTGCTCTCTTTCCCCCCCCCCCACCACTGCCCCTGCTCTCTTTCCCCCCCCCCTACCACAGCCATGTATCTCTGTGCTAGTCTTTAGCATCTCATGGATATAGCAGTTTAGACAAATAGTAGCTCCTCCATCGCCAACACATCTTGTCCTGTCCTCAATAGCAGAATATGTCCAGTCTGATTACCCGTCCCCATGTACATCAGTGGACACTGACAGGTCAGGTACTGAATGTGACTATTCAGCTTTTACCCAGTTTGCCTGGTCTCTTGGTGGGAGCCTCAGATATGTATCTGTTTGGATGCAAGTTCACAGGACGGTCCAGGCCTAGTATCTAAATATGCGATGCTCAAGTCCACAGACATGGCCTCAAAATCAATGCATCCATGTTCATAATTATTTTCTCCTGTAACTACAGGGGAGCAGTAGTCTTGTGAGCCCCTCTCGGTCAAACAAACTCAGCTGTCAGCTGATGCTTTAAAGTGCCCAGTGTAAGGTATGCTTGGATGGACTCAGTATTCTCTATTCACTACTTTCTTATATGAGGTAAGTTGGAAGCTGTCAGGTGATATGATTATTCATCAATTGCTTGAGCCTGATCTTCAGCAAAAGATGAATGACTGTTCGGTCATAATCAGTGCCGAGTTAATCATATGGGCCCTTGAATAATTACAGATCTTTCTGTAGGAGATGTAAAGACATAGTTTGTTAAAGTATATTATTAGTTTGATAAGAGTAGCATGAGTGCTTCTAATATTTTACCTCATTTAAGACCTCACTGTTTTGGGTGTTTAACACAATTGATGTAGTAAAGTGTTTATAGGTTCAGGCCTTTTGTTTGGTGCAAGAATTGTTCTGGTTGGCCTTACAGAGATGGTGCTGGTAGGCCACAAACTTCCAAGGTAAGATTCCCGTGATACACAGGGCAGCTGCTGCATTTGTCATTTTTTTTCCACAATCCTTTTCACATCCTTTTGGGAAGAGGTGCTGGGTTAGTTGGACTTCAAGCTATCCCCATTGCCTTTTGGTGCAGGTGGCTTTATATGTGAACAAAGCTTTCAGTGTCTGTTTGTGTGCATTCATATATATAAAAAAACAAGCATTGTAGTTAAGCAAAAGCTCTGAGAATAGGCACATTCCTTAGCCTTTGTAATGACTTACTTTTTCTGTAGCGTATCTTTGTTTTGTCTCCTTTGTTATGATCGTTACATAATGGTCCAATATTTGCTACGTATGTGTATATTGGATTAGTTTTCTTTTAATATACTTTTTGTAAATTATTCACTCATGGCAATCAGATTAGCTGAGAGAATGGGCATTAAGAAAGCAAGTATTCATGCAATTCATACATTAGGGCAACTGCCACCGCTTTCCGACATCCTAATATCATTGGTGTCTTGTAGACGGCAGCAGTGGGCCAATAAAATGCTTCACTGGGATTCTTCTAGTCAACTCAACTTGAATGTAGCAAGGAGTCTCGGGATGTTGACAAACCAGCCTTGTGATGGGGTTGGTTATACTGGCTCACAGAGAAGCGTTATTTTTTTTTTAAAAAGTGATGTGGCCAGCACAATTTGTTCACGGCTGTGGTGCTTCTATTTGTTTCATGGCCTTGCACACTTGATCTGTTTTTCTATGAGCCCAGTGTCCACTATTGAGGCTGCCTGGATAATGCCCAGGGGATGAAATTATAGAAGAAACTTGCATTGAAATAGTGACGTTCACATCTTCAGCACTCCCCAAAGTGCATCACAGCCAATGAATTACGTCTGAAATACAGTAAATGTTATGGAGGCAAGTGTGGTAGCCAATTTGCACACAGCAGGGCCCCACGGACGGCAGTGAGATAAGTGACCAGATGATTTTGTTGGTGTTGGTTGAGGGATAAATGTTGACCAGCACTCCAGGAGAATTCCCCTGCTCCTCTTCGAAGAGTGCTTTTACGTCCATCTCATCGACAGCTGGCACCTCCGGCAGTGCAGCACTCCCTCAGTACAGCACTAAAGTGCCAGCCCAGATTATTTGCTCAAGTCTTGGAGTGGGGCTTGAACCTACAACCATTTGACTCACAGGCGAGAGTGCTACCACTGAGCCACACTGACACTTGAGTGGAATATCAGCGGCCCCATGATTGAGGCGTATTTATCCCATCATGCTGCTGACTGTGGTACAACTCGGATGCAACCCTTGAATGTTTTCAACCACGAGAAAACAAGTTTTGCGTCACTATAGGACATATTAGAGCCAGTTGAATTTGCTTTGATATGATAGAGACTGATTGTTTTTAATTCAGCCTCCAGTTGAAAACCAAAAGGTTTACAGCGATGCTAAAAGGGCCAGTTGTAAGCTCTCAGTACTCGAGTGTTTCTTTTTCCATGACTTCTTTATCGGCAGTCCACCCTATCTGGGCCACCTTCCAGCAATTTGGCTTTCCTGCTCAGCAGCCAGATAGCGAGGGGCACTGCAAGGGTCCGATTTGCCTTTTGTTTAATCCATCACCACCAGCCCATGACTGAGATTCCTAATGAATTATTGAGCAAAAAGCAGACACCTTCAAATAAAACTATTCAAGTAACAACAACTACTTGCATTTATATAGCACCTTTAACGTAGTAGAACGCCCCAATGCGCCTCACAGGAGCGTTATCAAACAAAATGTGTTTTTTTGAAATAAACACCAAGGAAGGCCCCTGCAGATGTGAAGCTTTGCAGAGAAAATCCAAAATCAAATATTTTATAGAAGAAAAACTTAAAACGAGAGGGGTTAATAAAATATTACAAAATATTGTTCTACTGCAGGCCTCTTGTACCTCATAACAGGGACTCTTTCAAAAGCTGATTCATTCGCTGCACTTGTCTTCGGGCGAGGACCAGATCCCAGATGTGGAATGTAGCACTCGTTGGCTTGAGTCTTTAACTGATCGTAAACATTTGGATCTCTATCATGGGTTAAGTTGACGTGTGACAGTTGCTGAGCATTTTAGATGTGGACAGTATTTACATTCTAATGGCCGAAAAGGATTAAATTGTCCCCTGGTGAAATATCAATTAGAAATTTTAAAAATTACGGTTTGGTTCCACAGTGAGACGATGGAAGGGTAGGCAGTGTTTGGGATGTGAAGCCAGTCTCTTAGAGACTTGTGAAGCGAAGTTCTCACTTGAGTGAAGTGTTTTAGTGAAAAGGTGCATGTGATTTTATCCTGTTAGTCCTCAAGCCTTGTAGGATAAAGATTAATTTTCTCTTCATGTGGCTTGGTGTCAAATTTTGTTTGATTATGCTTCTGTGAATCGCTTTGGGATGTTTTACTACGTTAAAGGCAAGTTGTTATTAGTATTATTAAAAGAAAAGGTTAGGGCCGCAGCTGATTGCAGTGGACATCCTGGTCAAAGTGACCATTGTGGTGATTTTCGGAAGAGTACCCTCTTGGCTGCGCTGGTATGGAAAGTTCCAAACTGAGCAACAGTGCCCTTTTACATTTTCATGTAGAATGTTTATGGGCGTTTAGGGACATTTATTTCCAAATGGCATACAAAAAAACTTGAAGGAGGAGATCTTTAACAAGGGTGTATGGTTAGAACAATAATCTTATCTGCCTGGCATTCTCATACTCTGCTGGCCTTGGGGTGCTGCGGTTGGCAGTAATTTCGACCTGCTATTTAATTTGCTTCGCCTCTGTGGTTTTTGCTTCTTGGTTTCTCTGTACCTTTGCCACTGTTGACTTTAGTCGGTGTTGGTGTTGGTGCAGGTTTGCTGACACTGCCCTCGGCTCTTCTGTGTGTGTATTTTTGTTTGTTTTCACATCAGTTGTTTACACGTAATGTTTTAGTCTGATTAAAATGAATGTTTACTCTCTGTTACTGTGTTAAACCAATAGCTAGTAATCCTGTTAAACTTGCCTAGTATGTTTATTTGGGGGAACTGGGGCCGATTAGTTATCACTGAGTTTGTGCGGACGTGTTGGAGTGCTCCCACTGACGTTATCTGCCAAGAACCATCCAAAGTAAATTGCACGTTAGTGGTCTTTCCCGCCTAATTGGTAACTATGGCTCTTTTCATTGATAAATTGTGTACCAGAAAAACACGTCAAAAAGTAGAGTCAAAAATACAAATGCTGCAGGTGAACAACTAATGAGTGAGAGGGCTACAGAAGCAGTGTCAATAAAACCTCAGCCATTCACTTATAATAAGGAGCAAGTCTCCCTGCTAAAGCAAATTTATGTTTCAGTACATCGAATCATACAGCACAGAAGAAGGCCATTCAGCCCATCTTGCATGTTCTGGCTCTTTGAAAGAGCCATCCAATTAGTCCCACTCCCCTGCTCTTTCCCCATAGCCCTGCAAATATTTTCCCTTCAAGGATTTATCCAATTCCCTTTTGAAAGTTACTATTGAATCTACTTCCATCACCCTTTCAGGCAGCACATTCTCGCTGCGTAAAAAAATTTCTCCTCATCTCCCCTCTGGTTCTTTTGCCAATTATCTTAAATCTGTGTCCTGCCAGTAGAAACAGTTTTTCCTTATGTACTTTATCAAAATCCCTCATAATTTTGAACAACTCTATTAAATCTCCCCTTAACCGTCTCTGCACTAAGGAGAACAATCCCAGCCTTCTCCAGTCTCTCCACGTAACTGAAGCTTCATAGTCACAGCTCTGTATGTGCAGTGGTTGCTCCCTAGAATTGGGGTAGATGCTGTGCTTTTACACCTGTCCTCACCACAGCACATTCATAACGTATGCTGAGTTTTTTAGGAAGGCAATTTTGTACAGTAGACAGAGAAATCAATAGCGTTTGCAGGCCTCTGAAAGACCATTTTCACCAGGAGGGCTTCAGACAAGAGGGAGGCACTTGCAGGACCAGTTCACTTTGTGGTCAAGGACTTTGCTTTTACCACAGTCACAGTTTCTAATTCCGGGAATGCAAATTTGTGTCACTTCTTTGGACGCAGATTTTTAAAGATCTACCAAAAGGTGGGTTCTCTTTCTGTTGCTGTTGACTCATAATAATTTTACTGACGAATGGAAGCTGAATTACACCTTGATCCACTTTCCCTTTGCCGCTGTAACTGAGGTGTTAACGTAGCCGGATAATGAATAAACAGTCATCCTGCAGAATTCCAATACAAACTGACCCTGTCAGTGGACTAAAAAAAGATTCATATGTAAACACCTTTGGATTCTGTTTAAAAGAACCATTTCTAATCTCTCTTTTGCAATACTTGTTACAGGTGTGCTCCAGGTTACACTGGGAATCCCATATATGGACAGCGTTGCACTAGTAAGTTCCAAAACAGAATGGTGATCTCAGCTACGTTTTTTAATTCCACCTTCGCCAGCAGCAGAAATGAAACTTAAGGAGGACAAGACCCCAAGTCTAGATGGATTGCATCCATCGATACTCAAAGGCACCAGGGAGAAGATTGCAGAAGCACTAGTATCCATGTATAAAAGTTCAATAGAAAAGGGAATAGTGGCAGAGGACTGGCAGACAGCAAATGTAATTCCTATTTTCACAAAGGGAGATAGAACTAATCCAGGGAACTATAGACCGGTTAGCTTAACGTCAGTGGTAGGAAAGATAATAGAATCTTTGCTAAAAGATCAGATAACAACAGATCTAGAGATGGAGAATATAATAAAAAAAAGGATGGATTTCTAAAGGGAAGGTCATGTTTAACCAAACTTATTGAATTCTTTGAAGAAGTAACAGAGTAGTCAAGGGTAATGCAGTGGATGTGGTAGACATGGATTTTCAGAAGGCCCTAGATAAGGTGCCACATAAGAGACTCGTGATAAAGGTCAGGGCATCTGGAGTTGGGGGTCAGATAGCAGAATGGATTGAAAGATGGCTACAACACAGAAAACTGAGGGGAGGAGTTAAGGGAAGTTTCTCAGACTGGCAGAAAGTGGGAAGTGTTGTCCCGCAGGGATCTGTGCTGCTGTTTACCATATATGTAAATTATTTGGACTCGGGAATTGGAGGTATGGTGTCGAAATTTATGGCTGATACCATATTGAGGGGTATCGCTAGTAATGTGGAGGACTGCACCAAAATACGGGAAGATATAAACAGGCTTGCAGAGTGTGCAGATAAATGGCAAATGAAATTCAATATAGCGAAGAGTTGAGGTGGTTCATTTTGGTAGGAGGAATAAGGAGGTCTTTTATTCCTTGGAAGTTAAGAGTGGAGCAAAGAGATCTGTGACTTTGGATACATAAATCTCCAAAAGTAGTAACACAAGTTGATAAGGTTATGAAGAGTGCGAAATACTGGGGTTCATTTCTAGAGGAATAGAATACAAAAGTAGGGAGGTAATGTTAAATGTACATAGACCCTTGGCTAGACCACAGTTGGTGTACGGTGAGCAGTTCTGGTCTCTATACTAGTGTGAAACACTAGTTAGGCCACAGCTTGAGTACTGCACATAGTTCTGGTCACCACATTACAGGCAGGATGTAATTGCACTGGAGAGGGTGCAGAGGAGATTTATGAGGATGTTGCCAGGGCTGGAGAATTTTAGCTATGATGACAGATTGGAACAGAGGAGGCTGAGGGGTGATTTGATTGAGGTGTCCAAAATTATGAGGGGCCTAGATAGAGTGAATAGGAAGGACCTATTTCCCTTAGCAGAGGGGTCAATAACCAGGGGGCATAGATTGGTAGAAGGATTGGAGCGGAAATGAGGAAAAACTTTTTCACCCAGAGGGTGGTGAGGGTCTGGAACTCACTGCCTGAGAAATATGAAACCAAGATGGGTAAATGGAGTTAAGGTATAGATCATCCATGACCTGCTATTTAATTTGCTCCGCCTCTGTGGTTCTTGCTTCTCATAATAAACGTCCATCTGAATTGCTGCCCTGATTTCTCTGTACCTTTGCCACTGTTGACTTTAGCCGGTGTTGGTGCAGGTTTACTGACACTGCCCTCAGCTCATCTGTGTGTATTTTTGTTTGTTTTCACATCAGTTGTTTACATGTGATGTTTTAGTCTGATTAAAATGAACGTTTACTCTCTGTTACTGTGTAAAACCAATAGCTAGTAATCCTGTTAAACTTGCCTAGTATGTTTATTTGGGGGAACTGGGGCTGATTAGTTATCACTGAGTTTGTGCGGACGTGTTGGAGTGCTCCCACTGACGTTATCTGCCAAGAACCATCCAAAGTAAATTGCACGTTAGTGGTCTTTCACGCCTAATTGGTAACTATGGCTCTTTTCATTGATAAATTGTGTACCAGAAAAACACGTCAAAAAGTAGAGTCAAAAATACAAATGCTGCAGGTGAACAACTAATGAGTGAGAGGGCTACAGAAGCAGTGTCAATAAAACCTCAGCCATTCGCTTATAATGAGGAGCAAGCCTCCCTGCTAAAGCAAATTTATGTTTCAGTACATCGAATCATACAGCACAGAAGAAGGCCATTCATCCCATCTTGCCTGTTCCTCCTCTTTGAAAGAGCCATCCAATTAGTCCCACTCCCCTGCCCTTTCCCCATAGCCCTGCAAATATTTTCCCTTCAAGTATTCATCCAATTCCCTTTTGAAAGTTACTATTGAATCTGCTTCCATCACCCTTTCAGGCAGTGCATTCCAGATCATAACAACTTGCTGCATAAAAGAATTTCTCCCCATCTGCCCTCTGGTTCTTTTGCCAATTATCTTAAATCTGTGACCTGCCAGTAGATCAGAGGGTGGTGGGGGTCTGGAACTCACTGCCTGAGATGGTGGTAGAGGCAGAAACCCTCAACTCATTTAAAAAATACCTGGATGTGCACCTGAACAGCTGTAACCTGCAGGGCTACGGACCAAATGCGGGAAAGTGGGATTAGGCTGGGTGGCTCGTTTCTCAGCCAGCGTGGACACGATGGCCCGAATGGCCTCCTTCTGTGCCGTAAATTTTCTATGATTCTATACCACAAAAAGGATATTGAAGCACTGGAGAAAGTGCGGAAAAGATTTAAAAGGTTGTTACCATTTTTGTTAGATAAGGGTATCAAGAAATATGAAACTAAGATGGGTAAATGGAGTTAAGGTATCGATCATCCATGATCTAATTGAATGGCGGAGTAGCTCAAAGGGCTAAATGGCCTTCTCATGTTCCTATGATCCTACCAGAATTGAAAGGATGCAACTATCAGGAAAAGTTGAGCAGGCTGGTATTCTTTTCACTGGAGAAGAGAAAACTAAGAGGAGACCTGATAGAGGTCTTCACAATTATTGAGGGGTTCGATAGGATGGACGTGGAGAACCGTGGCTGAGTCCAGAACAAGGGGGTATAAATACGAGATAGCCACTAACAGATCAAATAAAACATTTAGGAGGAATTTCTTTACACAGAGAGTGATGAGAATGTGGAACTCACTGCCATGTGGTGTGGTTGAAGTAGACAGTATTGATGAATTAAAGGGGAAGCTTGAAGCATACTTGGGAGAAAAATGCCACGGTATCTTTTACGTCTACCTGAGGGGGCAGATGTAGCTTCGGTTTAAAGTCTCATCCGAAAGACGGCATCTCTGACAGTGCAGCACTCCCTCAGTTCTGCACTGAAGTGACACCCGAGATTATGTGCTCAAGTTGCTGAAGTGTGATTTGAACCCACGACCTTCTGACCCAGAGGCGAGAATGATACTACTGAGACACTGTTGACACCTTAATTGGCCTAGAGATTTGCAACTTAAACTTTGCCACTAATGTATTTGAGTCCAGCATCTTACCTGGTAGATTATTCCAAATGCTTAACACTCTGAGTAAAGGACCTTTTTTTAAACATCTGTTTTAAATATATTTCTCACTATTCTTGCCCTATTGTCACTCCAGTGCAGTACTGGGGGAGTGCTGTAGTGTCAGAGGTGCCGTCTTTCGGATGAGACGTTAAACCGAAGCCCCTCAGGTGGATGTAAAAGATCCCATAGCACTCTGCGAAGAAGAGCAGGGGAGTTCTCTCCAGTGTCCTGGCCAATAATTATTCTTCAGCCAACACCTAAGAACAGATTATTTGATCATTTATCTCATTGTTGTTTGTGGGACCTTGCTGTGCGTAAATTGTCTGCTGCGTTTCCTACGTTACAACAGTGACTACACTTCAAAAGTAGATCATTCTCCAACCTTTCCTCGTAATTCTTCCATTTTAAACTCGGGATCATTTGCATTTGCCGTGCTCTGCGCCTTCTCCAATACATTCATTTCCTTTGAAGTAAGGCAACCAGATTCCTGGCCAAAGCTGAATTTTTATTAAATGTTGCTGGAACTCTGGGATTGCCAGCCTATCCTGGAGAGCGCACAGTGCCCAACACAGTGAGAATGGCCCAGCCACGGGTCCACAATCTACATCAGGAAGACCAGACTGATTCCTGGGATGGCAGGACTGACGTATGAGGAGCGATTGGGTCGACTAGGCCTGTACTCACTAGAGTTTAGAAGAATGAGTGTTGATCTCATTGAAACATATAAAATTCTAACAGGACTAGACAGACTAGATGCAGGGAGGATGTTCTCGATAGCTGGGGAGTCCAGAACCAGGGTCACAGTCTCAGGATACAGGGTATGCCATTTAGAACAGAGATGAGAAGAAATTAGGGCCCGGATAGCTCAGTCGGTAGAGCATCAGAATTTTAATCCGAGGGTCCAGAGTTCAAGTCCCTGTTTGGGCGTTAGTTTTTCTTCACTCAGAGGGTGGTGAACCTGTGGAATTCTCCACCACAGAAGGCAGTGGAGGCCAAGTCATTAGATGTATTCAAGAAGGAGTTAGATATATTTCTTAATGTTAAAGGGATCAAGGGATATGGGGAAAAAGCGCGAACAGGGTACTGAGTTAGACGATCAGCCATGATCATTTTGAATGTCGGATCAGGCCCAAAAGGCCGAATGGCCTACTCTTGCTCCTATTTTCTATGTTTCTATGTTTCTCTCTTCCACTGAGAGACCCACCGTGATGGGTCTCAAGCCGTCCGTTAAAATTTGGATTTTTTTTTTCCTTCCTTTTTCAAAAGCTTTGACCTTGTTAGATTTAAACCAGGGATGTTTCATTTGATTATTTGCTGTGTTGCAGCTGGCTGTACTTGTGACCAGAGAGGAAGCACTGGAGACCAATGTGACGCCAGTGCACGCTGCCAGTGCAAGGTAATGGTTGACTACTGCCGTCGGAGAGTACCTGCCCGGGGGCTTTTCTAAACCAGTGTGCCTGACTGACCAAACTGATCGAATGGGTTGGATTATATTGGACAAAATAACTCCTATTTTTACATTTTGGGAGTAGGGATGGGAAGGATTATATTTTTAAAAGACACTTCCATTGGGTGTAGTGAAACAAAGTCTGAAGACTTGATGTTTGAAAGGAGGCCCAGTCAGGCCAACAGCATGCAGTGAAGATCCTGTGGAACTGTAGGGTGTGACTTAAGAGAGGCGGAAGCTGCTTTGTGGGCAGGTGCTTCATTCCTGGTGCAGTGGTTTGGGCACTGCAGTTGGTGTCCCTAGATTAGGAGGGAGAAACCAGCCAGAGGTTCTCGCTGATCACGGTCCAGGGCTCTAGCAGATGTCACGTGCAAACGAGGTTGGCTTGGCTGTGATGCCCGCAGGGTGGAATAGCCTGCTGGCACTCCCTGTCGCAGCTCACACATGAATAACAGCTACTTGGGCAAGGTCCCAGAGGGTGACTGGTGGCTGTGGGCAGCAAGAAGTCAATGGCGTCCGGAGAGAAGGGGAGGAGAAAAAATTGGCGGTGGGGGGGTGGGCAGGAAATAATGTGAATATTTTGTATTTAAAAATCAAATTTAGGCTCTCGGTACTGCCACCTACCAGCACAGCTCCTCACTGCAGTCCAATAGTCTGAGCAGTGCATATCATCGCATAAAGTCTAAACATCACGATATCACCGAGAGAAGCCTTGTGTGGGGCTCCAACAACATACTTCCGAATGCAGCACTCTCAGTGGGGCTTTGAAGCAGAAGAAAATCTTGCCCAGTGAGGGTAGGAAAATTCAATGGTCGGGTTGATTTTACCCTCTACGTTGAGAATCGGTGCCATGGAGAGCCACTTGAAGAAGATGTAGTTCTGTTATCGTAGTCCTGAGGTACCTCGGGTTTGCCTGTTATGATTTCCACTTGTCTTCCCACTCCTCCCCCCCAAAATGAATTCAGTCCCAACTGGATTGTCTGCAACATGGAGACACGTTCATCCTTCTGAGAATGTACTGTACTAAATCTGGTTTAGTGCAGAAACCAGAAGTCACTTCTAGTCAGCAACCTTAAAATGTATCTTCAGAGAGCCTCTGGTTAGATCCGATTTCAATTTCTAATATTTATACCGTTCAACTGCAGAATAACGCGACCCACTTACGTTATGGCACTTATTAGTGCAAGTTTAGCCTGATGACATGTCATTTGTATTTTGATTACAGCCCAATGTGGAAGGCCAGATCTGTGACACTTGCAAAGCTGGCTTCTTCTATCTGAGTGCAGAGAGCAGAGAAGGCTGCCTGCCATGTTTCTGTATGGGAATTACACATCAATGCAGCAGCTCCTCCTACTACAGGAAACGGGTACATATTTTTTTTAAACTGTTCATCCTTTGTCATCCTTTCACCCTCTGTGTACAAGCAGTAACTTAATCATCCCATAAGGAAAATTGCCAGACAGCGCTGGCCCTTTAAGAAATTCATGTCACCCATAGGTCAAATGCCCTTACCTGTTCTGCTATAGAATCATAGAATCATAGAAGTTACAACATGGAAACAGGCCCTTCGGCCCAACATGTCCATGTCGCCCAGTTTATACCACTAAGCTAGTCCCAATTGCCTGCACTTGGCCCATATCCCTCTATACCCATCTTACCCATGTAACTGTCCAAATGCTTTTTAAAAGACAAAATTGTACCCGCCTCTACTACTGCCTCTGGCAGCTATGTATAAGACCTTGCCCTGGGAACAACCCTTAGTTCTTTCTCTCCCACTGGCATCGCCTCCCTATCAGGGAGGGTTCTAGTCGCTATGTAGCAGGTGTCGGATGTGAGCTAACATGGGTGATGGTCATATGGCATTGCTGATGCAATTAATGCTGTTAACTTCTGTGGGTTGTGACTCCATTCGTTCCGCCAAGAAACTTCGAAAACTTTTCCATTGCAAATCGTCAACGCACTCCACCCATCTCTAACATTAGTGACTGACCCTACTTTTATAGAATAGGAATTCCACATACAGAGGATGTACTTCCATTAGCAGCACTACAGTCTCGTGTATCAAGCAATATGGCCGGCCCTGGTCTAGTTCAAAGGACAAGTTTGGGACAACGCTGCAAGGGTACAGATGTACAATGCATGGTCGCAGTTCACTGCATCAGGCTTGATGAAGCTTGGACCCCAGTGCGTGACTTAACGCCATGCCCATTTAGAATTGTAGTCAGTCAAATTCCACAGATCTGTCAGCCCATCAAATTACGTAGCAGATGCCCTCAGTACAGGCAGGCACTGGCACTTGAATGATCCTCCAGTTGAAGGTGATCGATCTAGTTGTTGATAATTGGCATTATCTGAAGAAGAATGTTATTGCCATTTTCAGAAAGAGAATCATTTTGCTGCAGAGCCTCAGACAGTGTGACGGTAGCTCTCAATGGCCTGTTCCCTGATGGGCAGTCCCCAGATTCTGACCTTTGGATGTGTGTAATTGCCGCCTTGTACAAACTCTGTCTTTTCTGATCACATGTACGGCACGATCCCTGTGAGGAGATCAGAGCATTAAAGGTGCAGTGACTTTTTCCCAACGCCTCTTCCCATCCACTTCAAAATTTGGGTGCCAACCTATTCATTTATCTGTGGAAGCTAAATTAAATTAAAAGACTAGAGAAGATCATATTGAAAGTATACATAGCTAAAAGTTTCTTTACTTAAAAAGAATAATTCTATTGCAAGTGATTTTTTTGGTGATATTTGAATAACGTTTATTAGGCAAACTGGTTTAAAAGGTAATACAAGGCTTTTAGGTCAGGGGTCATTTTTTAAACTGTTACACAAATGAACTTTGAGCTGGAAACACTCAGCAGGTCAGGCAACATCTGTGGAGAGAGCAACAGAGTTAACATTTCAGGTCGATGACCTTTCATCAGAACTGGAAGATAGTTTTGATGAAAGGTTATTGATCCCAGTTCTGATGAAAGGTCATCGACCTGAAACGTTAACTCTGTTTTTCTCTCTCCACAGATGTCTCCTGACCGACTGAATGTTTCCTGCATTTTCTGTTTTCATTTCAGATTTTCCAGCACCCGCAGTATTTTGCTTTTGTTTCAGTGTTTAATTCTGCCCACGTAGGTGACGACTCCATTCGTTCCGCCAAGCAACTTCCAGAACTTTTCCCTGGTGAATCGTCAGCGCACTGCACGCATCACCTCGGGGTTTACGGTGACAGTGAGAGAGATGCTGCCACAGCTCTCGTTCGGACGGTTTGGGCAGTACACCCAGGAGTCCTACTACTGGCAGCTTCCAGAGGCGTATCAGGGAGACAAGGTACAGCTCCAGACGTATAATATCTAAATCCTTTCAACACTAGAGCGTTCCAGGTTTAAGGATATTCCCGTATGTCCCAAGCAGCATACTTGAGGTGATGTCCTCCACTCGAATGGTGCTCATGATCAAAATCGTTAAACAAAAATTTTAAGTTGTGTTTATTTTGGATTGAATTTTCTGCCACTCTCCTACCACAATCATTATTTGATATTTATAGTTCAAGACTTTGGAGGTTGCTAATCGTATGTATTATGGCATTTTTCAATGATACCAGACTGAACTAGTGTGATCACAGTGGAGCAAGGACCCAGTGTGAAATTACAGTACACACAGAGATGGGATCTGAGCTTTGTTAATCAAAGTAAATTATCCAAAATGCCTGCAAAATACGAAAGTGGTATGAACAGTGAAGTAATATTTCATTCCAAACTGAAGCCCAATTAAAATTGCATCCAAATCAGTGAAGGAAGGTTGGGGGTTTCCTGATATTTAGGTGGTAGTTCTTTTAAAAAAAAAAGTTATTTCATATGTATTGAAAGTCTTGCCCATAATGTGCACTTCCTGTAATCTCTCCGCATCATATTTTATTGACAATGTCCTTACTGTTGTAAAACAGCGAATTCCCTCAATCACAGTGAGCAATGCCACGGGACATCTGCCAGTATATACGTCACTAACTGCCTTTAGCACACTCTGCGAATGCTGTGCTGTGTAGAATTCCTAGTGTTCCAGCAGCAAATAGTGGCAAGAAATAGATTCTGGCACCAATTTTTATCAGTTTCTTTATTACAGCAAAAACTGTGCAGGACTGATTTAGCTCAACCAGTCAGATTGAGTAGCAGGTGACAAGGTTGACTGTTAAACAGTGACCATGTATGTGTGGCACTGTAGGTGGCATTTTTCTGGAAGCCTACTGTCACGCTGGACAGATGAAAATAGAACGACAGTAGCTGGAACAGCACACGGTGATTTTGCCGGTGATGGTTGCTCTGGGGGGCCATTATATTGCTGCGACCATAATGATAAACAGGTCCAAGGCCACCAGTCAGAGGTGGTCTTCTTTATAGCATTGCGCTGAAGTTTGTGTAGCAGTGGGAACGTGGATTCGGCTTTTGAGACAACTTGACGAAATCTTTGTGCACCCCTGACCCCAAAAGCATGTGATAGTAACAGAGGGTACCAGAGACGGCAGCAGAACCAAAACAACCCCAATTCCAGGTATGGCTGCTGAGATGGTGAAACTTGTCACATGCACATACATCCAGGTAGTCTCTTGAGTTGTTTTGAGCCAGCATGGAGATCCTTCCAAGCTGAGTTCAGAAAGCCCAGCCAGAGATAACCAGGAGAGGCACAGAAAGGAGCCCATCTCTGCCATTCTCCAACACTGACCTTCTGTCTCTAGAAGGTTGCGTGGGCCTGAGACAACAGGAGATTCCCTTTACTTTGTTGGACCCCGAGAGGGGACGGAAAGGGACTTCCGCCCTGCTACTGTAACTCCGTCCAGCAAAGCCGCAGCCCCATATCCTTGGTACTGCCCAACATGGTTCAGTAACCCCCTCCACCGGCCGTTCGCCCAGAGGAGATCCAACATTGCGTCCCAAAGATATTCCCAGAGAACGGGGGCCGGAACTCTCAGCCCAGGAGTAGAGACGCTGACTCTCCAGCGCTCCTTGATCGACCGGGACCATCGGCACAGTTTACGATGCGCCTCCCAGAGCTCTTACCAACGAGCTTTGTAGCCCTTAGTGAGCCTAGAAGTCTCGGGACAGTTTCAAACACAAAGGTGACGACCATGTACATTGTTAAGGGCACTATCCCAACCATCAAAGACAGGAAATTCCAAACAAGACTAAGATATTCCCACCACAAGTTTGCCCAGCATTGACTCAATGTTAACAGTGGAACCATTGCTATATATATTTTTAAACCAGATGCACAGGATATTGACCAGTAAATTCACAGTCTGTCACGTAATAGCTGTATACTCTCCAAAGACAAGAAGCACTGGCTGATTTCATCCAAGTTGTGCAGCTGAATAAATTGCACCTGTGGAATTGAACATCTGGAATAGAACGTCTGTTTGTGATCCAGTAAATTCTTGGAATAACGTATAATTCTACAGTCCTGTTATATTCACAGCATTAGTTCAGGGACTAACCTTCCCCACAGAAATTGTGGTGTAAGAAGAAATCCTGAAACTGAGACTTGGGGAATTTTAACCTCCAAGAATGGGTGGGTTGGAGTCGGGTGGGATGCAAATACTAGTCGTGATCGCGACCGCAACCGTGCTCCAACGCGCCCACTTCCGAGTTTAACATGGGCGTGTTTGGATGCGTACGGAGCTGAATCGTGGTGGTTGCATCACCAATTAGTGCCGGCGGGTGGGTATTTAGTGGGACACTTAACGTCATTAAGAGACATTAAGTAGCGTTTTTTTAATTGAATTTAACTAAGCTTTAAATTTAATACGTCCAGGACGGCTTTCCTGGGGCTCATGAATCATGGCAGGTAAAAGGAGGTGGGAAGGGCTGATTCATCAGATGAGTGCCTTTATTGCACTGCTTGTGGCTCGGAGGAGCAGGAGTGTTTCCTCCTAGCACAATCAGACTCCTGTGTTCAGCTGACCATCCCCCCCCCCCCCACCGTGTCGGAGACCATCCCCCCCTCCCCACTGCGATGTCAGACTTGCCTGGCATCCGCTCCCTGGCTGCTTTCCCGCTCAACAGACAAGCGGGCCTGTCAATCTGTCAGTCCCGCTGGAAACCTGGAAGTAAAATTGTAATCATTAAATTAGGTTGCGATCACACATTGCGACCCGCCAACTTTACCTCCGGCTGTCCCGCCTGAAAATTCATCCCATCGCTCTCTTCCCGGCTCCAGGTAAAAATCACGCCCTTGAATTCTGAGACATACTGAAACTCTGATCCATTTTCAATCCAAAAATTCCAAGTTCCAAAGGGTTAAGATTAAATTCCACCTGCAATAAATGCTTTTTTATTCCTCTGGAAAATTGATCTGACTCTACCTCAGTTGTCATTATCAGATATGTTTATACACATGGAGCTGGCAGTGTGTGTTAGAGACTGAAGGTTAATCTGCGACCATGTAGATATACTTGTTATGACCATTATATCACTCTTGCACATTTATATGGAAATTTGACACTGTTCTTTCAAAGCAGGGTAATTCATGCCTGCACAATGTGACTCCTGATGAGCGTGTTATTTTGGGTGAGGCTGGCCTTATAAACATGTGAGAACTGCAGCAATATTTTGAGCCAAGACCTTAGTCAGTTGATAAAATTAGAAGGTGTAGAATTGGCCTCGTAATAAATTCTCACAGCAAAATGAATGAAAATAATATGTGGCCTGTGCCTGAACACGTGCATCTTACAGTCACAATTACTCAACCACATCTGTGAGATTCCAAAGTTTTCTTCGGTTCAGTTTTAAAGGGCCGCTCATGCAGCCAAGGGAGATGATTGCACCTTGGTCCATTATCTTAGATTCTCCTCGCTAACGTACTGTTCCTGTGCCTGTCGTTTGTTTACCTCTCACTGTTATTTATTCCCTTTCTTCAGAGGGAGCAATACTTTGCCCGTATTAGACGTGGACACAAGGTAGAGTGTGCAGTGGGCCTGCTGTGATGCCCTCTCCGTTATTTGACCGCTGTGTTTGGCTGCTTGAGTTTGGCTTTGGACTATTGGCTTCAGTAATAAAAATGTGCCTTGTTTTGCAAAGTTATTGAAGTTAAATTGTATCTTGAGATTAAACACTGGGTGCTACTGGGATAATGCACCACAGAGTCTTAGACTGTGATTGTGCACCTGTGGTCTCCACTGTGTTACGGTGGACAGGCCAATGCTTCCTACAGGCTGGTCTCACTGCAGCCGGATTATGAGAGTAGGTTGCCTGCCTGTCCTCTCAGCACTGGGTGTTTGTCAAAGGAAGACCAGGAAAGAAGACAGAAAAATAACTGAAGGAAAGGGAGTTACACACACACACAGCAATAAGAAATTGATATCTTCTCCAAAGAGAAAGTTCAGATTTTCACAGCTAGAACAGGAAATTGATAAGGGTCGTACAGTGTAGTTTGATGTTTATTTTGTTGTCAAGGCTGATGTATTGCTGGAAACAGAGGGAGAGGAAGCACAATGTTTGTCCCCAAAGCACACCAATGACGTATCTCCACCAATGACGTATCTCCACCAATATTCTATTGATGAACCCTGAACTGCCACCAGATAAACTCCTCACCACTTCAGCTCAATCCATTTAGTTTGTTTTCAACTTGCATATTGTAACACTGAAATAAACAGTAAGAAAACCCTTCACCTGCATTTCCTTATTGTTCCTTTTTTCTCTCCTATTCTCTTTATTTAACCTGTTTTCTCTGCTTCCTATTTTTTAGTTTAACTACACTTCTACTTACACTAATCCTCTTCTGTTATTTAGTTTAAGCTTAAAATGTTTTAATTGCCTTTCTTCATCTTCCCTCCCTGCTCCCACTGTCCATTGTCCAGTTTGAAAGTTGTAGCAGCTCTGTCTAACAGGGTTCCCATTGGCTGAAAAGCAGCTTTCCAGCCAAGCAGAACCTTAGGTTCAAAAAAGATTGACCTGTGGGTGCGACCAGGCCAACTTTTGTCTTGAGCATCGCATCCAAACAGGGAAATGTTGCCCCATAGCCCAGTGCCCAGGTGAGAGATTGGTCCACAGTTCTTGAAGAGTGCATTGTGCACTGTTCTAAAACCTTATTTATTGGCATACATTTCTCAGCAGCTCTTACGCTTTGTTCTGATGTCTGGGAACAGGATCCTGGGGCCTGGCCAATATTTATCCCTCAATCAACATCATTTATGTAGCGTCTTTAATGTGGCAAAACGTCCCACGGTGCTTCACAGGGATGTTATTAGGCAAAATTTGACACCGAGCCACATAAGGGGATATTAGGACGGATGCTTGGTCACAGAGCTTTAAAGAGCTCCATACAGGAGGAGAGAGAGGCGGAGAGGGAATTCCAGAGTTTAGGGCCTGGACAACTGAAGGCACAGCCGCCAATGGAAGGGTGACCGCAATCAGGGATGCACAAGAGGCTAGAATTGGAGATCTCGGAGCGTTGTAGGGCTGGAGGAGGTTACGGAGATAGGAAGGGGAGAGGCAATGGAGGGATTTGAACACAAGGATGGGTATTTTAAAATCGTGGCATTGCTGGACCAGGAGCCAATGTTGGTCAGCGAGCGGGAGATGGGTGAACGAGACTTGGTGCGAGTTAGGATATGGGCAGCAGAGTTTTGGATGAGCTCAAGTTTACAGAAGGTGGAAGATGGGGGCCGGCCAGGAGAGCATTGGAAAATTTGAGTCTGGAGGTAACAAAGGCATGGATGAGGGTTTCAGCAGCAGATGGGCTGAGGCAGGGGCGGAGATTGAAGATGTTACGGAGGTGGAAGTAGGTGGTCTTGGTGATGGAGGGGATATGGGATCAGAAGCTCAGCTCTTGGTCAAATAGGACAATGAGGTTGCGAACAGCCTGAGACAGTGGCCAGGGAGGGGGATGAAATCGGTGGCTAGGGAATGGAGTTTGTGGCGGGGACTGAAGACAATGGCTTTGGTCTTCCCGATATTTAAGTGGAGGAAATTTCTGCTCATCCAAAATTGGATGTCAGACCAGCAGCCTGACAAAATCATAAGCAGTGGGAGGTTTGAGAGGGTGGTGAGGTAGAGCTGATGATTATCTGCTCATTATTTCATTGCTGTTTGTGGGATCTTGCTGTGTGCAAATTGGTTGCCACGCTTTGCTACATTACAACGGTGACTACACTTCAAAAGTACCTCATTGGCTGTGAAGCGCTTTGGGACATCCTGAGATCATGAAAGGCACTGTATAAATGCAAGTTTTTTCTTTTCTTTCTTTGATATTCCCACAACATTGCTGCTTTCTCAGTGGTTGAGGTCACAGGGGAGCTAGGCGCTGTCAAAGTAACCTCGGTGAATTACTGCAGTGCATTCTGTAGTTTCTTTTCATTTTCTCCCTTCTTTCCCCCCTCAGGTATCACTTTTCAAACCCTTCCCCCAATAGTCACTTACTATTACAGATGTTGTTTCTAAGCTGCTCTCTCCTCCTTCCCCTCCCCCAAGCCCGCTGTATTAAAAGAACTGAATGTTAGTCGTTCACTGTAAAGATAATAAATCCATGCAGACCAGAAAATCTTCATCTGCTAAAATTACAACCTTTTTTTTATTGGTTCATGGGATGTGGGCGTCGCTGGCGAGGCCGGCATTTATTGCCCATCCCTAATTGCCCTTGAGAAGTTGGTGGTGAGCCGCCTTCTTGAACCGCTGCAGTCCGTGTGGTGAAGGTTCTCCCACAGTGCTGTTAGGAAGGGAGTTCCAGGATTTTGACCCAGCGACGATGAAGGAACGGCGATATATTTCCAAGTCGGGATGGTGTGTGACTTGGAGGGGAACGTGCAGGTGGTGTTGTTCCCATGTGCCTGCTGCCCTTGTCCTTCTAGGTGGTAGAGGTCACGGGTTTGGGAGGTGCTGTCGAAGAAGCCTTGGCGAGTTGCTGCAGTGTATCCTGTAGATGGGCTTCGCAGCATTTTCCAGCCTGTCGCGTGTATCGTGTTTCTTTATGGTTGAATATAACACGAAATTGGCACAAGTTTGGCTACACTGGCACAAAATCTGGAAAACTCTTCCCCAAAAGGTTGTGGATGCTGGGTCAGTTGAAACTTTCAACGCTGAGATCGATAGACTTTTGTTGGGTAAGGGTATCAAGGAATATGAAGCAAAGGTGGTTAAATGGAGTTGATGTACAGATCAGCCGTGATCTAACTGAATGACGGAACAGGCTCGAGGGGCTGAGGGCCTCCTCCTGTTCCTATGCATGAGTTTGAAGCCCCTTAGTTGTGATTGGTTTTCAACGTCCCTCTTGGAGATGGGAAGTTAATTCTAAGCCAAAATCAAGAGTAAGTCAATTTTAGCATAATAAGTGGAAATTGGCAGCAGATGTGCAAACGGGACAGTTCTAAATGGTCAGTAATTTTTGATTTATATTTGTAAAGATAATGGTAATTCTGTTAGTCCATGCTGTTAATGAGTCAAGAATCGAAAAACTCTATTAGCTTTTACTTGGATCCACAGGCCCTGAAATTGAAATATATAAGAGCTGCTTTATGATGTTTTCATTAATACTCAGCATGTTTTGATAGTGTTTGGTGGATAATGGATCATGTAAATTTAAGCCACCATATTTTTGACCTGGAACGATTTGACAAAATGATCAGGCCGCACTTTGAGTCTGTCGGAATCTGCTCACCTTGCAGTTTCTTGCATGCAGGTGTTTGTGGTGGTGTTGAATTGACCAGAGCACCTTTCTGAGCAGTCGGATGGTTTTGTCGGTGCTAAATAATGTGCGAAATTACATTCATTAGAAAGACCCCTCTTTGACTGAGGACCAGCTGAGGAAGGATGCGGCCGTCTGGGAACTCTTGGGCTCCTCTTCATCTCTTCCTAGGGCTAAACGATCCTCAAAGGTAGTAGAGAAACTGCATGGTACAGTGTGGAGCATGAATCTTATTGATTACGGGTAGTGCAAGCAAAGTGAACAGTAGATTTAACCTTGTCCAGTCCATAATCTGGTACAGAAGATTATACCAGTTATTGTAATGACTGCATTTTCATAATTGTTCTCCTTTATACCTCCCCCAAAGAAGTATAATAAAAGCAATAAAACAATACTAGACAGGGTACAATTCACTGTAAAGCTTGCGTTTGTTAACCGTGCATGTGTGCTGTAAATGGAGCACAGTAATGGCTTTAGCTAAGTTGATAATGAGGGGCCAACATTAATTTCTATCGTGATTACAGACCCACATGTCTCATACACATAGCATATTTGTAAACAATTTTACAACACCAAGTTATAGTCCAGCAATTTTATTTTAAATTCACAAGCTTTCGGAGGCTACCTCCTTCCTCAGGTGAACGATGCGTTCACCTGAGGAAGGAGGTAGCCTCCGAAAGCTTGTGAATTTAAAATAAAATTGCTGGACTATAACTTGGTGTTGTAAAATTGTTTACAATTGTCAACCCCAGTCCATCACCGGCATCTCCACATCACACATAGCATAGGTCTTGGTACAAGTGATGTACAGCCTCCATATAATGTACATGCGATCACACGCACCACATTTACATCGAGTAAACTGTCTTAGCTTCTGACACCAATATTTAAACAACTTCCCAAATTGCTTGAGTGATCAGATGTTGGCTGTGGTGTTTGTGTATGGTGACAATCTGCTGTCATTATCAGAAACAAACTACAGGCATCGTTCAAACAAAGGTTGAGTCAAAACATAGTTGGACCCATAGCATCACGTTGATCCTTCATGGTTGGATCTCAAAGTGAAGGGCACAATAGCAAACCAGTAACCCTCTTAATTGTTGCTGCAGCATGTTTTGGTCTTTTCTGAGTGGTGTTTTTGGTCTTAACACAATGATTTAACTCTTGGAATAAATTGGACATTTAACACCTGATGGAAATTCTTCAAAGGACAGCAGTGAAAACTGGGTAGGAATATGGGATGCACAGATGTGCATTAATACATTTGTGAAACTAACTGTATAGAAAGCACTTCAAAAGAGGAAGAAAATTTATCTAACTTTTTTTGAGAACAAACTGCACAATCAATTATCATTACCTGTGTTGTGATTTCATTTGATGTTTATTATTTAGTAAAATAATGAGGTGGTAAGCTTGTGGCTGGATTGCTTTTTAATGTAGACACCCTTATAGATAACTTGTTCCTTCACTTCTTTGTAGTCTGTGCCTGACATGGAAGAACAGAAGCGTATAGATGACGAGATATGGGCAATTATAACTGGCTTTACTTCTGAGCAGCTGCACGAACCATACAATCCCACCCCATCCGGCGGCAGCAATCTGTCCCAGCCATTCCACCCATTATCTCGACTGGCCTCAGCAAGTCCTGTTGGACCTCCTGCTCCCTCTGCCTCTCGCAATACATCGTCTCATTCCATACCCTCCTTCTCCTCCTCTTCCTCTCCAAGAACCGCTACTTCTCGTTCTTCTCAGCCCTCATCTTTGCTTTCTCATCCTGGCCACCGTGCAAAGGTATGGAGATCACGTTTCAGTGGGAAATGTAATCGTCCATTTAAGGCAAATCCTTGTATTTATGGGTTTACGATTAGTAAAAAGTCAAGTAACAGTTTTCTATTAAGTAAAGTGCCCACAACTGTAGTTAAAACCTGTGCTTCGGAATATTCCAGTTTGTAAGCTAGAATTTGCAAAATGTCATTGTGTGGTGACATTTTCTGTAGAGCGTACCATTGGTGAGGAGTATCACAGATGGTGAATAAAATCATACAACGGTTACAGCGCGGAAGGACTCCATTCGGCCCATCAAGTCCGTGCCAGCTCTATGCAAGAGCAATCCAGCTAGGCCCACTCCCCTGCCCAATCCCCGTAGCCCTGCAAATTTTTTCCTTTCAAGTACTTTTCCAGTTCCCTTTTGAAGGCCGTGATTGAATCTGCCTCCACCACCCCTTGGCATTGCATTCCAGATCCTAACCACTCGCTGTGTTTAAAAAAAAAAGTTTTTCCTCATGTCACCTTTGGTTCTTTTGCCAATCACCTTAAATCTATGTCCTCTGGTTCTTGACCCTTTCACCAATGGGAACAGTTTCTCTCTGTCTACTCTGTCTAGACCCTTCATGATGTTTGAATACCTCTATCAAATCTCCTCGCAACCTTCTCTGTTCCAAGGATAACAACCCCAGCTTCTCCAGTCTATCCATGTAGCTAAAGTCTCTCATCCCTGGAATCATTCTAGAAAATCTCTTCTGCACCCTCTCTAAGGCCTTCACATCATTCCTAAAGTGCGGTGCCCAGAACTGGACACAGTACTCCAGTTGTGGCCAGTATTTTATAAAGGTTCATCATGACTTCCAAACTTTTGTACTCTATGCCTCTATTTATAAAGCCCAGGATTCTGTATGCTTTTTTTTAACCGCTTTCTCAACCTGACCTGCCACCTTCAACGATTTGTGTACATATACCCCCAGATCTCTCTGTTCCTGTACCCTGAATAGTTAATTGTAAACAATTTTCCAACACCAAGTTATAGTCCAGCAATTTTATTTTAAATTCACAAGCTTTCGGAGGCTTCCTCCTTCGTCAGGTGAACGATGTGAAAATGTTCACATGTGAAAATTTTCACATCGTTCACCTGAGGAAGGAGGAAGCCTCTGAAAGCTTGTGAATTTAAAATAAAATTGCTGGACTATAACTTGGTGTTGTAAAATTGTTTACAATTGTCAACCCCAGTCCATCACCGGCATCTCCACATCCTGAATAGTTAAGGTCAACTGTGATATTAGCATGATGGGCATTGTAAAGATTGGATTTTAAATGGTCTCGTGGCACAGTGCACTTGTGGATTATGCGGTGCCCCAAAGTGGTTGTATATGGCATTATATCAATTCCCCAACCTCCGGGGTCACCAGGAGAAGATAGACACGGATTTGAGAAGGAAAATGAGATGGGATAGAACAGTTTTACACAAAGCCCAATGATCAGCTCAAGGGTAGCAGGGGTAGAGATTCAGAAACTGGCCATCTGTCCCCCTGCCCTCTGATTTCTCTTTAGGTCCTTATTCCCTGACAAACACTTAAAAATGAGGCCTTAGGGGAAGCAAGGTGTGATGTCCCCTGTTGTTAGGCATCCACTCTTAAGCCTGACCAAAGGCCGGGGTTTGATTGAACCCACTGCCATTTTAATATCAATCTATCAGCTGTACAAATTTGATACACTTTTTCAGGTCATTGTACGATACAGAATATGTGCTGCCTTGCAAGTGGCATGGTATTTCCACATCCATACATCGAGGGCCATGTGCAGCTCTTCACACTGGGGTAGAGGTATCAGTTGGCAGGACCAGGAAATTATATACCAGGATGCTCTGGCCTCAAGCGGAGGAAGAGGACTCATTAGCCATTGAGTTGGGGTGACATGCTTGAGAGGGGAGAGGATGATTTAGTGTCATCCTTGGGGGTTCCTTCAGCTGCTGAGGCTTGGGATTGGGTTTGTATGAAGGCGCCTCCTGCCTCCTAGTGTTTTCCTAGTTCCTGTTTTAATCATGTTTAGGCATTGATTTCCTTCAGTGGCATAATGTGCTGACAAGTCCTAAGTAAGAATATCTGGCTTGCAAGCTGGAAGTTCT
This sequence comes from Heptranchias perlo, assembly GCF_035084215.1. Taxonomy (NCBI): domain Eukaryota; kingdom Metazoa; phylum Chordata; class Chondrichthyes; order Hexanchiformes; family Hexanchidae; genus Heptranchias; species Heptranchias perlo. The sequence continues at coordinate 30,058,192 of NC_090356.1, forward strand.
TTGAGTGTACCCAGTTCCCTTACATAAATCGCTTGTGAGCGCTGCAGTTCTTTTTCTCCTATTGTTGATAGCAATTTGTTCCTTAGTCAGCACGACAGGAAAAAGTTTGTCTTTGACATTTTTTTAAATCAGCGATTTGCCACGGTAATGCATGTTACTAGTCATAGTGTTAGACTCAAGTTGCAACCAAGACTGAGACCTTGGATACAGCAGAGGAAGGGAAAGCATTGCATTATGAGAAAGCATGGCATGATGAGTCTTAAGGGACCCCAGATGACCTCCCTTCACTTGGGTTGATGAAACTTCTTATTCATAGGTGCCATTTGAATGAATTGGGAAAGGATCTCTTCACTGAGGGGCTGCAGGCACATCCACAGATTTGTCCATCCTTTTGGTTAGAGGAGGAGTATCCAAATAGGAAGAAAGTTAATGTAAATATTGGGCTAAAATTACAACAACCTATGTAATCCTAATAGTGTCTGTAATCTTAATTTTGCAAAAGCCTGAGTTGAGTCACTTGAAATTTTGAATTGAAATCTAGCCATCAGCGTAAAGAATGTAAACCTTGATCGTGCCCCATGCTGGGCTCCTGGAAGACTCATCAGTTAAAAGCACCTTATGGTACGCACATAGTGATACAGGACAGGAAGGCTCTGGGTTTAACTGCTTAGCATCTTGAATATTTGCTTTCATCAGCCAGAGCAACATCTGGCTGGGGAGGGTGGTGGGGGGGGGGAAGCCGGGTAGCTTTCTCCTCGTCCTTCTGGAAATTGTGCAGCTGTAGAGGATTAGGCTTCCATGTGAAGCCTCTCTAGTCATATTGATTGTGGATCTTCACTGTCCTGGCTCATATGTGAAGAGTGATCACTTGGGAAAGAGGATCCACTTGAAAGACAAACATACTGCAGTGTGAGTCATGATGGGAAGGGGGAAAGTTGGGAGTAAAAACAAAATGTCAATAGTGTTATTCTCAGCTCGGGTGTGAGGATTTGCATTTTAAAAAATTAGTTCCATTATAAGTTGGTGAAATTAAGTGTTGATTTTCTCTGCATGTATATACAGATGAGAAACATTCCTCAGGTCCCTTTACTGCAAGCTCAGGAATCAACGAACCTAATTTCTTCCTCCATTTTGGCCTCAAGGCCCAGAGGCTTTGAGAAGGTAGCCATGGTTAGCTTATGCATGGAATATTCTAGTATCGCAGTAATCTTATGCATGTCTAAGATGTGAATGACTTCAGAAAGCTGCCTGTTGGACTACAAATTCAAGACCTTTGGGCAAAAGTCCCAGTCAGCCAGAGGAACTCTTCAGTGTGCTTGAATTTATGGGATGTTACCATAATTCACCTTGTGATAATTTTAAAAAAATCAACAAAGCAGCATGTACGTGAGCAAAGATAATATAGAGAACGTAATTGAGATCACTGCGAAATGTAAGCCGTTCTGCATGAGATTTTAGCATGGTTCTAAATCCCCTGCTGTGTATACTTGTCTTTATTTTATTTGGTTTGGTTTTAGTTAGAACTAATGTGTATAAGGCTTTGTTGTGATTAGCTCTGAAGTGCATGTTTGGACTTGAGATGTGCTGTTATCCCGTGTCATTTGTGAATTAGTAAAAGAGACTGCGGCCTATCTGCCGTACTTTTCATCTGTTAAGTGTTCTGAGTGCAGGAGGCGTACCACTGGTCACCGTCTCTTCCAGAATTTTCCTTCGGAAGTGATATCAACTGTTGAGTGCGTCTGGCCTAACGTGGCAGGCGTGTTCAGATTGTGTGGTAATGTTGGATTGATGTCATGCATCACATTTTCCATTGGTTGCCATAACAAGGCTGGATGTAAGGAAGGCCAGTAGATGTAATTGGTATCCAGCATTGGTTTGGTCGGCAGGAGGGTATTTACATTTTATTGGTCCTCTGAAGGAATATTGTTGATTGCACAGTGGTTTCCGAAAGCTTTTCAGCACGAAAGTGAAATAGAGCCAAGAAACTGGATTTCCCTGTAAAATTTATAACTATTTATAAAAAAAATAAAACAAATTGACCCTCTATTCAGCTGCCGCACTACCATCCAAGGCCTGTAAAACCAATTTTCGTCGCCTCACCTCCCTTTCTATTTGGACTCCCCACCATAGGTGGGAATTCTGCCGGCAGCCTGCCAAAACTTAAAAGAATGAGGTTGACCCTGGAAAATTTGCCAGGCTTCTGCCGATGGAAATTTCCAGCTTATGGTTCTTGTTGAGAGTTCCTGTCTCTGATGCCGAAAGGGGAGAGGGACTCTATTATTTTTCATCTTTAATTGTTATTAAAGATCAGGCCATGCCTTCTGATTTCGAATTGTCACAGTAAGTGGCAGGAATTTTCACTGCACTTTAGAATAACAAATGGCCTGGATTTCAGAAGCCTGGGAAATTGCAGAGTGATGAGAAACTTTTTGAAATGGAGGAGAAATTGGGGGAATAAAATGAACCATTTTTCCAAGTGACTTTTCAGCGCCCATCTTTAGAACTTGGGGGTGGTCTCCATGCAGAAAAACATTTTTTTTAGACCAGGCAGAAAAGTGTTTTCTATCTTTCGTCCTCCCGATTATCACATAAGACGCTTGATGACAGCTGCTTTTTTTTAATCCAACAAACTACCTATATCCTGGATTCTTCAAGCCTTCATAAAATGAGATAAGGCCTCAGTGGAGGCTGGGATTCTTCACACTCAGCTCCAGATTGTCCCACCATCTAATACCGTAGTGGGTAGGAGAGTCCTGGCAGGACAAGCAGTGGGAGATTTTCCACAGCTCTGTGTGGGAAGACTTTGTGCGCTTTTAGCTGGCTAAGCTCCCAGCAGTCCACCTGCACACACCTGGGGTTCCTTCCGTCTTGGGTCTTGCCAACCTACACCTCAGCTCTGAAGGCTTAAGTGGGCTGTGCATTCCACATGGTGCACATGGACATTCCACCCGTTTAGAGCTCTCAGTAGGTCAGCTTGGAGACCCTTGAACTTGTCGATGTCCAAAACTCAGCTGACCAAACAAAGGGTATAAAATGGCAAATTAATCTTGTAATGTAATAAAAACAGAAAATGCTGGAAATACTCAGCAGGTCAGGCAGCATCTGTGGAGAGAGAAACAGAGTTAACGTTTCAGGTCGATGACCTTTCGTTAGAACTGGTTCTCCATCTTGTGCTCAGTTCAGTATTTTCTTTTCTTGACTGTGTGCGCTTTACTGAAAATACAGTACTTCTGATATTCTACAATAATTTGGTACCTTTAAAAAAGCCCAGCGTTTTCTAATAGTTCTACGAAACTCGTGAATGGAGGGACTCTGCACAGAATGGGGGGGGGGGATCTCTGCAGAGAATGGGGGGAATTCTACAGAGAATGAGGGAGGGCTTCCTGCAACAACGCTAGGAAAGGAATTTCAAAGCATGTCCTTGAATGTGCCTTTGACTGCTGCTCTGTGTATACTTTCTCTGCTCATCTTGTGTCTTTTCCTATCCCAGTATGCTCTCCTTTACAAGGGCTTCAGTCTTCTACCTGCAAACAATTTCTATTGGCGACTACCTCAGCATTACCTGGGGGACAAGGTAACCAGTATTTTCGAGTACTGAATTAGAAACAATGTATTTGTACATGAGTGGTTTGGATAATAATTCCAACTGGTATGAGTTATGTATGTTTTTAATTTAAGATGACAGTGTCTTTGTATATTTTTCTTAAAGAGAGATTCACTGGTCGGGCTCTGCTCTAATGCCTGGGTCCCACATTAGATCCTCTCGTACTGCTCAACAAATCAGTGCAACTTTTGAGTCCTCTTCACTTGGCATTGGTTGAGTTACCAAGATTTTGAGGTGCAGGTTTGCCCACAAAACCATCATTGGTCAATAGAAGCACGAGAGTAAAGTGTTGAGCAAAAACCTTAAGGAAGTTTGTCAAGAATATGTTCAATATCATGTCTTCATCCACTGAGGCAATAGGGGTCATTTTAACCTAACCCACTGATGAGAAACTGGGCTCGTGTCGGACGCCCGTTTTACACCCTGCCTGATTGAAGTTAACAGAGTAAAATAAGGTGGGATGTAAAATGGCGGTTAACCCGATCAGTTTCCCATCGGGCGGATTAATTAAAATTACCCCCTATATCTTGGCACGTGGCCAAGTGGGTATTTTGATGCTAAGCCAGATTTTGGTGTTGCCTGACACAGATGAGGATGGTGTCCTGGACAAGCCACCTGAGGCAAGTTCCTTTTATTGGTGAAGCATGGGATGGTACGGGAGCAGTAATATCATTCCATTGTAGAAGATTGGAAGTGGGGAGTTCCAGAAAGATAAGTGTCTAGTGTTTCCAGTAGCAATTTTTTATGTTTCCAGTCTCTTCTCCTGTACCCCATATTTTCTCTTCCCCTAACCCCAACCAAAATAAAGGTCGACCTAGATTCCTTTATAACTGGGGAAAGAGTCTGGTCAAAAGCTGCATTATAATTTAGTGTTTGGAGGAGACATGAGTTCTTTAGTTGGTCTTCTCTAAACACCAAGTGATAGGATTGCAGTTGCCAACAATCCATCCCATTGTTGATTGCCGTGGCCCCTCTGCTTGGGAAAGGGGAGCGATTCCTTTTCTCTGGAAGCATGTTTATGCAGTTTCTTGCCCTTGCATCAGTTGAGGAGAATGGAGCCCGCTGTAATCAGATCAAGTACTTCTCACTTAACTGCATAAGGTCAACACATCGGACTTGCAGTAAAGATGTGATGAGACAATGGATCTGACGATCCAGACCAATATCCTAGCACATTGTGATGAGATTAAATTGTCTATATTTGCCTATCAATTCATAAAGGAATGCTAACAAATGAGTGGTTGCAGACAAACAATGAATATTTCTAGTTAGCAGTACCAGACTCTGCCAACTATCTAACACAATCAGCAAATAAATTAGGGGAAAGGTCTAATGCCTGTAATTATACTTAGATAATGGGCCACATGTATGTGGGAAATGATGGAAGAAAAATAACAAATGCCATCTTTTACACAATGAAGTAATAACTGAAAGGATGCAACTCTCAGGAAAGATTGAGCAGACTGGGGATCTTTTCTTTGCAATGGAGAAGACTAAAAGGAGACATGATAGAGGTCTTTAAAATTATGAAATGGTTCATAGAAACAGAGAAACAGGAGGAGGCCATTCAGACCCTTGAGCCTGTTCCCCCATTCAATTAGATCATGGCTGATCTGTATCTTAACTCCATCTACCCGCCTCAGCTCCATAATCCCTTAATACCCTTACCTAACAAAAATCTATCAATCTCAGTTTTGAAATTTTCAATTGACTCCCAGTTTTTTGGGGGAGAGAGTTCCAGATTTCCACTCCCCTTTGTGTGAAGAAGTGCTTCCTGACATCACCCCTGAATGGCCTAGCTCTAATTTTAAGGTTATGCCCCCTTGTTCTGGATCCTCCCACCAGAGGTACGATAGGGTGGATGTGGAGAAAGGGTTTCCACTGGTGGGTGAGTCCCGAACAAAGTGACAAAATATAACATAGCCACCAACAGATTATATAAGGAATTTAGGAGGAATGCCCTTACGTAGAGAGTGGGGAGAATGTGGAAATCACTGCCACATGCAGTGATTGCAGCAGATAGTATTGATGCATTTAAGGGAAGGCTTTATGCATACATGAGGGAGAACGGAATAGAATGACATGGGGGCAGGGTGGGAAGGGGCTCATGTGGAGCGTAAACACCGGCAATAGACCAGTTGGGCTGAATTGTCTGTTTCTGTGCTGTGGATTTTATGTAATTCTATGTAACTGAGAACTATATTTGTCTGAATTAGCACCTCCTAGTTCTAAAGGGAGATGCAAGCATACTTACAGATCCTTCTCATAAATGCTGATCTAAGGGAGCTTTGAGAATGGATATTTTGTATAGCATGCAGTGGTATCAGGAATGGTACAACTCAAAATGTACTTGTTTGGGTGAATTACCAGTTCTGAGCCAAAGCACTAGATGGGCCTCGAAGCGGACAGTCTGCACCTCACCTTGAGAGAGTAAGGGGACGTTATTACTGGAAGTTGCCTGTTACCTGTGCGGTCAATGCTGATGACAGCCACACACAGTTCTACACACCACATTACTCTGGTACCTGCACTAGTTGGGATATATGGTGGTGAGGAGATGAAAACCAAGAGCGCAATCAAAAATAAGTATCTGTTCTGAGACATTTGTGTAAACAACTCACTACGACTCTCCATGTTTCACTGCTAGTCACGATAGCAGTGCTGTCACAGTGGCAATATGATAATGGAACGCCCATTGACATAACGTGTGATTCCTGGCTCCAGCCAATAATGAAACCTTATAAACATGTCCCTCTCTATAAACACTACAACGTGCTTTAGATATGGATATCCACATTTAACTACGTTGATATGAAATGTCAGCAAATCCATATAAATATCTCGTAGCTAGCGTTTACCTGCCCATTCTTCCAGTTCCCAACCTCAGCCCCTGGGACTCACCTGCTTCCAGCCTCACCCTCAGGAATGTCTCCCAGTGGCAACAATTGCTAGTTAACAGATAAAATGCAGCTTGTCCTGCCCTTGGGTGTCCCGCTGCGTTGCAGCTCCTCCCCACCCCACGTTGCAGTCCATGCTCGAATGCTCCACTCCTCTCTGTGTTCCTGGCCCATGTCCTGGACTAACTGTGAGCGGCCTCACAGGAAATCTACTAGTAATGGAGTCTTTAAGTGAAGTACTGGAACTTGGTAGTTTTATAAATCCAGGTTTTGGAAAAAATAAATGCAATCTATGAATTGTTAATTTTAGAGTGGAACAACTTGCTGTGCAGCTCATGCGGTCAGCAATTTGTAACATTGATCGTGATATCTTTGTAAGTATCTACTCGGTCATAGTGTCTGCCTGTGTTGAATCTAAGGTGTGCTGGTGATTTTTGTTCTCTTACAGTGGTGATAATCCGCATGTCATGTCAGTACAAAGCATTCTTATAAGGGTGGTTGTTCTTTTGCACAGGTGACGTCCTACGGTGGACTCCTACGATACACACTCTCCTACGATGCAGGGTTCCGGGGTTCCGCAGTACCAGATGCAGATGTACAGATCATTGTAAGTGACTGCAGTTGTCACACTGACACACATCACTTAAGTCTGTAGATTGTTTCTCACATTATTTACTTTTTGGGTCCTTTTTGTACATTTATTTGGTGCATTTGGTTCTTTTGGTTTTAAATTCTTGGAATTTTTTTGGTTCTTTTGCTTGTTTTTTCCCGTTTTTTAACATTGGAGGCGCACATGCACATTGAGAGATAGGTGCACGGTCTACAGGCCAACTTGGGTGTTGGCAAGTGTCTGCACCATGCAGCTAGGTTGCATTACAGTGACTTGTCATGTCTTGTGTGTGAGAGACCAGGCTTTCAATTGTCCTTGGACGGACGCCCTACTGAGATATGGGGATGTATGAGAGGCAGTGAAAGAGCGGAGTACGGTCGAGGATTGAACGTGGAACAGGTCGAGAGGCAACAATTTATGAGAGAATCTTGGGCCAACTACCTAATGCATGGTAGTCTTACATTACTGGATTTCTTGAAAATGTATGATTGTCTTTTGCATCTGTTCCCAGGTAGTGCACATAGTGATGAGCCTGGTCAGCACATTCTGCCAGGAATGATGCACAGCTGTGCTCTGGGGAGAGTACCCTGAAGTGCCAAAATTGACAACTCTCCCCATGCACACCCAATGTAGTAGTACATCTATCTTACTAGCCATCAAAGAGGGGGTGGGTGAAATGCCACTCTGTCATTTGCCCACAGATGCTGGTTTGTGCCTCCACTTTGGCTTCCCTTTCACTTCTTTCACTGTACATCCTCTCTTCCCCCCTCCCCCCACTTCTGCCCACCCCGCCATCTTTGACAAAGGTTGATGGGTATTTTAAATTAATTTTGAAGCTGTATGAAAGCTGAAATAATTTTTGTCCCTAATACAGCCTACAGCCACTTAGCTTTACGTACGCAGAACTCTTCAAATTTGAGCTGCTAGCTAGATAATGGACGTTCCTCATTGGGCTGGCTCCTTGCACAAGGCCATCTATCAATAATTAGTCCAGTGAGCTGATCAAGCAAAATTGTGGGCAATCGGCTCACTGGGCTGCTGATTAGTTTTGCCCCAGCAGCTGGGCAGAAAAACCTGAACTTAACCCAGACCATAAAATTATCCCTTGCGTCAACCTCGTTGCTTCATTGTTTCAAACAAGCTCGGCTTAATGTGCCTTATCAAAGTACAAAAAGAAACCTGGTTAATCTGCCCAGTAACTAGCTTGGATCATTAAGGTATAAAGTGTCCCAGTCTGGAATACCACCGCACTAATACTCAGATTGGAGACGGACTGCAGCATCTCCCAGTAAAAAGGGAGGAAAGAATCGGAGGAGAGTCATGCCCGGGGATTCCCAGCTTTGTCAGACAGCTGCCTGCAGGGGTCTATAGCAGACTGAGGGCAGGCCGTGTCCAGTTGCAGAGTCGGGTCAGGACAAAGAGGGAGACAAAGTGAAGCATTCCACAGTTAAGGTAAAGTAAACATCTATGGTGAATTTGCCTCTCCCTGCCAGGTGGGAGTTTTATGTTTTCAAATAATTTATTAACCCCTAAACGCCAACATTTTTTGAACTACCTGAAGCTTAAGAATCTGTTTCATGGCACATTTCTTGATTTTTAAGGTACACTGGAGGCACAAACTTAAATTAGGTGCAGTCCTCAAAGAGCTCGTTCCAAAACTTCAGCAGAAATGCCGCTCTTTCGGCTGTTGAGAGGGTTCAGCATGGCAGTGAGAACATCATTCTCTGCTAAAGAGAAAACCATCCTGGTTCAGTGTTGGTTGTTTTTATTTAAAGTATAAAAAGAATAATTATACAAGCCTTTTTACGTGAGCGATTATTGTATTGTCCTTTCTCTGTGTTTACAGTGAACAGATCTGTAGATTGTTTATCCGTAAATGTTTTTTTTTGTATGATCTTTCAGGGTAATGACATCACTTTAGTGACCTACCACCATCATCAGCTGCAACCGAGAGAGATGCAGTCCTTTGAGGTCATGTTCAAGGAGGTAAAGAGTTAAAACTTGAGTTTCCCATTTCAACATTCCTCCGCTAAATATTTTCGATAATAGTAGAATGAAGACCATTGTATCTTGAAAATGGGTTACGTCAAGGGAATAAGAAAAATAAAAACCTCCTGAAGATTCATTGGGTAGTAAGAACGTACATTTTTGGAATGAGAAAGGTGAGTCAGCCCAAAGGCCTGCCCTTTATGATAGATTAACCCAACGGCCTACCAAATCATCGTAACCCTTGTGTCCCTTGGTTCTCCAGAAACGCATCCAATTCTCTCCCAATCCCATTGTTACGGCTGGTTTCAGTGCCCTTCCCTGGTAACTTGCCCCACGTGACGGTTACTCTTGGGGTGAAAGGGTTCTGCCTGATTTTCATTTCACTCCGAACTTCCTAATTTTGATGTGGAGATGCCGGTGATGGACTGGGGTTGACAAAGGTAAGGAATCTTACAACACCAGGTTATAGTCCAACTGTTTTATTTAAAAATCACAAGCTTTCGGAGGCTTTCTCCTTCGTCAGGTGAGCGAGTGTCCTGACTCGCTCACCTGACGAAGGAGAAAGCCTCCGAAAGCTTGTGGATTTTTAAATAAAACAGTTGGACTATAACCTGGTGTTGTAAGATTCCTTACATTTCCTAATTTTGGACTTGGATCCACAGATATTTGAACCCTTTGCCATGAGCCATATGGTGGAACACTTCACACCAGTAAATAAGTAAAATAATTTAAAATAATACATAGCATTCTGTTATAATTAGGAAAAGTCCAGGATACGTTCTGTACAGGGCAGAACTATGAAGAAAAATGCTGCATGTTTTCACAATGTTGTACTCACCATGAGAATAGAGCCTTAGCATGGTGAGTACAGCAGTGTGAGTAGTGATTAGTATGGTGATTACAGCAGTGTGAGTAGTGATTAGTATGGTGATTACAGCAGTGTGAGTAGTGATTAGTATGGTGAGTACAGCAGTGTGAGATGCGATACGTTTGTTGGTGTAGGTTAAGGGAGGAATGTTGGCCAGGACATACGGAGAACTCTTGCTCTTGTTTACTCCATGGGATCTTTTATGTCCATCTGAGAGAGAAGACAGGGCCTCGCTTTAATGTCTTATTGGAAAGACGGCACCTCCGATAGTGCAGCACTCCCTCAGTACTGCGCTGAGATGTCACCTTAGACTATGTGCTGAAATCCTGGAGATGGTGCTTGAACATTCTGACTGAGAGGCGAGAGTGCTACTAACAGAGCCAAGCCGATGCATGCTCTGTTGAGACACCAACATGTTGCTTCGTGTTTACCTTGGTACGAACAAAGATTCACAAATCATCGACGAGGGATGTGGGGATTTGAACATCCCCTAAAAATTAATTTTGTTTGAAAGCAGTGCTGGTTTTCTTTCAAGGCTCTGCAGAGTCCGGTGGAGGAAAGGGTGCGAATATTGTACAATTTCATTTTTGTGTATTTTTAAGACAAACTAGGGATGAATGATCACTTTTAAATAAGCAGTTAAGCTCTGGGTGTGCTGGTTGCAACTTTGGGTAAGTTTTTTAATAACTTTTTAAGGGACGTTTACAGTTCTCCAATCAGCTAACATAAAGTCACAGGTACATTTATGTATGGCGCTCAGTTTAATGGCAAACACTCAACTTATTGCCCTGAGTGTCAGGTAATTAAACAAGCAATGTAAGGATGACCAAGCAGTCTGTCTTCTGAAACATTTAAAATGGCTCATGTTAGTTTTCAGATGAGCTTTTTGTTGATCTTCAGCTTGGTGGCTGGGTTTAGATACTGAAACAAAACAGACGGTCTTCATCAGCTTTACATCGGCTCGATTTGGTGTCAGTCGATGAGACATCTTTGCGCAAAGACCACTCGGGAGTCAGGCCAGTCAACAAAATGTGAATCTGTTCTTCTCTTTCAGCAATTTTGGAAGCGCCCGGATGGTATGCGGGCCACCCGGGAGCATCTCCTGATGGTCCTCGCTGACTTGGATGAAGTCCTCATCCGTGCCACCTACTCGACCGACATGATTTCTGCCAGTCTGTCCGATGTGAGCATGGAGATTGCAGTGCCGTCCTACACCAATCTGGCACAGGCACTGGAAGTGGAAGAGTGTCGCTGTCCCCTGGCATACCACGGCTTGTCTTGTCAGGTGACTATAGAAAAATTGACCTGGTGCCCAGTTGTCGTTACTTGAAACTTATTGTTAGGTCAACAACAACTTGCATTTATATAGCGCCTTTAATGTAGTAAAACGTCCCAAGGCCCTTCACAGGAGTGATTATCAAACAAAATTTGACATCAAGGCACAAAAGAAGATATTAGGACAGGTGACCAAAAGCTTGGTCAAAGAGGTAGGTTTTGAGGACCATCTTAAAGGAGTAGAGAGAGGTGGTGGTGGAGGGAATTCCAGAGTTTAGGGCCTAGGCAGCTGAAGGAATGGCTGCCAATGGTGGAGCGATTAAAATCGGGGATGTGCAAGAGGCCAGAATTGGAGGAGCGCAGAGATGTTGGAGTGCTGGAGGAGGTCACGGAGATAGGGAGGGGCGAGGCCATGGAGGGATTTGAAAACGAGGATGCTTTATCTCCTTTTAATCCTTTCCTTTTGCTTTACTTTTTAACTTTGATTTTTTTTTTTAACCAGAGTTATACTGTATCTGATCAGTTGAAGTGATAAATCCTGCACAATGACCCACTCCACAGTTGGACCAGTGAGAGATTTGGGCTTCTGCTGATCGAGGTGATGGGAGTAACTTTTGGAAAGTGAGGCTCCTGGCACAGTGCTTAAAGCCCTGGTTTTCCTATCCATGCTCGTCGTTAGCATGCTGGTTATTCTAGTCAGAGGCAGCCCTCGGTACCTCACTGGTCAAATGTGACTAACCCTGGGTGATGGGTGCCGGAAGGCTGTCTACTCATGGGGTTATCGCGACCAAAGCCCACCCTGCTCTAACCTACAATCCACACCTTTACACTTTGAGTCGGGGTTACTACAGGAGCTTCCAGAACTAAGTTGCATTGCAAAAATCTATAGTAATATGGATTAATTTCTTAAACACAATGCAATACCTAGTCCAGCTACTTTTTAACATAATTCAGCACTTACCCTAATGTTTGACATTGTATAAAGAAGAGAACCCAAATAAATGAAAGTTGTAAAATGGAGAGATGAAGAGAATTATTTTTCACACAGCGAGTTGTTATGATCTGGAATGCACTGCCTGAAAGGGCGGTGGAAGCAGATTCAATAGTAACTTTCAAAAGGGAATTGGATAAATACCTGAAAAGGAAAAAGTTTGTAGGGCTATGGGGGAAAGAGCAGGGGAGTGGGACTAATTGGACAGCTCTTTCAAAGAGGAGGCACAGGCACGATGGGCTAAATGGCCTCCTTTGCTGTATGATTCTATAAATCAATTAACGACTTCTGTACGTTGGAATCTACGAGACCTTTGGGTTGTGAGTACTGGAAATGTAAATTTGGACCAAGGACAGCCGTTGTTGGATTCCTGACACAGGTGGTTCAATGGATTAGCAAGTACTTTTCATGCAAATTTCAGAGTTCTAGTTTTTTTTATTTCTCTGGTTTCTGCTTGGTCTAAAAAAAACTATCCCGTGCAATCAGGAAGGACAATATGTGAATCTCTTCCTGTGTTGTCTTGTTTCTCTCCTAGGACTGTGCTCCTGGTTACACGAGGACTGGAGGAGGCCTGTACCTAGGGCACTGCAAGCTGTGCGAATGTAATGGACACTCCGACTCCTGCCACCCAGAGACTGGCCTTTGCTCGGTACGTGGTTACACAATCTACTTCAGTGTAGTAGTAATTTAGCAAAGAGTGAGCAGTATCAAAATGTGTCCCCTCAATAATGGTCTCCAGGTAACTCTCTCCCATGTTTGCTGGCAATGTTAGATAGTAAGTTCTGGTTTACAAAGGCCTTTTAAGGTTACCATAGAGTCAAAGAGTTGTAAAGTGAAAGATGGCACATTCACAATGAGATTTTCGATGCCTGTAGCACATTAATTCAAGTGCATGACAGCTCATTCTTCAAAATGTTTTCTCTGTCAAATGAGTGTAGATGCTCTCCAGGCGGCTCCGCTAGTTAAGCCGATGAGTAACTGAACATGCAGACCAAGGGAAGTTCTGGGTTTGATCCCCAGCCGGTGCTGATCTCAGCTGGTGAGAGAGCCCTGTTAGAAGTGGTAATACCTCCCAATGCTGACAGTCACTGGCTAGATTCACACGTGATGAATAGCTACTTAGCTGAGGTATTGAAGGACACCTGGTGTTCATTGCTAATATTTCAATAATAGTGTTCAAAGTTTTGAGGGGGTTTAATAGAGTAAACAAGGAGAAACTGTTTCCACTGGCAGGAGGGTCGGTAACCAGAGGGCAGAGATTTACGATAATTAGCAGAAGAACCAGAGAGGAGGTTTTTTTAACGCAGCGAGTTGTAATGATCTGCCTGAAAGGGTGGTGGAAGCAGATTCAATAATAACTTTCAAAAGGGAATTGGATAAATTCTTGAAAAGGAAAAGTTTGTAGGGCTATGGGGAAAGAGCAGGGGAGTGGGACTAATTGGATAGCTCTTTCAAAGAGCCAGTACAGGCACAGTGGGCTGAATGGCCTCCTTACGTGCTGTATGATTCTATGAACTGTGCCCTAGCAAGGAGAAGAGAAAGAGAAGTATTGGGGTAAAAGTTGAGAAAAAAAGCAGGTGTAGGAGAGGAGGTGTGGTTTACATTATGGCTGATTGTGTAACAAGCATTGCTTTCTCACAATCAGTGAAATGTGTGTGTGAGAGGTACTGCTCTGGAATTGGTGCTGATGATCTTACACAATCTTAAAACACCAGGGATGAGAGTATCTAGCTGTAGATTTTATCACACTACATATGGCATGCATGGACCGACCAACTTTAAGCAAACCGAATAATTCAGTTTGTGGTATTGGGAGGCTTGGCAGGTACGAGGCGAGTGTACCCTGCTGCCCCCTCGAGTTACTGCACAGCATCACTCCATTCTAGTACTGCATTTAAATACAGCTGTTCCAGTCTATCCCAAAGTACTTCAAATGAATTAAACTGCTGTAAAGATTAAATCAAGCATATTTTCCCTGTGGAAATTGCATTGTATTCACTGATACAGAAAGAGAATATATTGGATGCTGTGTTAAGGTGTTTTGAGGCGAAATTAAACTGTATATCAAAGGGTTTCTACTTCCTAGATGTCTTGTAAATAGACATTAAAAAATGGCAAAATGACACAGTTTGATCATTTTTGAATTCGTTTTATTGCTTTTTTTAATATGGACTTTGTGAATAGCTGCATCTTTTGTGAAGAAAACAGTTTTTTGTTGCTGAACAAACAGTCTTTGCATTTGTTTTTCCTGGAAGGCAGATTCAAAGCACATGTCTCGATTTGGCAAAGAGACGCATTACTGAACCAGTGATGGGCAATGTGTGCAGGGACCGGCAGCATCAGGGATTTCATCAGCATTTCAGTAAAGCGTAACGCTGGGTGTGAGAACTGTGGAAAAGCACCCAGCGGTACAATGAAAGATTTAACTTACCCAGAGCTGGGTACTACTTTGAGAGAACAGTTGGAACTTTATAGCACTAGGCAGGTCCATTCAGGTGGCCAAAGCAATGCCTCTTTCAATGTCAGCACTGATTCTAACACCTGCAGACATCCTGGGGGTTGGCCTCAGACAGTAGTGCAAAAACGGGTGATCGTGAATCGGCCGCCTGTTTTACATTCTGCCTGATTTTCTATTCCACTGACTTTAATCAGGCGGGGTGTATAACAGGCTGTCGATGAGCTCTTGCCCATTTTGCGCTATTGCCTAAGATAAATTTCACCCCTTACTAGTTTATTATTGGCAGTGGTGGTGGGAATGAGTTGAGATGTTGACTTAAGAGCATCTCACAAAAAAAGTATGTAACACAACTTGAAAGTGTATTATAAGCTGAGTGATTTTTTTTTTCCTATACATATTAATACATTGTTTAATTCTAGTGACAACACAGATACAGAGAGTGCTTAACTAAAGATTTTTAAAAATCCTCTTAAACAGAGCTGTTTACATAACACGGCTGGGGAGTTCTGTGATCAGTGCGCCCCTGGATATTACGGTGATGCCACAGCTGGTACCCCAGAGGATTGCCAACCTTGTGCCTGTCCACTAACCATTCAAGAAAACCAGTAAGTTACCCAATTTGTAAAACTCTGCTGCATTTAGACAATGTGGTATATGTTGTGTTACTGCATTGTGCTGCTATCATTACACCAAAGCAACTTGTTAGACCTTTTTGTGTTGCTCGGTTTGCTGTATGTAAGGTTAGTAATGTGTTACCTTGTGCAATTTTTGTAACATTTTGATATATCAGCTTAAACCAAACCGATTGCCTTTATTCCAGTGAACGCCACAGGGCCCAAGTTCCAAATCTCAGCCACGTCGCTGTTCCAAGAATTGCTGGTCTTGAGAAAGGGCCAGCGGTTCGCAATGCTGACTGCTGTCTTTCCACGGATGCTGCCTGGCTTGCTGAGTGGTTCCAGCTTTTCCTTTCCTGTTCCCGGGCTTCCAGTACTTTGCTTTCAGCCACTCTCGTGAGACGCTGAGCGAAGCCACTTGTCTCCCCGCAGAGCAGCAGTAAAGACTGTAGGAGAGAGGCATTGGCAGTGAGTGTCAGAGGGGCGTTGGGAGTGGTGGGGCAGCCAATGTCCCAGCTGCCCTCTTAGCTGCCGGTAGTCATTGTTCCTGACAGTGACGCTGTTAAAGGTATACGCTACTGCCCTCGTGGGTCGCCGTAGTTGTAAGATGTTTCTGCGTCTGATCGTGTGGGCTGAGGACTTTGTAACTCGAAAACCTTCTAAGGTGCATATTGCTTTCTGCCTCCTTCTGCTAGGTTTTCTCCTGTCTGTGAAAGTAATGGGGTCGGTGGGTACAGGTGTACAGCTTGTCTCCCTGGATACACAGGGCAGTACTGTGAACGGTGAGTGATTCTGATCAATAGCAGAGGTTCCTCGAGGCTTAAATGATCAAAAGTAGGAACTTAGCACAAAATTAAGTACAATCCTCTACTTACCTCTTGAATTACAAGGCCTGATTTTCTTGCCCCATGCTCCGAGGGAATGCAGATTCCTATGGGGACAAAGGTCAGGAACAAGTGGGTGGAGACCACTTTTTTCAGTCCAGCTCTCTGCCCTCTTTGCATTGCCCCAGGGTATCCGCACCCCCCCCCCCACGGGGGCAGAGCAGTCAATGGGCGCAGGCCCAGCAATGGCATGTTGATGAGGCGGACAGTGCTACCAGTCCTCCTGCCTCAGTTTCCTGATCATGAGGTATCCAGATGCAGGGACATGCCAGAAAACTGACGTGGGAGGCTGTCCTCCGATGGGCGGGTTTGAGAGGACCCGGCAGCAAACTGAAGAGGAGCCCCAGGGTGGGATTTCACTTTCCCAACGCATCATCAGGCCTGGGCCTGGGCCTGCCCTCCTGTTTCCTGCCCCCTTTTTCTGGACCTAGACCCAGCCAGGGGGCAAGCCTGCCGTCAATGGCCCTGGACAGGAAATCTAAGCGTTCCCCCTGGGCCTGGACAAGTGCAGTTCACTTCGGGTTTGCTGCTCCTGTCTGGTGCATGGGGGCAGGGGAGAAGAGCAGGAATATCAGCCCTCCAGTCTCCAATGAGCATGCTTCACTTGAGTAAAGATTTCTTAAATTTTATGGTGATGCAGGACTGTTAGGAAGAAATGATTTTAACGGGTTAATGCTTGCGTTACAATAGCGCAGAGAGGAGCTTGGTAAGAGCGCTTTAAGAAGTTGTTTAGGAACAGTATCTGATCGTAGTTTTCACCCTTGTAATTGAGCTGAGAAGTGTAATGGTAGAGGGACATTGTAAATCTTCTGTTAACCTTGCGTTAGTTTGGTGTAGTGCATGATATGGAATGACGTATCACAGGCTTGGCAGTGATGCTGGAATCCTGCTCTTGATTTTTTTCCCTCTGGTGCTAACGTTTTGGTTTTCCTTTCAGCTGCACTCCCGGCTATTCTGGTAATCCAAAAATTCCAGGCCAGAAGTGTCATCCAGTGGGTACGTTGGCAATAATCCCTGGGAGACGAAGGGTTTTGAGCTTTATATTTTCACGCTGTCTACATGTAGTTGTTGAGCACAATTAATAGATTGGCTGATCTGTAGGCTAACTCTTTGCATCCAATACTCTTTTGGAAAACCAAACCATGCAGTTATCAAAACCAGTCTCAGAACATGGCTCTGATTCCTAAACCAGTTGGAATCCTGCAGGCTAAAATTCGCCACTCCTATCCTTTCCTTTATGATTCATTTGCCTTCCCTCTCAGATTTCTGTGTGACTTTGGCTGCCGCTGAGAACCAGCTGAGGAAACTTAATATTAGGAAAACATCAAGTTCTTTACATCACTCTGCAGGTGCAAGCAAGTACGCACTTACAAAATGTGTTTTTGTTCTGGGTTCTCAGTCTTGTTCACATTGTGTTCAGCAGCTCGTTTATTATTTTTTTTCACCACGTCTTGCCTCTGTCTCTTTCTCCTATTCTCTCACGTGCAAGTTCACACGCAATGTGCATAGGTCGTATCTCAACCATCTGCAAGGCTGTTACATGCAGTGACTCACATTATTTTACCAACTACTGCAGTCCACGACCACAAACAATTTGATGCAACAAGCTGGCTTTAACATTTACGTCACATGTTCACTGTCCTCTTTTTCTTTTTGGCACATCTTTCTTTTAAGTATATTCAACCTCAGGATACAAAGCTGTATCCCTCTCCCACACCCTCACCCTGCATTTCTCTTCTGACAACTTGGAGCTGTCTACTGATTATTTTTTTTTGCCTGTTTGCATTATCTAATAGTCCCTACTCCATCTGTACTGCACTTGACCCTCTGGGCAAAGCCTAATGTACTCCCAGAGTGATAAATAACACCTTCCTGAACTAGCTCCACGTGGCATAAAGCTCTTCAAAGGGCAGTGTCCAAGATGTTTCTCCCCAATTTGATGAAAGATTATTCATCATCAACATCAACAATTTGCATTTATAAGGCAACTTTACAAAGAAAAACGTCCCAAGATGCTTCCCAAAAAGGACGCCGAGCGAAAGGAGGAGATATTAGGACAGATGACTAAAAACTTGGTCAAAGAAGTAGGTTTTAATGAGGGTCCTAAAGGAGGAGAGAGAGAGGCAGAAAGGTTTGGAAAGAAAAAGAAAGAAAGGTTTAGAGAAGGAATTCCAGAACATGGGGCTTAGACAGCTGAAAGCACGGCCGCCAATGGTGGGGCGAAGGGAGGGGACGCAGAGATCTCGGGGGGTTGTAGGGCTGGTGGAGGTTACAGAGATAAGGAGGGTAGAGGCCGTGAAGGGATTTAAGGCGTTGATGTCCATTTAAAAACCGAAGAGTGTGTCTTGTAAATAATCTGACACTGCTGACATATGCTCCTGAAGGTGCTCTGCACTGACCCAAGATACGTGTCTAGCTCTTTCAGGGAGGTGGCACAGGTGTGATAGGCCAAATGGTCTCCAGCATTATAATATTCTATAATTCTAAGACGTTGAGATCGACCAAGAAGCGAGCAATATAGTGAAAAGTATTGAGCAAACGTTTAAGATACCATCATCATCGATTCCCGCTCTCCTCCTTCCCCCCCCCCCCCCCCCCCCGCCCCAGTTGGATGATTACCTATCTGTTTGAGGACTGTGAAGTACGTTCATTGAATGAGGAAGGCCAAGTTAAGGGTGGAAAATATAAGGACCCCAACCAGGAGGTTGGTCAGGAGATCTTCTGAGACTTCTGGTCTTGAGGTGACTGCTTGCAAATATTTTGACTTCCTGTTTATCCCACGTGTACAGGAGTATTAGGGCAGGTTTTCGTCCATGATCCACTGGACCTGGCAAAAGACATCTGTCCATGTTTTTCCTCCTCTGGGCCAGGCCATGCCCCTAAAATCAGGCCTGTGGCTGAGCTCCAAACCCACAGTGCAGTGGACATAATACGATCCCAGTGAAGTTGAATAAATGAATTTAAGACTTGCTTCATCAGTCTTCACCCTGCCCATAAACCCTTACAGAGCTTCCAGTCAACCAACACCATCAAAACAGATTGACTGGTCATTATCTCACTGCTGTCTATGGGACCTATCTGTACACAAATTAGCTGCCGCATTTCCCTACATTACAACAATGACTCCACTTAAAATGTACTTAATTGGCTGTGAAGTGCTTTGGGACGTCCTGAGGATGTAAAAGGTGTTTTATAAATTCCATATAAAAGACGCTATAAAAGTTCCATAACTGAAATGGTTTTTCAGTATTCCCAAATGTTGAGGATCAACTTGCTTATCTGGTGATTGAAGCATTGAGCTCCCAAACGATGGGTCACAATTTGAAATACAGTCATTTGAACTCTCCTGTTCTTAATGAGGATTTAGCTGGCTTGTGTGGTTGGTGAGGTAGAACATGGTGTGGCAGAAAACGTCTTCATCTGAGGAGTCAAAGCAGGAAGTTAGCTGCATAGATCTCCCCTAAAAGTTGGACATCTCTTGTTCTCCACACTTGGATCATCAGTGGCCTGATTATTAATGTAGAAAGTGCATAATAGAAATGTTAAAATAGGTTTTATTAATTGAAAAAATAATAGTAGTTAAGTAAATAATAGGAGAGCAACTGAATGTGAGCAAAAGAAAGTCTGGGCTAGATTGGATTTTACCTGGATCTGCTGCCAATCTAAGGGTTAAATAAAGGCAATGGTAATCTATTGAATGTACTCATGACATCTTTTACGTGGCCAGATTTGACTCTGTTCTTTTTTTTAGTTAATATTTTGTAAGAAAAAGCTCATTAGTACACAGATAACTGAATTTACTCTCTTGTTTAGATCGTAATCCTCTCCTGGTTAGTATTATCCCCGAGAGAACAACAGTGGAACAAGGTAGCACAGTGATACTGAAATGCCAGGTTATTGGTCAAGCTCCATTCTACTACTACTGGACCAGAGCTGACGGACAGGCGTTATCCAGCCGCATCCAGCAAAGAGGCCAAGGTAATGGTGCATTGAGAATCTCAGCAGAAACTTGTTCAATGTTCCCCAGTATTTAAAACTGGAACCATGGTCTACACTTGCGTTGAAAATACATTCTGATTTGGTGAAAGGGTATTCCTGGGTTCAAAACAGTTACTTGTGATGACTTTTAAAACTGGCATGAGGCATTCTCCTACGGGTTGGCACAAGGCATGGAAATCCTTCAGCCCTTCCCAGGAAATCCATTCCACTGTCCTTGAGGTGTGGGTGAGAGTGGATCAAGTGTCTTGTACCAAGTGCTCGCAACCCTTTCTGCTGAAATATCCAGCAATACACATGGGAGATTTTGGTACTTCCATCTTAAATGGTGGATGAAAAAAGATTAGTTAAAATTGAATATTGTGTCTATGAGCACTTGGCTCAAGTACTCACAAAATTCATAGAATGGTTACAGCACAGAAGGCCATTCAGTCCTTCAAGCCCGCGCCGGCTTGCAGCAAGAGCATTCCAGCTAGTCCCGTTCCCCCGCCCTTTCCCCACAACCCTGCAAATTTTTTTCCCTTCAAGTACTTATCCAATTCCCTTTTGAAGGCCATGATTGAATCTGCCTCCACCACCCTTTCGGGCAGCGCATTCCAGATCATAACCACTCGCTGCGTAAAAAAGTTTTTCCTCGTGTCGCCTTTGGTTCTTTTGTCAATCACCTTAAATCTGTGTCCTCTGGTTCTTGACCCTTCTGCCAATGGGAAGAGTTTCTCTCTATCTATTCTGTCTAGACCCTTTATGATTTTGAACACCTCTATCAAATCTCCTCTCAACCTTCTCTGCTCTAAGGAGAACAACCCCAGCTTCTCCAGTCTCTATCCACGTATCTGAAGTCTCTCATCCGTGGAGCCATTCTGGTAAATCTTTCCTGCACCCTCTCTAAGGCCTTCACATCATTCCTAAAGTGCAGTGCCCAGAATAGGACACAATACTCCAGTTGTGGTCGAACCAGTGTTTTATAAAGGTTCATCATAATCTCCTTGCTTTTGTACTCTCTGCCTCTATTTATAAAGCCTAGGATCCCGTATGCTTTTTTAACCGCTTTCTCAACCTGCCCTGCCACCTTCAACGACCTGTGCAGGTATACCCCCAGGTCTCTCTGTTCCTACACCCCCTTTAGAATTGTACCCTTTAATTTATATTGCCTCTCCTCGTCCTTCCCACCAAAATGTATCACTTCTCTGCATTAAATTTCATCTGCCATGTGTCCGCCCATTCCACCAGCCTGTCTATATCCTCTTGAAGTCTATTACTATCCTCCTCACTGTTCACTACACTTTAAAGTTTTGTGTCATCTGCAAATTTTGAAATTGTGCCCTGTACACCCAAGTCCAAGTCATTAATATATATCAAGAAAAGCAGTGGTCCCAGCACCGACCCCTGGGGAACACCACTGTACACCTCCCTCCAGTCCAAAAAACAACCGTTCACCACTACACTCTGTTTCCCGTCAATTAGCCAATTTCAAATCCGTGCTGCCACTGCCCCTTTTATTCCATGGGCTTCAACGTTGCCAACAAGCCTATTATGTGGCACTTTATCAAATCATGATTATTAGCAGGAGGTATTACTCTGAATTAATTGACTAGGATGAGTATTTGGGATAACAGACTATGCTGGACATGTGGATCAGGATGTTCATCTCTTTACATGTTTTGGGGCTATGGACAATTCTGAAATCTTGGAGGATGGCCTTTTCCTTCCTTTAAAATCATCTGCAGTTAAGACGACCTTTCTCTCCCACTCTAGAAATTCTGGGTAACCTGGGCTTCAATCCCAGATGGAAGCCTAGGTTGCTAATTAGAAGTCTGATTTGGTTGTTGAAGCAGGTGGAAGGCAGCTGTTGAGTTGATGGTTGCTATTTTTTAGTCCGGTGTAAATATCAGATATTGGAGAGTCTGGTCTTCCCTATTTTAGGGACTGAGCCCATATTGTATGATTCAGTAAAGCCTTCCTGTTTCCACCCAAGGGTGATTTTCTCCATTGGTCCATGTTTGGACCACTCCTGCAGATCCTTAGATAACAGGAAGATGAATCGGTTATTGACTTACAGATAATAGTCTCAGTTTACCCTTAAATCTTGTAATAATTTAGTTTAGCAGTTGGATTCCATTTTGAGGAACTGTGCCACTCTCTTTTTGGGAGAATTGTTCCACGAGAGGCCACCAGAAAGACTGTGCCCTTAAAGGAATTTGTGACGTCACATTTGATCCTACAATGCAGGCCCAAAAGGTGAAGACTAAAGTCCATATTTAACTATTTGAAAGTCCAAATAAAGGACAGACTTGAAAAGAAGTATTTCGTATTCACATGCTCAATGCAGGTTTTTGGTTTAATGATGAAGGATGAGATTTGTTGTGACGGTGTTTGTGTTATTGGTGTAGACGCAGGCCTGACGTGAGCACTAGTGAGCTCGTGGTGCTGATATTTGGTGGACTGACAGTGTAGCCATGTACCTTTTGTTGCTGTAGGTCTTTGTTGTCGTGGCATTGAATGGATACCTCCCATCCGTTGTCTGTCGATAAGCTGTATTGTGTTTAGGAACAAAGGGGTTTGTATGGCTGGTGCTGTAAGTGACATGAGGTGAGTAACAGTTACTTTTGCATTCTTCTCTTCCAGGTGAAGAGCTGTTGATCCAGGAGATTAAATCATCTGATGCCGGAATTTACATATGTACCTGTCGCAATATGCAAAGCACCAACTCAAGTCGGGTTGAAGTCATTGTTACTGGTGAGTTACAGAAATTACAGACTCCCTCCTCAAACAAATCCAATGAGATTACTCAACATTTTGAACAAATCACCGCAATATAGAAACCATTCAAAACTCACTGCTCACTTTCACAGTAAAATATGAATCCCCAGGACATTGCGGACTCTTGTATTTTACTGCGGAAGCTCCCGTTCCAACATTTGACATCTGTTTTTATTGTTTTTGTTTTTGTGTCATATTTTTAAAAGAATCAATTGTCTAGGTTTGAAATGAGTGTACCCGCTCCACCGTAGGCTCCTCTTTCCTCTCTGTTCCCATTGACGGTCTTCCTATTGAGAATAACACTTATTCTAGCCCGTAGATAAGACTCAAATCTGTCTTCAGTAGCTTTTATAATAATTTGTGAAGCAGAGTGTATTGTTTGGCTTTATTTTTTGCAATATTTTGTTAACTTCTCTTTGTCCAAATGTTGAGAGTTTTTAATATTGCACGTTGGATGTTGCTGAATGTTGACTGACCAGTAATGGCACTTTATTCACCAGAACCATGGAAGCTAATGTTTGCCATAGCTCATTGGTTTAATGGGAACGTCACCTTTGGGGAAGCAGTAAGCATTATTTGATTAAGAAGAATGTTGCTTTAATTTCCTTGTGTATAATTTATAAAGCACAATCCTCATATTTCTGTGTATGTATAATTTCTCAAAAAGATGAGAACTAGTGTGCTTTGCTCCTGTGTTTAAAAGCAGATAATATTACTAGTTATCAAAACACATGCACAGCAGGTGTTTTGAGAAACCCTGTTACATTAAAAGATGAAATGCATTGTACATTAACTTAACAGTGGGAGTGCTTCTGACTCTGAACGACCATAAATCTACTGTAACAATCGCTTTACAGGAGTAGTCACACTGTATATAACGTATACTGGAGTGTGATATTTCTTTCCAGATGGTAGCCAATATATTCTGACCCAAACTTTGTGCAGAAGCATGTAGATAGCAATTCACATTAGTTCTGTGAACGAATCAGGAGAGAATCAATCTTTTGGCTCGAACAGCCCTGGAAATCACTCCATCTTAGGTGGTTTTCAAAACATCCTGAGGGTCAACCTATGGCACACTAATTACTCTGCTCAGAGCAATCCCTGTTAAAACTAAGTTGAAAAATTGCACAGTCCACTCCTTTTAACTAGAAGCCATTTACTTTAAATTATTTCTTAATTAAAATTTGATTTAAGCACAAAAAAACCTTCTGTGTTTAAATTGATTAACTGAATAATTCAAATTTTTTTGAGCAAAAGCTAACTTTGAATTAACCAGTATGTTAAAACGTGTCAACACCTGCTGTATGGGCAGAGTATACAATGAGTGACGGACAGTTTAACTTCTGAAAGACCTGCAGTAATTGCAAATGACAACGTTACTTCTGAGTTACTAGGTTTTCCTCACACGTATGTAAACTGGGACGTTGCACTCATCCATGATGTGCTCCTTCCCTTTATGATTCCTTTTGTTTACAGTTCAACACTACTTCAGAGCAGCTATATGTTGATGTTCCTGTTCCTGCTGAAGTGGTGTAGATCTATCAGTGCTATGATTTGCATCTACCTGTTTTATCCACAGTTCCTTCTTTCAAAGCCATAACAGTGACCGTGGAAGAACCAAAGACACAAACAGTGAGATCGGGGGTCACTGTCAATTTTATCTGCACAGCGAAGAGTCAGGTAAATCTCCCTCAGCCGCTCCGTATCGGAGGTAGATGTCGCTCAGTTGCTCCGTATCTGAGAGTCAGTAGTGCCTTTTAATGTGATAATCTGGTGCTTAAACAAATAAAGGTTGTCTCTCTCTAAAGTGACGGTGACCCATTGGAGGAACCCCCTAGGATAGTGTACATTAAGAGCGTGAGTAGGTCTTCCAATCATGTTGTGTGGGGCCTACATGTTGTACTGAAGAGATTTTCAATCATATCAAATGGGAACTTCTTTCAGAAGTCAGAAAAGTTGGTGTGCGAGAGGGAAAAGTGGAAACACTGATGAGAACCAACAGTTATAGAGTATCTCCTGCAGATCTAAGCTGACACTTCTAAAGCTCACAATTGGTATCATAGACATTACAGTACGAAATAGGTCCAGAATTTTTATTTTAAAAATCAAATTTTTCACCCAAGCCTCTGTTCAATGTTTACGAATAGAGGTTTGTAAATGAATTCCATATTTTCAGCACTTAAATTGAAGTATCTCATAGGCTGCAATTTAAAGCCATCTCCAACGTGGATGAAATTAAAGTTCCTTCAGTGTTCAGGGGCTTTTTTTTTTCACTTGGGTACAGAAACTGTAGCAGATTAATGTCTCCCTCCCAGCCGGAGACCAATTGTTGTGGTCTCTCCACCACCCTGGATGAGATTGGCTGACTCAGCATCGACCACATCAATGCTGAGATCTACCTGTGTGGCTCAGTACCACAACACACTAACCCACTAGAGAGTGTCGTCTAATGAGTGTCTGTTATTCTCACGTTCGCCCCAGTGATAATCATCTTACTGAATTTCTGGTCAGTTTCCCAGTTCTCTTTCATGCTGCACACATACATTTTATAGACATACTAGTTTCTGCAAATATGATTTAGCAATCAATAAAACCGACTAAATATTAATAAACAAAAGTTGACCTTAAATAGAAATTGAATAATTTGAGACAAGTCTGGGTGTAGATTGTGACTGTAAGTCCCCTATATGCTAAATATTCTCTGTCTTACCTGCATTGCTATAGGAAGGCAGAAAATATAGGCCATCCATCCCTTGAGGTGGAGACAGATTGTGCAGAGAGCCATTCCCAAGCTCTAGTGCATCTCTTAGCTGATTTAGAGTATTGCAAGCAAATGCCTGCGAGCCACTCACTCATCATCTCAGCTGTAGTTAGTGCATGAGCTGGAGGGAAAAACAGAGAAGGTTTTACTCTGATATTAGAAATTATCAACTAGAGAAAATAGAATCTGTGGGGTTTTTTTTGCAGTTTCCCCCGTGAAAGTAATGACTGCGTAGAACAAGTTTCTCTCTGGGATGTTCTTGTGCTCCCCCTTGTGTCTGCTAGCAGAGTCCCGGGAGTCTGTCACCTGCACACAATCTTGGCCACTGAAAGGGGCTCAACACAAAGGACTGATATATGGGGGAGGAAAGACATAGTGGATCATGGAAATCAGCCAGAATGATTGGTTTAAGATGTACAGTTGTAAACTGAAAACCACTGATGTTAGATTGTTATTCAGTACAAAGTAAGAAACTCTGCAAGAACTGAGAGGCACTGGTGTTGGAAAGTACACGGGAGCCTGAATAATCAGTCAATTACTCTTCACTGAGTAGTTACATGGAAGGCAATGACTTTTTTTAAAAAAAGAGATACTTAAGCAATAGAGAATGATATTGGGAATAACATTTAGAAAGAAAGACTGATATTTATGTAACACCTTTCATAACCTTAGGATGTCCCAAAGTGCTTCACAGTCAATGAAGTACTTTTAAAGTGTAGTCACAGTTGTAGGGAAATGTGGCAACTAATTTGTGCACAGCACGATCCCACAAACAGCCGTTAGTTAATGACCAGATAATCTGCTTTTTACTGACGTTGGTTGAGGGATAAATATTGGCCAGGCCACAGGGAGAACTCCCCTGCTCTTCTTCGAAATAGTGCCATGGGATCTTTTACATCCACGTGAAAAGGGCAGACGGGGCTTCGATTTAACGTCGCATCCGAAAGGCGGCACCTCTGACAATGCAGCACTCCCTCACTACTGCACTGAAGTGTCAGCCTGGATTTTGTGCTCAAGTTTCTGGAGTGGGACTTGAACCCACTAAGCCACAGCTGACACTTAAATTTATAATTTTTCTGTGCGATAGCGAATTATCGGTTTTACACATAGACATTGTTAGTGCAAATTTCTTGCTATTTTCTAACTATAGCATTGACTATAGACTTGATAAATGTTTGGTGGTATTCTCTCATGAAGGCAGCGTGTGACATTTCTTGTCGTTTCTCTAGTCCCCAGCGTATACGTTGGTGTGGACCCGTCAACTAGGGGGTAAACTCCCAAACACCGCAGTGGACTTCAATGGAATCTTGACCATCCGCAATGTCCGCCCAGAGGATGCTGGGGTCTACATCTGCACAGGCTCCAACATGTTTGCAATGGACGAGGGAACTGCTGTCCTTCATGTTCCAGGTTCGTGATCTGCACCATTAAGTACTCATCATCCTCTCCTCCCATGGTGCATGACATTCCAGCTACTGGCTACCTGTAACCTTTGAACTGCAAGCAGCACTGCACTTTGACCTAAACATGACATCGCTGTGCTCTGTTTTTTCACCATTTGCTCTCTCTATGCTGTTGCTGGTCTCCTGCTTTGCTCCTGGTTTTTTTTCCACTGCAGCCTTGTGATACAGACTTTTCTGATTGAGTTTGTCTTCCCCCCACTCCCGCCCCCCTGACCTGTTATTTTTTTTTTAATTGATCCCTTTAGTACAACCTGACCCTGTTAAATAGAATTAAATTTAGATATTTACAGTAAATAACAGGAATTTTTTTGTGGGAGGCTGAAGAGTTTTTTTTAGTTAAGTTCCGAGGAAGGCTATTACTGCAAGAACTCTCTTTGTTCTCATTCACACCATTTTATTTTGTTTAGCCCTGCTTAGAGCTTTAATGACACTAGTTAGTTTCAACATGGCTGCCAATCCCCATGGAAATCCTTGATCTGCTGTATTTTCTTTGCGGTGTTAGCTGGACGTAAATTCTTGGCCGTAACCTGTTCCAAGAGGGAGATGGCTGTCTCCTCGGGGTTTCAGTAAGGTCTGTCTTAACATTCTGCCAGAGCTGCAATCTGAAGGAAAACAAGAGGAGCACTGGAGGCCCTGAACTGATTTGTTTTCTATAATGTTCTCACCTGAAGGCTTCTACTAACCAAATCAAGATAATCTCTGTAGGTAATCCTTAAAGTGCTTAGCTATAGCCATTAATGAACCAGGCATGTAGAGTTGCTCAATTAATTCAGTGCAGTATGGGTTAGTGCAGTAGTCGTTGACAGTTAGCAGTGGCATCTATAAAGTATGTACAGTAACTGTATTGCGATTTGACTATAATTGAACACTGGCAGGAAATGGGCTGTAACATCAGTACTGTAGATCACAATGTTCTACTGCTATTCACAAATATAGGTCGGAGCTTATGAAAATAGAAAGTCTTACAATTCAAATGATTTTTCTGCCCCTTTGATGTGTGAACACTAAAGTATATGTAGTTTCAATATTTTTTACTTTTTATTAAATCTACTTCCTTCATTTACACAATCATTGTTTACACCGCACATTGTGACTTGTCGATAATTTACATATTGTATATTTTATATATTTATAGCTTATTATGGGGGTTGTAGAACCAACACAAGAAAAATCCATCTGTAGTACCTTGTAATTCCTAGCGTTTGAAAACCGACTACATGACTTTTGCCATTTGATTTACAAAACCCTACGCCTCCAGTTATATTAGTTTTACATGGCAAACCATAGTTGTGGGAATTAGTACTTTTGCCGAACAGTTAAAATACAGTTGGAACATTGAGCATTGTGATGTGAAAGCTTTTACAGGTGAGGCAGGGGTAATGAAGAGTTGGAGGGTAGATCTCAGAGTCCAGATAGGTAAAGTGCCATGATAATGTCCATGATGCTCCATGCATCTAATTTGGGCTCTTTAGACCACATAGTCTTTCCATTTCCACTGTGGCTTTAGCAGTGCCCATCTAAAGGTAGAAATACTGGTATCTCTCAGAATCTTACAGCACAGAATGGAGGCCATTCGGCCCATTGTGCCTTCTTCTTGAAGCATTTTCTTTACAAAAAGCCCCACCCCGCATTATTTAGAAGTCCAGATGATTACATTATAAAATGAATACAGGTTGCTGCAGTCCCTTCTCTTTCCCTCCCCAATGTTTCTGTTGTATCAGTGGGTGTTGGTGTTGGTCTCGGTGTTTCTTTCCAATGGTGTGAGGTTTATTTCTTCTGACACTCTGTTAAGACACCAAGGTAGTCGTGGGTGATGAGGTAACCAGTCTTCTGGTGGTGCAGTGAGCCTTTTTGACATTCGAAGATCAGCATCCAACCCCTTACATCAGAGAGAGTCTGACCCATCATGGACATTGAGATGTCTAAAACTGCTTGGAAAATTATCCATATCAAAGCAGGGTTTTTCATGTGATTTTTCTCTTAAAACTGGACTCAATATCTGATCAGACTTGGTTAACAGTTTAAAATTATTCACCAGACACCGAAGTGATTAATTAACACAAGAGTTGACAGTTCCACCTTTGGAAGCAGTAAACAATTGTTGTATTTAACTAGCATTAGAATCACTTTGTTATAAAATGTCAAGGCAGACAGCATGTTGAAGTCAACCCCAACTGTAATATATACTGAACTATCTGTTTCGATAGAAGTGAATGTGTCAAAGAAGTGGTTGGTTCACATTTAGATATATACAATTCGAGATACACTTTTCCCTTTGAAGTTCTAAGAGGTCCATCTCATTGGTACTTCAGTGATGTTTACAACCCTGACACAACGCAGGTCAGGCTTGCCCTCCCATGGTGCTCCTGTAAATGCCATGGCAACATTGAGGACCAGAAAGCACTGCAGTTCCTTTAAACTGGAATCCAAAATTGTTACTGATCTCTCCGACTACCATGTGCTTGTATATATTATAGCTGGGGCGGGCTTGCAGGTATTTTTGCGTTCCAAAATTGTGTCAGGTTAAATTTTTTAACAAACGGGGGAACAACAGTTCCCCATCGGGGATGTCAGTGAAATTTTCCGATTCCAACGGTGCTTGTTTCAGACTTTCTGTCTGGTGCTATTAAATGATCTGAAAAGTTGTAGAATTTTTTCTTTTGATCTTGTGTATTTTTATCTAAAACAATGTGTACAATTTTCAGTTTTATTTAACTGTCAGTTCTGTTACTGACGGCCTGTGTACCTGTACTCAATGAACTGTAACCCATTTCTGGCAATAATTGGATTTTACTCCTGATACTAAATGGGCGTCAAACAAAATTAGATTCCCACCTTAATTTCAAACTCCTCCATCCCTCCTAAAAGAGGTTTAAAACAAAAACAGTGGTTACACTTACTGCAGGAATCCAATATAATTTATTGGGATTGCACAGTAAGCAGCAAGTGAAATGAACTAGTTAGTTATAGGAAAGGACGCATTTATACAGTTGCCTTATCACATTTCGGAAATGGCTCAAAGCACTTCACGTAAAGAAGAAAGAAAGTTCTGCATTTATATAGTGCCTTTCATGACCTCAGGACATCACAACAGCGCTTTACAGCCAATGAAGTACATTTTGAAGTGTAGTCACTGTTGTAATGTAGGAAATGCAGTAGCCAATTGCGGACAGCGAGGTCCCACAAACAGCAAAGTGATATTGAACCGAAAATCTGTTTGTGATGTTGGTTGAATATTGGCCAGGATACATACAATGAGTTATTTGGAATGAAGTAACTTAGGCAAACATGGCAGCCATTTTACACATAACAAGATGCCACAATCAGCAATGACCACTCCATCTGTTTTTGATGGTGGTCGAGTGAGGAACGTTAAGCCAGGACACCAGCAGCATTCCATATAGCGGCAAGGGATCTTCAATGATCATTTAAACCACTGGAACAAACAGACGAGACCTCCATTTAAACAAAATTCAGCTGTACTGGAGCCTCAGTTTAGATATTGTGCTCAAGCCCTCATAAGGGACTTTAACCCACAACTTCTGCCTCAAAGCTTAATACAAGCTGACTTGCTGGGCCCAATCCTAACAGGTTTCTTTAATGATTAATACAGTTTCAATCGGCATAATCAGAATAGCTCGTGGAGAGGGGCTGTCATGGAGGAATAGTGTTAGATCAATAAAATTTAATTAAGAAAACCAGAGGTACAGTTCCAAGCAAAGATTTTCAAAGGAACTGTTCTCAAAGCCCCGCCATGAAATTTATTACCTTAAAGCTTATTTTTGACAATGTAACCGTGCACTTTCCCCATTCTCCGCTCAGCCAGATGCACAGCGATGCTGAAATGAGCACCACTATTACAATATTAAACCTACTGGAACTTCAGGAACAGCTTTTATTACTGCAGTATATTAATCCAGTACTAAATTAACGGCAGCTTGCTTTCTATATAGGTCTCCTTGTTTACAGGAAGCTCTCAGAGCATTTTATATTGAGGAAGAAAAACAGTGCACAACCACGAAGGAAGGAAATGGAGAGTTAGAGCAAGGGGCCAAGCGCAGTCAGAGGGAGAGGTTTTAAGGAAGTTTTGGAAAACATGGAGGGAAGTGACCAGGCAGAGGGGTGTTGGAAGGAAGTTCCAGGGGACTGGGGTGTAACAGCTGAATAAGCAGCTAACAATACCTAAAATACAATCAGAAAATAAAAAACATTTTGCTTGTACTTTGTCAGCTGTTTATCCTCCTATTTTCTCTCCCCTATCTTGTCATACTTCATTGGCTGTGAAGCATTGTGGGATGTCCTGAGGTCGTGAAAGAGCCATATAAATGCAAGTTCTTTCTTTTCTTCCTTTCTTTCTTTCTTCCTTCTTTCTTTCCTACTTCCTTCTTCAGCCTTCCTACACCTACCATCCATTTTTGAGGTGGGAGGGACTATTTTTAGAAAGGACTTTCATTGACTGAAAACCAGCTTTCTTTGTTGGTTTTCCAGACAATCATAAGCCCTGGTTATGAATAACGACATAATGTCCTTTCCCATCTTCTGGTTCTGTCACCACAGCAACAACAGATGTCGGATAAACTATCCCCTAATACAGGCACATAATGTTAAGCCCTATAATTACTGACACTACTGTTCCCACAGGACAATTTTGCAGAGTCGAACTCGGTCTCAAACTGCTAAACTGATTAAATCGAACCATAAATCCATACAAAATTATAATTTTGCATTAGCCACTGTCGCAAAGATTTCCAGGTAAATTCTTAACGAGCTCCTTAATTGCGAGGTCTGTATCGCACTGGGCAACTGACCGGATCGATCAAGATTTTTTTTTGCCATTTAAACAAAACTAATAAATAGAAGTATAATTAGCTCAGAATTTTTTAGCGCTCTGATTTTACCGCGATTAAAATAAATACAAGGCACGCGTTTATGTAAAACTATCTGAAAAGTCAAGTTTCACTTGCTGTGCACTGTAAAGGACAGGGAATGATCCTGAAATGTATTATTTATGACTTTTATCAGCTGTTTGTTTGAGCCCTTGAACAAAGCAACACTGAGCGACAGATCTAACGGATTGGTGTCAGTACTGAGATGGATGAAGAGTGCCTGCTTTCTGTACAGAGACTCACACAATGAAAACTTGCTGCTTGCTGTGATTTGGGTGCTAATGATTAGTAGCAAAAGATTCAATTAGCTTGATAGGGAATCAACAAAATGAGAATCGGAAGGCCTATCGATGAATACCTGAACATTTAGAGATGGTAATACTGTTTGAAAATTAATTTTATTTTGTGAGTATTACCCAATGTAAAAAGCCCCACACAAAGTATTGAAGTCCGACGGATATATGTTGCGTATCTGTTTGGAACACGGTGAAAGTCACATAAGGGGGTAATTTCAACCTTGCCTGGCGGGGAATGGGTGGGTTTGGGTTGGGCGCCTGTTTTACGTCCTGCCCGATTTTACTCTCCATTGACTTCAGTGTAAAACAAGCGTTCAGTCGGAGCCTACCCTGTTCCCACCGGGCGAGTTTGGTTAAAATTATCCGCACAGTCCAGCAACACTATTCTTTAGGCCCTTGAGATAAGAATCTACATATTTTCCCAATTTAATATGGGTGCCATAAACAGTCCACAGGATATCCGACTGCATTCTAGTGAAGGACTGACACTACATAACTAGTTGTGATTGCCAATCTAGATCTACGACTGGTCATTCGCTGACTATTATTAACTCCCCTGGGAGTTTGAGTCTCATTAAAGATTTCTGTTATATAAAGTGAATGTGTAGCTACTCTGTTACTTAGTTATACCAATGACTATGTTTCACTCTTTCTGGTCAAGGCAAGAATGTTACACAGCTCCCAACCATCGAACAGTAGCTACTTAGGGAGGCTAATTGGATGTTCTTCTCACTATCTCTTTACCAGAGTCCATATAAGGTGAACAGAGAATGAGGAGCCAGCACTGTTGATGTATTCTACCAATACTCAACAAGTTGCATATTGAAGTGATACATGCTCATGGTGTTAGCAGGGGGTTTTGTGTGGAGTTGTATAAAGTATTATGTTCTTGATGTGGGATAATTAGTATCACCAAGGCTTAACAAGAACTGTAACCTAAGTGAAAAATTGAGTTGAAAACTATTCTTTACACAGTGCAACATAATGACACTGTCACTGTCCCAGAGCGATCTCATCGCTAAATGTGAAGAACAAAATAGCAGCAGTAGAAATGACCGACAGTAGCCATTTTTCAGAAGTGTTCTGCCGGAATCTGAAATGGGAGAACATAAGAAGTGGAAGAGATTGCGTTCTGTAGTCAGCGAGGAGATTGTTCTTTCACCACAGCGTTTGAGTCCAGCCAACACGGATTGAATAAAAGTCACCTGTTGCTGATGGCTATAAAGATCTGGAATTCAGTGTGTTGAGATGGTTTTGATTCCCACAGTTTCTTTTGGATAGAAGTCCACCTCACAAAAGAGCCAGAATTGGCAGTCGCTTAGAGCCGGGCGGAGGGAATGGCTGCAAGGGGGCGACTAGTATGGGAAATGGAAGTTTCAATGTGAAGGCTCATTGTTGGGGTTCTTTATTGTACCTTCATTTTGTTCCTAATTCATTCTTCAACTTGCCTAGGAGTACTTGATGCTGATATGTTGCATTCCCCAGCATTCTCCCCACCCAAGTGAACTGGAAGAATTAATGAGGATTTTTATGAAGGAGATTTAATGGCTGTGAGGCAATGGGAGTATAAGCTGTTGATTGACTGAGAAAACATGCAGAATGCAGAAAAGTTTGGATGATTGAAAGAGAGAAATTGACTCTAGTATTAATGGCCAGTTGTATAGCAGGAAAACCAGATTGCCTTACAATTCAGATGACATATGTTTGAGGTCCAAGAGTAGCAATGGTGCCTGGCCTTTGTAGTCTGGGTTTTGAAACTGCCATGAATTGCTAGCTGGCAGTTTTAAATGGCAATGTGGTATATTTTTTAATATTAAATAATAAAACCTTCAATGCAGTCTTAAAATGTGGGAACTGTATTGCCAGTTAAAACCAACAACCAACGGTATTTCAAAACTTTGGCTGGGCTGGTGAAAAACCAGCCAAGTGAGTGATAAAACCAAGATATCTAGAACTCTGTGATAATTAGCTTTGATAGTATTTGGCCAGATCATTGAGAATCGCTTGTAATGATCCTGCAGCATCCATTTCATGAGAAACATGCTAACGATGCTTCTTTTGCACTGTTACAAGTATGGCTCGGGCTACTTTGATCAGGAAGAGACATTGGCAGAGGTTAGTAGTCTAGACCCCACTCTATCCTTCCAACTAAAGGAGGATTCATGGTGGCAATTGGCCACGTGCTGAAAAATAATTGGGAATATCAGGGAGAATATTAGATTGAAATGGTCAATCCTAATAGCCAGCATCCAGTGATGAAAATCATTTAACTAATATCAATTTAAACACATTGAGAATTAGTAGTTGTCTTGGAAAATTTATTTTGCAGCAGAATAGCCCATTACTAAGTCACCTATACTAAGGGTCACATAGAGGATGGGTTAATGTTGTATTATGTTATTCTCTACACAGAAAGCAGGCACTCTTTCAAATGCTGACCGTGCACATTCCTTATAACCAGTCAAATTGGCAGCGAGAAGTCTATTAACAAAAATAATGGAGAGGTTTTTGCTTCCAGCATGTTACAAACTTGAAGAGCTGTGTACAGAGTTCCAAACTTGAACCTTGGCTTCTGAGCCATTTTAAAGGGCTGTGGTCAGGTATTTCTACCTTGCAAACATTTAGAAGATGTTTTATGGAGCAATCCATATAGTAATACCAAAGATAGTCATAGACAACTTGAGTCCTTCACAGCCTTACAAAGAACATTGTCACAATGGCAGGATCTTGATTAAAATCATGATCTTAGCCCATGTTTTTGATCATTCTATTGCAACAGTTCGAAACAGTGTTATACAATCATAGCATATTGCTGCAGTCTTTGCTATTACTAAGTAACTTGCTCTGTGAGCAGTTTAAGGCCTCGTGTTCTGTTTTTCAACCAGAATTTTCTGCTTACAATCGAGAAGTTCCTGATGATGCAAGTGCTTTTTACTGCAGCTGTTACTGGTGTTTAAGTGATACAATGTGAACTACTTAGCTGGAATTACTTCCCTCTCTCCTTCCACCATTGTAGATGGTGAAACAAGTTTTTAAAAAAAGCCATGTAAATCTGTTTTATTGTATTTTGTACAGAAGTAAAGCTTTTGCATATACTAACATGCATGTGTGTGCCTAGCCTTTTATTTTTGTAATCAATGTGCATCTGAGCCTTCAAACCCTGCTATTTATGCATCATTGCTTTTTACCATTTGTTGCATTCATTCACTCACACCTATCGATTTAAGCAATCAGTATCTTATTTTCAACATTGTGCGTATTGATGTAAAAGTTTCACTGTTTTTCTTTCTGTAATTTATCTTGTTGCCTGAAAGCAGGCTTGCACAGACCATTGCAGTGCAGTGCTCTCAATTTCAAGGAACATAGAAGGGATCTCATTCATAAATCACTAAATTATCCCAGATTAGGACAGCATGGTGATCTGCCCATTCACGATGCCCTGTACAAGAAATCATTTGTGCAGATAAAGCATCCCCAAGAATGATCCAGGTGGAAGTTACGGGAAGGAAAGGGGAGTGCTTGGCAAAGACCACAGGAACCTGGTCCCTCCAAATACTATCAAGTCCTCATTCCCTCAACCTCTGCACACAAATAAATAACCTAACATCTAAATTTCAGGTGAGGGGGAGACGTACCATTGAGACATTGCCCCTCGAGATTTTGATGTGACACAGGAGCCATGTCTCCCCGCCCCCACTACATCTAAGGTCTTGTTCTGATTTTGTGTTTCAGCTGTTCTGTTATCTTCAGTTGCATTTTGTTCTGTAGCCAGCACAAGAAAAAAGTTTGTTCAATTTTGTTCTCCTCTGATACGTCATGTTATATATTATAATAATTCTATTGAAAATTCTTTTATCAAAGGTTGTAAGAGTTCTTAACCAATTTTTGCCTTTCTATATAGTTATTTCACATTGATTTCCAGCTTTGGGATGTCTGTTGGTTAAAGCCTGCTACATTGGTAGGTGATACATTGGTCAATAAACTCCAGCTGAATCCTTGTTAGCTTATTGTCACCAGATTCAAGACTTCTACTGCAGGTCTTTTCTAGCGATGATTATTACTAGCAACCAGTGCTAGTGTTCTATCTCAGTTTATGTAAACTATACCAGTAGATCCCCATGGTGGCCTGGGGGCAGTTATGTACTTAGTTGTCAACTTGCCCTGTCGCTTTAAGGCCAAGTGTTCCCTATATGGCCAAAGTGTAGTTCTTCTAAGCTCTCGGTTAAAAAATGATATTTGAGTTATTCAGACACCCTACATATTTATAAGACCCCCATTGTTATTCTGTGATTCACCGTGACCAGCGATAAGGGAGATCTGCTGATATAATAGTGGTGTGAGTGTACACATTTCTTGGCTATCATGTTTCAGGTGTCGCATGTAAGCACAGGCAAATTTGAACAAATTTCTCGCAGCTGATTGACCCATATGCTGATTCCTTCCAACAATAGTGACAAGAAAAGAGAAAGAAGGCCAATCATTTGGAAAGCAGATGCTCATCCTAGGTTCTGACATACAGCTTCAAGGGAAAACGTTAAAAATGCTTCTGAGCTGCAGCCTGAAATTGACATGGAGGTTCCAATTTCAAAGTTTCCTGAGCAAATAATTACGCTCTGAATGTCCTTTAAGCCTATGTTTACTTTACAATTAGATCTTGGAGGGACACAATTCTACCTTAGAATAATACTCCTTATAAGACAGTTATGTCGTTAAAACCGCACATCATCTGACTTACAATGAGCAACACTACCAGAGGTCCATTATTTATATAACATGGATAATTGTCTCTTCCACACTCTCAACCAGATCTTACTGTGAATACTTAAAATGGTGACGGTAATCGAAGAGTGCATTTACACATGGAGTTTAGTATTACAATAAAAGGCTTTCCCCTTTACTGATGTTGGAGTGTAAAGAGAGATTTAGATCAATGATCTAAAGCCAGATCAAAATTGGAACAGGAAAGTGAAACCCTGAGCAGCTGTGGGTTTTAAACCTTGAAATGCAAATCTCTAACCACAGTATAAACACAGTCTTCAGATTAGGTTCAAACATTTCTCTCCTATTATATGGTGTCTTATGATGTCAGTACACCACAGTGCTTGAAAACCAACTTTGGAAAGAACAATTGACAACAGGTTTACATTAGTCACTCTGGTTCTTCAAACCCATAGCAAATGAGAAAACAGTTTACTATCTGTTCACTGTGAACAGGTTAAATGGACCTTAGGAAGTTAGGATGGCAGTGTTGATACTTCATGTAATAAACCATAAAACAGCAAGACCTCCAGATCAAATGTAAAACCAAGCTCTGATCAGACTATTCTCAGGAATGGACTGAATCTAAACCATGCTTTTTATTTACACTGTGGTGTCCAGGGAAATGATATCTGGGTTCTCCAGGATTTAAATAACCTCTAGGTCTCTCCCTAAAGTGAAAATAGTATGTGACATTGATGAGCACCAGAATGTCTTGATAGGAGCTTCAACTCATACCTGGCCCTACTGGTCAATACAGCATGAACTAAAGACCCAGCACCTGCCATTCCAGATCAAATAGTGGACCTCTTTGGCAATTCTCAGCATCCTTTTCTAAGCTTCACTTTTTGCAAAAGTGAATCTCATCTCATAACCCTCCTCCCATGTCTTAAACAGAAGTGTTTTGCTAAGAGTTTCTTAAGTCATGCAACACTTTTTTTTTAAAAAAACACATCCAACTTTGGTGAGAGGAGCAGGAATTTTACAAGCTTTATCCTTCAGGTTCCAGTTATATTTGCATAGCCTCAAACCTGATGCTTTATATCCTCAGCAATTCAGCTTTGACAGGACTCTATTCTGGAACTTGTGGACCCACTCATATTCACCGGCTGCCCAGGTTTCACTCACTCCTCCACTCACCATGTGGCCACCACTAATGCTGTTTGAGAGAAAGAATGGCCTTCAAAATAGTTTTTGCTTTAGTTAAACATAGGTTCGTCTGATATTCTGTGTACAGACAAAGCACAGTAAATCATTCATCCTGGGAAAGACCCTCCTGACTCCAGGAAAAGAATCCAAGAAATTGGATACCTGGACAAAGGGTGTCTTGTCCAAGCCACACTCGAATGGACGATCGTTCCTCATCAACCCAATTGGGTTATCTTCATGCACAAGCAAGTGGTTTAAATTCAAGGACAACTTTAGTGCTAACATAGACAACCTAATACAAGCCACAAAACTCTTGCAACAATCTGTAAATCATTCCCTCCAAATGAGAGTCCAGACTCAAGTTCAGGGAATTCTGAGGATACAAACTTGTACAGGCATGCCGAGCTTAGAATTTTCAGGTTTCCTGGCATAATGCAAGCAAAGTTTGTAGAAATCTCCTTCACAAAGACATATCTGTTTAAGAAATTCTTGGGACAATGTTGGAGAATTTCAAGAAACATTAGTAAAGCCTTGGAATAAAAGCAGAAAATGCTGGAGAAGCTCAGCAAGTCAGGCAGCATCTGTGGAGAAAGAAACAGAGTTAACGTTTCAGGTCGAAGACCTTTCGTCAGAACTGGAAGATGTTAAAGAGTTAAAAGTTTTTAAACAAGAACAGAGCTGGGAAAGGTGGGGAGGGAGGGGAGGGAAGAACAAAAGAGAAGGTTTATCATAGGGTAGAGGGCAAGAGAGATTAAATGACAAAAGGGATGATGGTGCAAGGCAAGGAAGATGGTAATGGGTCAGGTTAAGAAACAAAAGATTGATCAGGAGGAGCTGTAAATGGCAGCAGCAGAACCATTACCAGCACCTGCTGACCGAAAAAAATGGGAGCAGTGGTTATGATCTGAAATTATTGAAATGAATGTTGAATCCAGAAGGTTGTAAATTGCCTAATTGAAAGATGAGGTACCATTCCTCGAGCTTACGCTGCACGTCATTGGAACAGTGTAAGAGGCCGAGGTCAGAGTAGGAGTGGTAAGGGGAAAGCCCTGGTATGGCTTGTAAGGTAGTTCACCTTGCAGCTATAGAGAGGTGTATAAGCAAACAAAGGGGAGGAGACATATTCCTGAATTTTCAGGAATTATCGGATCACTACCCTTTCTGCTAAACACTTTGCAGGTGCAGAATGTCACACTCTTGAGCAGTGGCGGAGGGGGGATCGGGGAGGGTCCAACCATGTTGGTGAATTCCATTATGACTCACCTAGTCTTTGGCAGATAGATGTTGACAACCTTTTGGATCGAAAGGTTGTCAAGATTTTGTTATTTTCTTGCATGAATTTCTGCTTTGGAAGGTCTCCATTTCTAAGGCGGAAAGGTTTCTGTGTGCCTCTGCAGTCGCATTCTTTCACACGTAGAACCATTTCCAAGATCTGATTGGAGGACACAGCATTTTTGTCCTGGTGATTTCATTGTGGCTGAGGAAGGCTTGGTTCTTGGACCAAGTAGAACTAAGCTTTGACCTAGCTGATGCAGTTCTTGAAAGGCAAGGCCTTTTGTCATCAATGAGATGAGAGATTTGGCACAGCCTTGATGACTTGGCTCTTAAGCAGTTTATCAGTAATGCCTTTTTTCCCTTTGTATACCTTATTAGTATCATGGAAAGCATCCACTTAAAAAACTACCATGAATCATAGAATCATAGAAGTTACAACATGGA
Organism: Heptranchias perlo; assembly: GCF_035084215.1. Lineage (NCBI taxonomy): Eukaryota > Metazoa > Chordata > Chondrichthyes > Hexanchiformes > Hexanchidae > Heptranchias > Heptranchias perlo. Next base: position 30,098,173 of record NC_090356.1, read on the forward strand.
AACAGGCCCTTCGGCCCAACATGTCCATGTCGCCCAGTTTATACCACTAAGCTAGTCCCAATTGCCTGCACTTGGCCCATATCCCTCGATACCCATCTTCCCCATGTAACTGTCCAAATGCTTTTTAAAAGACAAAATTGTACCCGCCTCTACTACTGCCTCTGGCAGCTCGTTCCAGACACTCACCACCCTTTGAGTGAAAAAATTGCCCCTCTGGATCCTTTTGTATCTCTCCCCTCTCACCTTAAATCTATGCCCCCTCGTTATAGACTCCCCTACCTTTGGGAAAAGATTTTGACTATCGACCTTATCTATGCCCCTCATTATTTTATAGACTTCTATAAGATCACCCCTTAACCTCCTACTCTCCAGGGAATAAAGTCCCAGTCTGTCTAACCTCTCCCTGTAAGTCAAACCATCAAGTCCCGGTAGCATCCTAGTAAATCTTTTCTGCACTCTTTCTAGTTTAATAATATCCTTTCTATAATAGGGTGACCAGAACTGTACACAGTACTCCAAGTGTGGCCTCACCAATGCCCTGTACAACTTCAACAAGACATCCCAACTCCTGCATTCAATGTTCTGACCAATGAAACCAAGCATGCTGAATGCCTTCTTCACCACCCTATCCACCTGTGACTCCACTTTCAAGGAGCTATGAATCTGTACTCCTAGATCTCTTTGTTCTATAACTCTCCCCAACGCCCTACCATTAACGGAGTAGGTCCTGGCCCGATTCGATCTACCAAAATGCATCACCTCACATTTATCTAAATTAAACTCCATCTGCCATTCATCGGCCCACTGGCCCAATTTATCAAGATCCCGTTGCAATCCTAGATAACCTTCTTCACTGTCCACAATGCCACCAATCTTGGTGTCATCTGCAAACTTACTAACCATGCCTCCTAAATTCTCATCCAAATCATTAATATAAATAACAAATAACAGCGGACCCAGCACCGATCCCTGAGGCACACCGCTGGACACAGGCATCCAGTTTGAAAAACAACCCTCGACAAACACCCTCTGTCTTCTGTCGTCAAGCCAATTTTGTATCCAATTGGCTACCTCACCTTGGATCCCATGAGATTTAACCTTATGTAACAACCTACCATGCGGTACTTTGTCAAATGCTTTGCTGAAGTCCATGTAGACCACGTCTACTGCACAGCCCTCATCTATCTTCTTGGTTACCCCTTCAAAAAACTCAATCAAATTCGTGAGACATGATTTTCCTCTCACAAAACCATGCTGACTGTTCCTAATTAGTCCCTGCCTCTCCAAAGGTGTCCGGTAAATAAAATATGTTCACATAATCTTGAATATGTGACAACTTAAATTTTACAAGCTCTTTTATAATCCATTTGGTCTTGAGGTTTTTTTCAATGACTTTACTTTCTCTTTTTTGTGCTTATAGCGATTGTGAGCTTCAAACTGAACTGGGTCTACCATTTGTTATTTGGTATTCAGAAAGGCTATTTTGGACATTTTTTCCTAAAATTTCCTTTTTTTCCCTCAGGAAATGATGGTACCAAAATTATACCCATCACCACGTTGTCCCATTTTGATGAAAGCATCACCTTGTTGACTTTCCTTATTGGTAGAACTAAGGATACTCACCGGTCTAGGCTAGTCTTCTGTTTTGGGAAGAAAACCCTTTACTAAGCCCAGTAAGGCCAGATGGGTAGCAGGACATACTTTCTTGTTTGGTTTTGTTTTGTGTTCCACCAGAAAAAGTTGAGGACTTAAGTTAGTGCCACATCTCGTTATATTTAAGTAGTTTCTCAAAACTACTTGCAATGCTATTAGGAGCCATTTTTGTCCTGACCAGACACTTCAAAAGAAGTATCTTGACACTATAAGCTGGCCTTGAAATTAATCCGTGGAGCTTATCTCCGTTTTGTAGGATGACTGGGGATCAAATGTGACTGCTAATGGTTGGAGAATTCCACAACTGGGTTACTGCAGTTAAAGAAGATTGTGCACTTTATGGCTGCTGTTAGTATTGTTATTATGTGATAAGGCCAACAGACAGAAGAAATTCAAAAGGGGTTGGTGTTGGGAGCAGACAATCTAAATAGTTCTGTGTATTCCTATCCTGTGACCGAGTGCTCTAATGGAGAAGTGAAGAAATTCCCTAACTAGTTTGAGTGACGAGCAGGTCAGTCAGTTTCAGTGGAGAGAATACTCGATGTTTTGGGCTAGTACCTTTCTTCACAACTGTTCTGAAGAAGGGATGAGCCCATAATTTTTTTTTAAATTCGTTCATGGGATGTGGACGTCGCTGGCGAGGCCGGCATTTATTGCCCATCCCTAATTGCCCTTGAGAAGGTGGTGGTGAGCCGCCTTGAACCGCTGCAGTCCGTGTGGTGAAGGTTCTCCCACAGTGCTGTTAGGAAGGGAGTTCCAGGATTTTGACCCAGCGACGATGAAGGAACGGTGATATATTTCCAAGTCGGGATGGTGTGTGACTTGGAGGGGAACGTGCAGGTGGTGTTGTTCCCATGTGCCTGCTGCTCTTGTCCTTCTAGGTGGTAGAGGTCGCGGGTTTGGGAGGTGCTGTCGAAGAAGCCTTGGCGAGTTGCTGCAGTGCATCCTGTGGATGGTACACACTGCAGCCACTGTGCGTCGGTGGTGAAGGGAGTTAATGTTTAGGGTGGTGGATGGGGTGCCAATCAAGCGGACTGCTTTGTCCTGGATGGTGTTGAGCTTCTTGAGTGTTGTTGGAGCTGCACTCATCCAGGCAAGTGGAGAGTATTCCATCACACTCCTGACTTGTGCCTTGTAGATGATGGAAAGGCTTTGGGGAGTCGGGAGGTGAGTTACTCGCCGCAGAATACCCAGCCTCTGACCTGTTCTTGTAGCCACAGTATTTATATGGCTGGTCCGGTTAAGTTTCTGGTCAATGGTGACCCCCAGGATGTTGATGGTGGGGGATTCGGCGATGGTAATGCCGTTGAATGTCAAGGGGAGGTGGTTAAACTCTCTCTTGTTGGAGATGGTCATTGCCTGGCACTTGTCTGGCGCGAATGTTACTTGCCACTTATCAGCCCAATCCTGGATGTTGTCCAGGTCTTGCTGCATGCAGGCTCGGACTGCTTCATTATCTGAGGAGTTGCGAATGGAACTGAACACTGTGCAATCATCAACGAACATCCCCATTTCTGACCTTATGATGGAGGGAAGGTCATTGATGAAGCAGCTGAAGATGGTTGGGCCTAGGACACTGCCCTGAGGAACTCCTGCAGCAATGTTCTGGGGCTGAGATGATTGGCCTCCAACAACCACTACCATCTTCCTTTGTGCTAGGTATGACTCCAGCCACTGGAGAGTTTTCCCCCTGATTCCCATTGACTTCAATTTTACTAGGGCTCCTTGGTGCCACACTCGGTCAAATGCTGCCTTGATGTCAAGGGCAGTCACTCTCACCTCACTTCTGGAATTCAGCTCTTTTGTCCATGTTTGGACCAAGGCTGTAATGAGGTCTGGAGCCGAGTGGTCCTGGCAGAACCCAAACTGAGCATCGGTGAGCAGGTTATTGGTGAGTAAGTGCCGCTTGATAGCACTGTCGACGACACCTTCCATCACTTTGCTGATGATTGAGAGTAGACTGATGGGCGGTAATTGGCCCCTCTCTTCTGCTCTCCACAGATGCTGACTGACCTACTGAGTGTCTTTAGAATTCTCAGTTTTTGTTTCAGTGGGTCTGACTAGAAAGTGTGGGTTATAATGCAGGATTAGTAGTCTGAAGATTGTGTTGTAGTTCAGAGAGAATTTCTTGGAGATTTACCTGTGGTCTTGTTCAGTAGGTTGAGTAGGTTGGAAAGTCCATAATAAGGGCAGATTTTACTTGGTTAGTGGGGAGGATATGATTCAAGGGCAGAATGGCCTTTCCTAATCCTTGTATAAACTAAAATGGAAGAGCAATAATGGCTTAAGTTACAAACAAGTCAGATGCTTTTGTAAATTGTTCTTGGTTCTTCCATTAATGAAGTGTCTGCTGTTTCTAGTTCACAGTGATATTTCATCTCTATCCTTTTGCAGTTTTTTTAAGCTAACTGATCTTGCAATGATCTTTTCAACTGACATTGCGAATGTGCTATTATAAGCCAATCATTTTCTTGCTTTTGTTGCCTCTACTTAATTTTCTTTGCTGTTCTGGGTCCTCTTTCTGTAGTTTGTGTTGCAGCATTTTTGATATCCAACTCTAACCGCCTTTGCACCATGGGTCTTTCCTTGTCTTCATACTTCCATACCCCCATACCCTCCTTGTGACTGTTCTTTGCTTCAGGTCCTCTAGTCTCTCCCTGCTACCCCCTCCAGTTCCTCTAGTTTCTCCCTGTTCTTCAGTTCCTCTCTCCCTCTTCTCTCCTCCAGTTTCTGCTGCTCAGCCTCTCACTGCTTCTGCTTTTCAGCAGACGTTCTGTGCCTTTCTCTCCCTTCTCCGACTCTGTACTCCTTCTGATTGCCCTGGCCTTTAGAGGGTCACTAATTTTGTGCATTTATCCCAACATTGGATAAATCCTGATATCCACAAACCGGACCTTGCACCTAGAACTGTGCTCGATGTTGCTGGGCTTTCATTGGACCCGACTGCATTTTGAGGGTGTGCGTGTCCCCTTAATGAAAGGCATACCTTTAATTGGAAAGTTGAAGGTGCCGGTTATACGTAGTTACAGAGAGTGTATAGGTTCTCTGAACCAGTTTGCCATTTTTCTTCAAGCACTTACAATTTTCCTTCAACTCCTAGATTCTTTTGCTTGGGAAGTACAGTGGATCCTATCAAGGTGAACTCGTATAGTAAAAGTCCATTTATATGAAAAAAAGTCACTGTTCCAATGAATTTATGTAACTCTGAGACAGCATTCCTTGACCGTAACATCCTTACACACTTAGAATGTTTACTGCATAAGTAGACGTGAAATGTACCTCATTAATCATAAGAACTGGTGCTTCAGAATTTTTTTAAATGTTCATGGGATGTGGGCAACACGGACGAGCCTCTATTTATTGTCCATCTCTAGTTGTCCTGAGGGTAATTAAGAGTCAACCATGTAGTATGTCGGTGGGGATGGCAGTTGGGTTTTTATGACGATGCGACAGCTTTCATGGTCATTTACTGGTGTCAGCCCACAAATCACATTTTTTTGAATTCAGTTTCACAATTTGGCATGGTGAGATTTGAACCCAGGACCTCTGCTAGTCCAGTACTGTAACCACTAGGATACTGTACCCATACAAATCATTTAATTTTGATCTGAACAGTAACTGGTTCTCTTAGTTGCCCTTTCAAAACCATTGTTAATTGGAACTAGCCTTGCAAATTATGCAGTTATTTTGAGGTAACCCTCGGGACTAAAATGTATACTTGGTCTTTGAATAAATGGGACAAACTGATTGAACTTCTTGATACTTTCAACATTTCTTGAAAAGAAGCATTACTGGACAATTAGTTAACCCCTGATACAGTGAAATTCTGTCCTGATAAAAAAGATTCAGTATCTTACATCCTGATTGTAAGTACAAATCCCTTTGGTGAATTAACCAATCTATGTATTTTAGTTCCAGACGGTTTGCAGGATGACTGAGCTTGCTCACCCTCTTGTTTTTTGTGATGTCTGATCATTCGGATTCTGTTGCAAGTGAAGATAACAAAGAGATCTAGGAGTACAGGTTCATTGCTCCTTGAAAGTGGAGTCACAGGTGGATAGGGTGGTGAAGAAGGCATTCAGCATGCTTGGTTTCATTGGTCAGAACATTGAATACAGGAGTTGGGATGTCTTATTGAAGTTGTACAAGACATTAGTAAGGCCACACTTGGAATACTGTGTACAGTTCTGGTCACCCTATTATATAAAGGATATTATTAAACTAGAAAGAGTGCAGAAAAGATTTACTAGGATGCTACCGGGACTTGGTGGTTTGACTTATAGGGAGAGGTTGGATAGACTGAGACTTTTTTCCCTGGAGAGTAGGAGGTTTAGGGGTGATCTTATAGAAGTCTATAAAATAATGAGGGGCATAGATAAGGTCGATAGTCAAAATCTTTTCCCAAAGGTAGGGGAGTCTATAACGAGGGGGCATAGATTTAAGGTGAGAGGGGAGAGATACAAAAGGGTCCAGAGGGGCAATTTTTTCACTCAAAGGGTGGTGAGTGTCTGGAACGAGCTGCCAGAGGCAGTAGTAGAGGCGGGTACAATTTTGTCTTTTAAAAAGCATTTGGACAGTTACATGGGTAAGATGGGTATAGAGGGATATGGGCCAAGTGCAGGCAATTGGGACTAGCTTAGTGGTATAAACTGGGCGACATGGACATGTTGGGCCGAAGGGCCTGTTTCCATGTTGTAAACTTCTATGATTCTATATTAGGTTCTTAGCATGACAACACCCTCAACATGATCATTGCAGGGGTTCCAGGGTCTGAATCAAGCTGTGCACTTTTTTTAAAATTTGGCTACAGGTCTTCCACTACCAATTGAAGAATGGGGTATGTTTGTCCTCACTGCATGTTCCGGGTACTTACTCGCTAGATATTTAATCTGACATGTTAACTCCACAGCTACGTCACAGGTCCATTTTCAGGCATTTGAAACACTAGAAGGGAACAGACTATGTAAGTTGGCATGGTGTGATGTTGATGTATCCTATTTTGCTGGAATCTTTCTCTCTCGGTTTCTCATTTACATACCTACCTTCAATGTTCCCTTACAAAAGTTATTACAGTGTTGGCATACATTCTTCATAAGCCAAGCAGGGGAACGTTTAAAGGATGACCAGGGCCAATGGCAAGTTTAAATGGCATTTGGTGCCACAGTGAATTCTGTCATCTCCCTCACCCAATATAAAAATATATTTTTTAAAAAGCCGTGTAAGACCTTTCACCTCATTCTCGCCCTTTCTCCATCTGTGAATATGCAGTTTCTTTGTTCCGCCATACCTCCTTGTGAACGCATAAAGTAATGGTACTTTCATCCATTCCTAGTAGGCCCTGTCCCTTTTTAGCAGGTGAGCGAGCACTATTCTGCTTGAGAAGGCATCACTGTGTTTTGGGGGATGAGTTTTTTCGCTGTTTGGTTCCATCAAGGTGAAGAGATAAAGTACATGTATTTAAAAAGAACCATTCCAAAAATAGCAGCCCCTTGTCACCCAATCCTCCCTGTATTTTCAAATGGAGTGTGTACGCCAACATTAGTCCTCGATCACAGATGCAATTGAGATGTCTGATTGGGTTCATTTAATTCACACACATTGTGTCTTTGTAGAATTATTTTTTTTTAAAAGTGCATGCAGACAGAAGACTGGACAATTTTCTTGTGATCTATTTCTAGCATGTTTTCCCCAAAGTTTTGTGCATGAACCTGGCTGAATCATTCATTTGCTTTAATATCAGACCCCGTATTGGGTCAGCATGCGATGACATTTTTATGCACATCTGATTCGTCAATCTGCTTTATTGTCAATTGATGGCAATTTCTAATGTTATAATTTTTTAATATTTGTTCTCGGGATGTGAGTGATGTTGGCAAGGCTGTATTTATCGACTATGGGGAACGCCATTCTGCACCCCAAGCCACCGAGCGCCGTCCTGCACCCCAAGCCACCGAGCGCCGTCCTGCACCCCAAGCCACCGAGCGCCGTCCTGCACCCCAAGCCACCGAGCGCCGTCCTGCACCCCAAGCCACCGAGCGCCGTCCTGCACCCCAAGCCACCGAGCGCCGTCCTGCACCCCAAGCCACCGAGCGCCGTCCTGCACCCCAAGCCACCGAGCGCCGTCCTGCACCCCAAGCCACCGAACATAATTTCAATAACAGTGGGATTTATAATAATTCCGTAACACTTTTTTTTGAGGAAGTGACAGCACAAGTTAAATTATTATAGGAGAGTAAGATAGCACGTTTTCAGAAGGGGAGATTTTGCCTGATCAATAGATTTATACCGGTGAAAGGCAAATTTAAGACTGAATTTCATCAACAATACAAAAAAATCATTTTAAAAAGGCTAATCAAATGTCCACCCCAGTCCATCACCGGCATCTCCACATCATAATCAAATGTAGGTATGGTTTAACCAGAGCTTTATATAACTGTAGCAAAACTTCCACCCCTTTGTATTCCAGGAATATATAGGAGTGGAAGTTATGCTACGGTTGTATAGTGCTCTGGTTGAACCACATCTGGAATATGGTGTTCAATTCTGGGCACCGCACCTCAGGAGGGATATATTGGCTTTGGAGGGGGTGCAGCGCAAATTCACCAGCATGATACCGGGGTTCAAAGGTTTAAATTATGAGGACAGGTTGCATTGACTAGGCTTCTATTCCCTTGGATATAGAAGATTAAGGGGTGATCTAACTGAGGTGTTTAAAATGATTACGATAGGGTCGATAGAGAGAAACTGTTTCCTCTGATGGGAGAGCCCAGAAAAGGGGGCATAACCTTAAAATTAGAGCTAGGTCGTTCCGGGGTGATGTCAGGAAGCACTTCTTCACACAAAGGATAGTGGAAATCTGGAACACTCTCCACCCAAAAAGCTGTTGAGTCTGGGGGGTCAATTGAAAATTTCAAGACTGAGATTGACAGATATTTGTTAGGTAAGAGCATTAAGGGATATGGAACCAAGGCAGGTAAATGGAGTTGGGATACACATCAGCCATGATCTAATTGAATGGCGAAGCAGGTTTGAGGGGCTGAATGGCCTACTCCTGTTGCTATGTTCCCAACAATGGAAAACACGTTCCATTTTTTTAAAACTTTGAAATGAAAATATATTTCAATTTACCCAATTTTTTTTTCAACAGCAAGGCTTTTATAGGTATTGCAACTAAAGTACAATATTCCCAATCATCTTTCTGCTATATTGGATTCGGCACAGTTTTCTAAATCTGCGTCCCGTTGATGTCAGTGAATCTGCTCCGTTTCTCTCCTCATCACTATCAACATCAAACAAAGCCCCTCAAAATGTCTAATCTTAGTGTCTGGCTCCAAAGATACCCTTTAGATTAAGGTAAATTTAAAATAGTTACAGAAACTAAACCTGTGACTTCTGGGAACAGTCTGCCTGTGGGAGAATTGGGTGAGAACTCAAAGCCATGCTGATTGAAGAGAGTTAACTCGTACTGCTGACTGTTCTCACTTTTCATTGCATCCATCAGCATAAATAACAAAAACTGACTCCTCGCACTATTGCCATAACGCTTTCAAAAAGCTGGCTGTAATCGCAGGCCCTTTTGCCAGAATTCTGAATTATCTCCCCTTACTTTACACAATGTTATTGTTTGAACTCGTCTGCTGCCGAGCTGGCACAGAAAGTGCAAAACCGGCTTAATGGCTTTGTTGAGACTGTCAGTTTGCATCAGCATTGTCGGGTCAGACCATCAGTGTGGTACTGCTAGGAAGTTCTTCATCCAAAACCACTTTGTTATCATTTTTTTACTTTGATTCATTGTGAATGGCTAAACTTTGTTTAATTTTTGCTCATTAACTGTCATTTTTATCATAAAGGGGACTTGTCCAAATGACAGAAATTCTTGAAAGTTGCTTTAGTTCTCAGATAGCTTTTATTTCTTGACTTTTTACATATTCTTTAAGGTTTCCCCCCCAAAAAATTCCAAATCACGAAGAGAAATTGTCAGTCTCTTGGGCCCTAATTTGCTGTGGCTGGGCGTCTAATGCCACCTGCCGTTAGTTAGTCTTGCCCTTGCATGTTTAGGTTTTTAAAATATTTGTGTGGCATGTTACTTAAAGTGCGAGCTGATGACGTCACAGCGAAGGAAACAGGGCATCTGGGACCTGAGTGTACAGGGCAAACAACTGGGTATCTCTTGAACCAATCAGATTGAAAGATTGAGAAGTAAGCAGCGTAAGGACTGAGGAGGAAGTGTAAATTAGAGGGGGTGAATTCAATGTCAAATCAGGTACAGAAAGAGAAATGAAGAGAGGGAAAGAAAGATTGGATTAAGAGCGAGAGAAAAAGAGACAGAAGAAAATGTTTAAATTTGACATTTTTAAAATCTCCAACAACAATTAATACATGAAGCAATGAGACTGCGCAGGTTGACTGGCAGTAATTAACACTTATCATGTCGTTAAAAGCTAGGTGGGAAAGTAAGCTGTGAGGAGGACACAAAGACTCTGCAAAAGGATATAGACAGGTTAAGTGAGTGGGCAAGAAGGTGGCAGATGGAGTATAATGTGGGGAAATGTGGGGTTATTCACTTTGGTAGGAAGAATAGAAAAACAGAATATTTTTTAAACGGTGAGAAACTATTAAATGTTGGTGTTCAGAGGGATTTGGGTGTCCTTGTACACGAAACACAGAAAGTTAACATGCAGGTACAGCAAGCAATTAGAAAGGCAAATGGTATGTTGGCCTTTATTGCAAGGGGGTTGGAGTAAGGAAGTCTTGCTGCAATTGTACAGGGCTTTGGTGAGACCACACCAGGAATACTGTGTATAGTTTTGGTCTCCTTACCTAAGGAAGGATATACTTGCCTTAGAGGGGGTGCAGCGAAGGTTCACTAGATTGATCCCTGGGATGAGAGGGTTGTCCTATGAAGAGAAATTGAGTAGAATGGACCTATACATTTTGGAGTTTAGATAAATGAGAGGTGATCTCGTTGAAACATATAAGATTCTGAGAGGGCTTGACAGGATAGATGCTGAGAGGCTGATTCCCCTGGCTGGAGAGTCTAGAATTAGGGGGCATAGTCTCAGGATAAGGGGTCGGCCATTTTGGACTGAGATGAGGAGAAATTTCTTCCCTCAGAGGGTTGTGAATCTTTGGAATTCTCTGCCCCAGCGGGCTGTGGATGCTCAGTCATGGAGTATAATCAAGGCTGAGATGGATAGATTTTTGGACTGTAGGGGAATCAAGGGATATGGGGATCAGGCGGGAAAGTGGAGTTGAGGTCGAAGATTGAATGTCGGAGCAGGCTCGAGGGGCCGTATGGCCTACTCCTGCTCCTATTTCTTATGTTCTTATGTAAAAGGATACTTATACCTGAAATGACAAGACTTAACTTTCTGTTGAGAGTTTAGTTTATATCTACCGCGCAAATACAGCAACTTCACGACTTTCAATGCCTGTCAATGGTGAGGCAGACGGCGAGATGCCGTTTTCGTGAAGCTAAAGGCGGAGTGGCACAACTCGGACAGCAACTTTTGAATATTTGCGTTTAACCGCGCATCTGTTCCTCGCCTGAAGTTGCTGTGCCATTTGCGCATAAATAACAGCCAGCGCCATTAGCCCCACCATTATTTTGACAGCAAAATCTGGCCCAATATTATAGTATTAATGTTTTCAGCTGATCCTGGGTGGTTTTCAGTGACTGGAATGGAAATCCCATACAAAAATCAACAATTCCACAGATAATTAAAGAAATTGAAAACAGACAAGGTCTTTAAACGGCACGGTCATGATATCCTGTCGACCTGACCTGATTAAGAGCTGTATTGTGCTTTTAGGCAGCTAATCTGATTCCAGTATCTTATTTTTAATATAAAGTAGTACAGGAGTATTGTTTAGAGGAATGACAGCCCCCAATTATTGATAATGTGGAGTTTACCCTCAGTAATGCCAAATGAAAACTTTAATGGTGTCCTTTTAGACCTCAATAATTTGTCCAGGATTCTTTATTTAAACCTTTGCCCGTAGCAGTGATCTACTTTGTTCCATTGGAACTTGTTCAGTAAGTAGGGTGAGCTATCCAACTCAACTCAGACTGTTTCAATATTATTTGAAAACCTATCAATTGTGTTTAATGCACTCAATTGCATGTACCCTCGGTACCTTCCCCAGTGACTGGAGTACTATAAACCGCTAATGATAGGAATAATATAGCCAGATTTGGTACAGGCTACAATAAACAGTTGCAGATGTGAATGGGAATTGGCATTCTGTTGATTCTTAATGCAGTCAAATTACTGCCAAAAGCTGCTGGAGTGAGATATGGATGAAAGGATCTTAGGGAAAGAAAATCCGGAAAACAAACTTGAAGGAAGGAAGAATGTACAGATGGATCCTAGGTGAAGAGGAAATTGAAAAGTGCTAAGTAAGGGTCAGCCCAGACTGATGGGATGAACGTCTTTGAGTGATAAGTTGTATGTGAAATTAATTTGGCCAGTCCAATCCAAAGGCTTGTATAAAACTGCTCCTAATTGGCAATCTCACTCAGCGAGGTCACAGGATGTGTGGGAAATGGGAAAATATTACACTGTTGCAGTAGGGGGTATAATAATGTTGGGGCAGAGTAGAGAATACTCTAAATCTAACTGTGCTACACCTGAGCTGCATGCTTAATGCTGACACTGGGTGCCTCAGTCATTGCCACATCCTTTACAATTTCAAAATTTACAAAGTAAAGGGCACATTTGCTGGAAGCAAAAATAGGATAAATATACTAAACACATAGGAGGAGGGAAGACTGCACAAGTGTAAAAGTTAATCTACTTCAATATCCCATTCCAAGTCCTTTGAATAAAAAGGAAACTAGAGATTGAGATTGTAGAATTCAATATCCCTCATCGCTGCATATCTGGCTCAAAGAGGTTTGGGGTTTTCTGACCCCCAACAATAATGGATATTGCACCAATATAATGAGTGAGCAAGAGGATTCTGTGCTATGTGCAGCAGGATAGAAGCACTGCTGTGACTGGCTCCATTAACCAGTAGAACACGGGAGGGTTCCAGCACGTACAAATCGAGCAGATTAATCAATTAATTGGAAACCTGTTAATTGGGATACTTCATTTAGGTAATAAATTAAGTGCCCAACTTTAAATACATTGGGACCCATTTGATGGAAACATTGCCATGCTATTTTGCTTGTCAGAGGATTAGGCTGGTTGCTGTAACCCCTCCAAAAATGGGGTAAATAACAGTTCTGCTTAAAACGTATATAGATTTTAATTTTTGGAAAACTCCCAAGTTAAAGCTGTATCTGGATCTTACTGTGCACGTGTTTGATGCCGTTTCCAGATCCTTTATGGGTTGTTCTGGAGAGAATGGGTACACTACACTTCTGTTAAGCTTTATAGAAGCAGATGCTAGGACAATTGGAGCTTTCAAGACTGAGATAGATAGACTTTTGTTGGTAAGGGTATAAGGGATATGGAGCAAAGGCGGGCAAGTGGAGTTGAGGTACAGATCAGCCATGATCTAATTGCATGACGGAGCAGGCCCGAGGGGCTGAATGGCCTACTCCTGTTCCTAAGTCCCTAGATCTAAAAGGGAAGCTCAAGGTGCTACTTGAACATTGCAGAAGACCCCATACTGTTTGATGAAGACTCAGGAAAATTCAAAAGAGAAGGAAAGCTTGCCAAGAAGATCAGGAAAATTAGAGGGTTCCATTATTTTCTATCTGTGACTTTTGAGTATAACCTGGTATCGCCATAAGTTTCAAACTGGCTTTATTTTAATCAAACAAAATAAATTAATTGTTGCCATCCTTTCCCTAAGTAAACCAATGTGAGAAGTGAAGAAAATGACTTGGATCCAGTCAGTCACCTGGGTGATTGCCCACAGCATCTTCGCCAGGCACTGTTTTACAAGTTTTTTAAACTCAGAATTGGAATATCTTTCAGAATCAGTGCAGGTTAACTGCGTTTCTCAAAAGTAAAAAAAAAAGGTAGCTATAAAAAGAAATGGTGTCTTCACTGCCCTCCTTGGTGCAAGACCTTATGCAGGTGACAATTGAACATGGCGTGGTGTGTTACGAGCAGGTCAGTTGAATTTATAAAAGTGAATTGTAATGGATAAACTATGACAGATGCTTTTATTCCCTGTTCTTATCCAAGGAATCTGTGAATCCAATCACTGACTACCCCATGATACAAAGATTTAAATAGGATCAAAGTTTCCAAATCTTGGTTCTTACATAAGTTTGGTTTCTGAATTGTAGTCCAAAACGTTCCCATTCACACAGGACACATTGTTCCCTCTTTTAGTTGTAAGAGGTTATGTATTTCATCAGTCATTACTTCGATTCCTTGATTCATTAATAAATAGTGTCTGTGCCCACTCTGATCTGAACAGAACACAAGTAGATGTTGGGGTTCATTCAGTACATCTGTAAACCAACAATATTTTACCGTTTCACTGTACTCCTCACCGCGGCAATCTGTAGTCTGATAACACCAGGATTAAAAGCATGTCCTGTTTCTTAAACTGGTCTGCCACTGAACCATTTCTTTTTATTATTTGAAGAATGTTACTTACTCAGTTAATGGACGTACCTGATTTCTCATTCACTAGCCCGTCTAGACAATGGAGAGTGGGAGAAGAGCTTTCATACAGTTCCAAGCAAACCGAATGGCCTCGCAAAAATATTGTTATTGAAGTATTTAAGTAGAATAAAATTATGTTTTGCCTTGCCATAGCATCAGCACCTGTAGCGACAATCGAGCCTCCCATCCTTACAGTCAAGCAGGGGCAGACTGCAGAATTCCGATGCACTGCGACTGGGAACCCTCCTCCGACCTTGGAATGGTTTGGTATGTTATTCCATCAAAATTATATTGGCCTTTCAGTAATGTAAAGTTATAATTGGTCTATTGTTGGAAGTCATGGTTCAAATCTGACTAAACTTTTTGTAGAATAGTAAATCATATTAATATGAGTGGTAAAAGTCAAGTGTCCTAAATATACAAGGACTTAGCATCAAGTCTGGTAGCTGCAACACTAAAATCTTGGATTCTCAACTGAGAGACCCAAGTTCAAACCTTAGACTGAGTGATCCAGAAATGAAGCCAATAAAATGATTACCTAAAAAGACCAGGGGGGTGTCAATGAGGTCATCTGGGACCCACTTAGACTCCTCCCAGGGCAGTAACAATGCCTTTGGGCTTCTTGGTCCTTCTAGTGGCCCTGTCACCAGAACAAAATTCATGACTAAAACATCAAAATGTTTGAGTAAAATGCAACTACTCACAATCAGCATCAGTTTAAATTCCAATCCAAACTGACCCAGCTCATGAGATAGAATTCACAGCAGAGTCTCACACAAAGCTTTTTTAAATTCATATTGGGGATGGGGGTGTCGCTGACAAGACCG
Source organism: Heptranchias perlo (assembly GCF_035084215.1). Classification (NCBI taxonomy): domain Eukaryota; kingdom Metazoa; phylum Chordata; class Chondrichthyes; order Hexanchiformes; family Hexanchidae; genus Heptranchias; species Heptranchias perlo. The sequence continues at coordinate 30,113,225 of NC_090356.1, forward strand.
ACATTTATTGCCCATTCCTAGTTGCCCAAATTTGATACAACTGAATGGTCTGCTATACCAGTTCAGAGGGCAGTTAACAATCTACCACTTTGGTGTGGGACTGGAGTCACATATAGGCCAGACCGGGTAAGGATGGCAGGCATCTTTCCCCAGTGGACATTAACTTCAAAACCGCAGCTTCTTATTTCCAGATTTTTTTTAAACTGCATTCAAATTCTCATACTGCCATGGTGATATTCGAGTTCACTTTCTCTGGATTGTTAGTCCAAGCCCCTCCATTACTAGTCCAGTATCATAACCACTACACTACATTACCAATCTCAAGTAGCAAATCTTTTTCTAAACACGGAGAAGTTGTCAACTGAAGATGTTCCTCTTAGAACCTACCTAAGTTTATCTTTAAAATAATCTCTGACCATATGACAGATTTCATATGGGTTGCCATGCCAACGTGACGCCAATTCCAGCACTGGTCGGCATCACTAATTTCTCTTTGGTGCCTAATAGGGCTTGGCTAAGATAGCCAAAGCTAGTTGGACCTATCCAAAAGCCAGGAATGAAGCCCAGACTCTCTGAGAAGCAGGAGGGGGAAGGTAAGGTGAATTAAGCTTTTGCTCAGGACAGCAAGGGAGAGGATAATCCTTAGCCCCTGTACTTGTGCACATTTCTTGTAATTCTCTTATCCACTGCCAAATGGGGTTTGAGTTTCTTAACTCTAGTAGAGACTTCATTTAATGAACTTAAACATTTTTCATACATTTCCAGGTTCTCATCTCTCCAAGAAGAGTGGTTAGGGAGCGTTTAGGTGAACTTGTCACTGTCCCACCCAGGTCTAACGCCCTATTTTGAATTGCCCCTAGCTGAAGAGAATCCTCTTTTTTACTCAGCTTGTTATGGACTTTCTATGTGACTTTCTGCATTCAGAAAATGAGAAATCTCCACACAGAACAAACCCACATCCCACCAGGCAGAGAATCCACAAAAATAGATAATTGCAGCGAATGTCTAGGGTCAATGGGACAGATGGCTTATCAGGGCCACTGGGTCAAATTGACAATGCCTTAGCTGAAACCTTTGCAATTGATGGAGGTTCTCGGATTTTTCATGGATAACATTGTCCACACAGCTAAACTGCTACAATAGTCCACCATTGAGACTCCTGAACAAAGCGGTCAGATCAGCTGCCCAACATGTTCAGTTCTGCAGAAGTGCCTAAGACACCAGGTTTGCCTGTGAACATACAGGCAAAACCTTTGACGATCCTATTGACTGGGAAAATTTGTTTCGGTGATCAAACAGAAATCGCTATCGAAGGCTATTCTGATGGCTCTTAAAACACGAAGCCCAGCTCAATGTGTTGCCTTTCGAGGCAGAGGACCTCCCTTTTTGTGTCAAGATGCAAAAGGCCCGCGGACGAGGTCAGCACAGAATAGAAAAGATGCTGCTTCTGCTTCCACAATTCAGCTGCCATGGCCCCCAAGTACCGATGGAATTGCCAGTGGAATACAGCGTCTGGTGAGACCTGGTCTTGGCAGACAGCTGGTTGAGGTAATGCCTTTCGTTTCCCAGGGCCTCCCCTATGGCTTTGGTGAAACCGATTTTTAAAAAAAAAAATTGCCTGAGATGTGAGGAAGTCTCCGTTTCATTACTCTCCAAGCATGGCATCAAGCAATGACGGGTAAGCTTGTAGGGTACAAAATAGGATCAATTCTTCTGATTTCCCTCTCTGCCCATGCTGCCACCGCCTGAGCTGTTGGCTCCCAAACATTTCACTTGGCTGGAAATTCATCTAGTGGATGGGTGCGAGTGGCAGGTATATCTGCCCGTCCAAGATTGGTATCTGTAGCATTCAACCAGCAGACAAAAGTTATACTGCTGACTGTACCCCACACTAAATTTCATTACAAGGGAGTGCTGTGCTTGGACGTATACATAGAGCTCAACTCCCCAGATGGCTAATTGCTAATGTTAGGAAAAAAAATCTGCTTTTTATTAAAACATTTGAAAACTATGTTTACAAAATCCCAGGAGATCCAATCCAACATCTGTGCACCTTTAAAATATGTCATTGCACTGGACTGGAGTCATACTGCAGCTGGTGTGAACTCCCTACTGTCCCTACTGGCAATGGTCTTGAACCTCTAACCTTGGTGCAGTCTGGAGTCAGATCACCAACTTGCTACTTTACTGCCATGCACACCTGAAACTGCTGCTTATCAACGTGAAAGTTGCGTTATAACTGCATCCTAAGACTATTAAGGTAGGAAAACCAGCATTGTACCCACTCAGGGCTATGAAATGCCTAAAATGTGACTTATTTTGATGAAATCCAGTCATCTTTCTTTAGCTGCAATTTGATCAATCTTCAAAGCATTCTTTGGTATTATAAAACACAATGGTCCCTTCATTCCAGTGAGACATTCTGTGATGCAGCCTCTCTTTTAAAAGATAAACCAGACACAGTAATTTTACATGAATCTTCACCACAAAAGTTTCCAGACCAATTCTTGACCACAGTGCAAATGCAACTCAGTAATATCTGGGAAATGCATGCTAAATGTCACGATTACAAACCAACCACACAGCAGCCATTCCAGACTCCCTGTTTGAATCTAATGGCGTTCAGGTTTGCACACACTTTGAAAATTTGAATGAAAAATTTTGAAGAGTCCTGAATGAATTTACACAGAGGCCTGTACAGACACTTGCAAGGAATTTATACAAGTCTAAAAACTGCCGCACTTGGGAACACTTAAACCCCTTGGTCTGCTATATTAGGGAGGCTTTAACTCATTTAAATAAACTGTTTAATGACTCTGTTAGAATGCTGAAAGAGGAATGTCATATGTAACACTCATTTCTAGGCTCTAATGTTAAGCTAATTACTAGAAATGTAGACTTTGTTTTAACCCCTTATTGTTCTGGCAAACCAGAGCATGAGTTGGAGATCGCTTAACATCCGAGCTTTCAGGGTCTGACTTTTTTTACATCCAGAAACACCAGGTCTTAGTTTTGCAAAAAGTAAGACGCCAATGTGCAGTGGAGCAGGCCTGTAATTTCTCACACAGACTGCATTGAAAAAGGCGGAGCTGGTAGTTGGCCACCATCTGAGCGATGAGACTGGAAAGCTCCTTCAATCGACCTAAAAAGGAGAAAATAACTTCCATTATAAATCCCTATGTCCACATTTAGAATGGAAACTGCCTATGTAAACCTGTCACGCTGTAATGATACCATCTCACTTGTGGTGGTGCTGCAGCTGGATGGGTGAGGGTGTAATTAGTTTGCATAGGTAGTTCATTGGAAGAGGGGAAGGGTAATTTCTACTAAATATTATGTGCCTTATATTAATCTGTTTCCAACCTGTTTAAAATCTAAAATAATTTCCTGGTCTGACTACTAGAAAAATCTCGTCCATGCATTGATTATTGTGGCAATTATCTCATTTTTTCTTTTCTATATTTCAGGGGGCCAAGGTAATATTATTTCGCCAAATGCAGTAATTCAGGGCGGACTTCTTCGAATTGTTGCTGTGGAGCGTTCAGATGAAGCAGAGTATTCCTGCAAAGCTTCAAACAGCGCTGGACACCACACTGACACGACCATTCTCTACGTGCAGAGTAGGAACCAAATTAAATTTCAGTCAAGACATCTTCATGTTATCCATCGTAAAGTGCACCCTGAAAACCATGTCACTGTGCAACCAATTAATGAGCCTCCCCTGAGACTCACCAGCTGGGATACTGAGCCAAACAAACTAGGAAGGTCCCTTTAATCCTCGGTCTGTGCTGAGTCAGGTGACCACTCTATTTGACCTCAGTGTCCATGAGCTAGCGAGGAGAAAGATTGGAGCTTTCTGACCACGATTCCACCACCTATCTGGGCTCACACATGAAGTGTGGCGACTTGGATAAGATAGTGAGGGCCTGTGAATCATTGTGTTTGATGGAGGAGGGAGCCGCACAATTGAAAGGATATTTGGGGGTCGGCAATCCTTAATTCAGGCTTTCCACGGATTGTATGAATTACAAAAATGTATTAGCTATAAATTGCCCCAATCACTAACAACTCAGCCAAGAACATGTTTCATAATTGGAAAGTGACTGTGACTAGATCATGGGCACAATCCCCAAATTAAATATCCCACATTTACACACACATTCAATTCGCACTGCCCTTGTGTAATAATTTGGTGCAGTATTCTCACTCTGTATGGTGGCCTCAATCTTGCCCTCTGACGTCTTCTCAATGCCATGACTTTATAAAAAGTCATAAACATCACAGTGGCCGCAATTACACCATGACATGGGAATAGAGATCAGAGCCTGGAGTTAAAATCAGGCCCAGTTATATTATCAGTAGCGAGCGGGTTAATGTAATGGATGATGTACTTGTACAGGATGAGAGGCTGAGTTCTGCTCACTGAAGGGAACCTGCTGTAGAAGCACCATATCCAACCTTTTCACTGGCAACACACCAAAAGGTTACTTGTAAAGAAATGCATCAGTTACAACCCCAGGTGACATTCACCAGATCTATAATAATATATTATAATATATTTCTGTAGTCTCTTGTGCACTATATTTATTTTTCTATAATTTATTCCACTGAAGCTCCATTCTCATTGCCTTGCTATTTGCCATAAAGGATCTGTCTTGTACTCAATCAGGTTAGTGACACAGACCATGAAGATTAATTTGAGGCACAGCCGTTTTGACATCATAACAGCTGTTGTTCCCACTAATGCTCCTGTGCACTGTTTTAACTAAAGTTATTCTCCAAACAGATTTATTTTGTGCAAGGAGGGGATGAATGTGTGCTGGCAAAATAATTGTCACACTCAGATTCTGAGTCCTGTATGAATTTGTTGAAAATAAAATTCCAAGCAAAAAGCACAGAATGAAACACGTGAAATTTTGTTTACTCACTTCCCAGCATACAACAGCAACAACAACTTGCATTTATATAGCGCCTTTAACGTAGTAAAATGTCCCAAGGCTCGTCACAGTAAAGTTATCAGCTAAAATTTGAGACTGAGCCACATAAAGAGATATTAGGACAAGCTTGATCAAAGAGAGAGAGGTTTTAAGGAGCATCTTAAAGGAGGAGAGAGAGGTTTAGGGAGGGAATTCCAGAGCTTAGGCCCTAGACAGCTGAAGGCACAGCCACCAATGGGGCAAAGGAAATGGGGGTGCAAAAGAGGACAGAATTGGAGGAGCGCAGAGATCTCAGAGGGTTGTAGGGCTGGAGGAGGTTACAGAGATAGGGAGGGGTGAGGCAACTGAGGGATTTGAAAACAAGGATGAGAATTTTAAATTTGAAATGTTGCAGGACCGGGAGACAATGTAGATCAGTGAGCACAGGGGCGATGGGTGAACGGGACTTTGTGCGAGTTGGGAAACGGGCAGCAGAATTGGAAGAAATAAGGCACATCAAACAAAGTCCAAGTAAGATATGAAAAACAGGCTTACACGGAAAATTCAATTCAATTATAGACACTCAGTATCTTAAAAAACATCAATGATAACATCATTATCACTACTATAAAACAATGTCATAAGCAAGTTTCACTGGACTAACGGACAACAGCTGAGGCCAAAACATCATTACCAATTTCTCCACCCAAGGGGCGGGGTGGAGGGTATGACTACATTTGCAGAAAAATTCTTGTGCAATCGGGCAGTGCTGATATACATAAATGGGGATTAGGTGTCTATTTTGGATTGAGTAGATCTGTTGTGGCCATTATAAAAGGGAATGAGTATTGTTGATCTTGTGGACTGTCTGCCATAACACGGCTAAAATGTGTAACCAAAACTGTCTGCATTCCTTCTTCATGTCTTTGGACAACCTGCCCCAATTTTGTGTTGCTGTGGCAACCCTCATGGATTTGCTGTCTGTAACATCCTATTTTAAAAACCCGCTGTATGGAAGCCAGTTAAGATGCTGAACAATTCCCAATGCACCAATCTTCAGAAAGTATCATAGGGGATGCCTCTTGTTGTCTCTGCTACACACAAGTTTATCTTTTTATGGTCTCATGAAATTTATTCCACAAAACTAAGACTAGGCATTAATTTTCTTAAATCTTTTTGTAAACTAATAATAAGTTCTATTCTGACATGTAGACCAGATGAACCAATTTGCCTTATACTAATTCTAACTACTATTGTCCTGCCAAGAGGGTTATGAGTGGATGTTTTGAGTCTGACATTTGTCCGTTAATGAACAAACCAATTAAGTAAACCACTCAATCAACAGGGTCCAGTCAAAAGTGACACAATCTTTTTGATGATGGACATATTCCATTGGCAATTGTTTAATTTTAAAAATGACACCATGCATCATCAGAAATTGGTTCAGTCATTTTTGTTATCAAGGAAAAAAATAGTAAATCAGATAATAAAAGCCCCATAACTTGAAAGTTGCACTAACATCAGTCTGGAAAATCCAGATCATTAGTTTTTTTTTTGCTAAGTCTGATTTAATTCACTTATCTCCAAGCTCCACAATGATCCAAAGTCAAACGAGGATAACAATTTCTGTATTTTGCCTTCACCATCCTGAAATGATGGGTAAAAGGTTGTTTGTTCGTTGAAAATTAGGCCAGGGTTGAAGATTAAAACCCATTTGAATAATATTTCCATGAAAATATGAAGGCAACATTGTAATGCATTACAAAGCGATATTGATAGATTCGGTGAATGGGCAAAACTGTGGCAAATGGAATTCAATGTAGACAAATGTGAGGTCATCCACTTTGGATCAAAAAAGGATAGAACAGGGTACTTTCTAAATGGTAAAAAGTTAAAAACTGTGGATGTCCAAAGGGACCTCGGGGTTCAGGTACATAGATCATTGAAGTGTCATGAACAGGTGCAGAAAATAATCAATAAGGCTAGTGGAATGCTGGCCTTTATATCTAGAGGACTGGAGTACAAGGGGGCAGAAGTTATGCTGCAGCTATACAAAACCCTGGTTAGACCGCACCTGGAGTACTGTGAGCAATTCTGGGCACCGCACCTTCAGATGGACATATTGGCCTTGGAGGGAGCGCAGCGTAGGTTTGCTAGAATGGTACCCGGACTTCAAGGGTTAAGTTACGAGGAGAGATTACACAAATTGGGGTTGTATTCTCTAGAGTTTAGAAGGTTAAGGGGTGATCTGATCGAAGTTTATAAGATATTAAGGGGAACAGATAGGTGGATAGAGAGAAACTATTTCCACTGGTTGGGGATTTTAGGAGTAGGGGGCATAGTCTAAAAATTAGAGCCAGACCTTTCAGGAGCGAGATTAGAAAACATTTCTACACACAAAGGGTTGTAGAAGTTTGGAACTCTCTTTCGCAAACGGCAATTGATACTAGCTCAATTGCTAAATTTAAATCTGAGACAGATAGCTTTTTGGCAACCAAAGGTATTAAGGGATATGGGCCAAAGTCAGGTATATGTAGTTAGATCACAGATCAGCCATGATCTTATCAAATGGCGGAGCAGGCACGAGGGGCTGAATGGCCTACTCCTGTTCTTATGTTCCTACGTTCCTAATAACTCTTCCTCAATCATTCAACCTCCACATACAATGGGCCATTGTCTGGAGGACACTGTCACTTTATAGTATATTTTACAGTAACTGGAAGGAACAATTGTTCTAGTTGCTGAGTCCAGTGACATTGTAATGCATTTAAAAAGAACACATTTACATTGTTGCTCCGTACCTTGACCAGAGCAGTTCTTCCTCCCTTGATTTTGCCTCCCCCACCAACCAAGCCTTCTTGTGCAACTCAGCAATTTTCCTCTTGTTCTGCTGCTACCCACCCCCCACCCCAGCAAACAGTTCTTCAGTTTAATTTAGTTCTGTTATTGATGTTCATTGTGAAGGGAGTCAAGGGTGTTCATAGAGAGAACCACAATGTGGCCCAACCTCCTTAAACAAATGTTTCTCTTGCCCATCTCTCAGTTACTCATCTGAGTTTGAGCTTATTGTGTTTAGTGTGTTCTTTTATGGTGCCCTTCACAAGTATTGAATAAGCCCCTACATATAACAGAAGCTTGGGGTAAATCTGTTCTGAGATGCCAAACTCTTAAAGGGCCAGTGTCCTATGGACCACCTCCAGTTTTATATGATTATACATTTGTATATACAGATTGAACTAAATTAAAAGGAGAGATATCAAACCTACCATGTGTAATTATGCATTTTATAATTTACCTGTCTTTAAAAAGAGGAAACAAAAATTACTGCAATCTAAATGCAACAATCTGAGGTAATCTAAGAATCTATGAGTCTCTCAACGATAGCTGTTTGGAAGAAGACCCTGCCTCTATCGTTTTATACCTTTTAATTCCAAGGTCGGTGACTCTTACTCAATATCGATTTGTATATCTGAATTTTTAAGGAGGGAAGGTTTAATGTGTCCTGTTTGTCTCTGTAGGTAGCGGTAACCTGCCTCAGGTACAGGTTAGTCCACAGCGGATAAAGGTCCCAGAGGGCGATACTGTTAGGCTGTACTGTCGAGCAGGGGGACAGCCTTCGCCAATGCTCTCATGGAAGAAGCATGGAGGAGAACTACCATCACAGGTACCGCTGACCTTATTCACTTATAAAGTGCACTTATAATCCTGGAGAATTGTAATGGGTTAGTCAGGCTATGATGAATGACCAGGTGTCTTCATTTCGATGGGCAACTCCGGTTATCCCTGGATACAGTGCGACTAATGTTGCCGCTTGTGATGATACAATTAAGTTGTCCCCCTCTGCCCGAATGAGCCATCCTTTTTGACTCCCCGCTGATCCCATCAGCTCTACTGGTCCACTGCCACTAACTGTTGGTCAATGGTGGAGTTATACCAAGGCAAACTAGCACTGAAAATAACTGCTTTCCTCCAGTGAATTTGTAGGTCCGTGGCAAATGACATCAAAGAATAGATAAAATGAAAGAGGACCAAATGTTGTGGGAGTATAGTGTGTCAGTGATGTATTCAAGCAATTACTGATCAGAAAAGCTCATGAAAATGCAGACTGTTATTGCTTCTTATTTACAACTTTGTTTATTTTGACTTTTCACTTTGGAGAAGGGTCATATTTTAGTTTATGGGTGAAGTGCGCTTTGATAGGTTTGGTTTTGAGACACATTCTGCCAGTACTCTCTACTGAATCATCCATCATGATGACACAAAATTCCTCCTGCACAAGACAGTTAGGATCTTGAATCATATAAACAGCAGCAATAATCTCAGTTAAGCGTCAATTTGAAAATTAGACCATTGATGCCTTCCAAAATATGAAGATTCTCTGCCCCAATTTGTTTACAAACAATGCAGAAACTGCTTTCAGAAACAAATTTGCTGGCAGAAATGGTACGGCCTGGCAAACATCTGTTGGGAGCTTGGAAGGATCCAGTGGCAAAAAAAAAGTTCAAAACAGCTGGATCTTTCAATGCCACAGGTAGGGCGATAGGAATGGCCCCAGTGTCCACATCTGAAGCAATCAACTCACAAATGTACGTGATACCCTATCTGCCCAGTCTGAACCTCATTGCAGTTCTCTTCACACTGGAGATTCTGTGCAGATTTTAAATCTCTTCTGAACAGATTTAAATTCTACACAAAGCAGAAGGTACAGCTCTTGGAGAACAGTTATACCGTCGACTGATTGGATTGAAACAGCTCTTCCTAATTGGCTAAACTGCCACATTGTGACACTGATTAATCAAAGTGTCACAATCCTTTTTGTTAATTCTAATTCACTCTCAGGATGTGGGCATCGCTGGCATTTATTGCCCATCCCTAGTTGCCCTGAGAAGGTTGTAATACAACTGAGTAGCTTGCTAGGGCACTTCAGAGGGCAGTTAAGAGTCAACCGCATTAGTGTGGGACTGGACCGGATAAGCACTGGGGACTCGGGCACAAACCCTAGCCCAAGGATTCACAGCTTTACAATAACTAATACTATAGAATTAGTTATGTGTAAGCTGCACTTTGTACAATGTTTATATACTCTAAATACAGAGAGGCTACTTGGGGACTGCTGTGAGTGGAGGGCTTCTCACAGCAGCATAAAGTTGGAGTGTGAATTTTATACTCTGGATTTTACAATAATTTTATGTTTCTTTGAAAATTTAGTGCTGTGAGTTAATCCTTTGGTATATCTGGGCCAGAATTTGGGAAGAGGCTGAATACTAAAGAATTACATTCTCTTGTCACGCAAACATTTAATGTCCGTAATCATATCGCTCATTACAGCCATTGTGAAGGCATTCCTGGTTCATCTAAATCTACCCAAGAACAGGCAGTAGAAATGGACAAAAATCTCCAGGGAGATTCTGAGATCAGGCAGTACACCCAGGGAGCACATCTCGGGAAACCACAGGTTCACAGCCCAGGACTTCCCAAGACAACGGATGGAAAAACAAAGGCTGTGCACCTCCGCCTCCTGAAATGTGTTCACTAGGAGCGCTGGATCACAGAATGAACCCTATAAATCTCTTGCTGGTTCTCTCCTTGCTTTGAAAGCTGCAGCAATAGTCTTTCATCAGTAATGTACTGCTTGCGTCTGATCTTTCTTTGCTGTTTGCACTCTTTTTCTTCTCTCCTCTCTGTCCAGGCGAGGTCCTTATTTGGTTTCTTTCAGATGGGAAATGGCAACAATGCTAAGATTTACCAGAGGCGCATTCAAGAGCTGCAGGTAGCCGCCGGTACCTGGCCACTGGAGCTTGCTGAGCAGCTACTGACCCACTGGCTTTCAGACTATTCCACCGCAAACAGATGTGCAGTGCGTGTCCAGCGTAGCAGTAGATGTGCAGCTCGTGTCCAGGGGGTAGCAGCAGATGTGCAGCGCGTGTCCAGGGTAGCAGCAGATGTGCAGCGCGTGTCCAGGGTAGCAGCAGATGTGCAGCGCGTGTCCAGGGTAGCAGCAGATGTGCAGCGCGTGTCCAGGGTAGCAGCAGATGTGCAGCGCGTGTCCAGGGTAGCAGCAGATGTGCAGCGCAGCAGCAGATGTGCAGCGCGTGTCCAGGGTAGCAGCAGATGTGCAGCGCGTGTCCAGGGTAGCAGCAGATGTGCAGCGCGTGTCCAGGGTAGCAGCAGATGTGCAGCGCGTGTCCAGGGTAGCAGCAGATGTGCAGCGCGTGTCCAGGGTAGCAGCAGATGTGCAGCGCGTGTCCAGGGTAGCAGCAGATGTGCAGCGCGTGTCCAGGGTAGCAGCAGATGTGCAGCGCGTGTCCAGGGTAGCAGCAGATGTGCAGCGCGTGTCCAGGGTAGCAGCAGATGTGCAGCGCGTGTCCAGGGTAGCAGCAGATGTGCAGCGCGTGTCCAGGGTAGCAGCAGATGTGCAGCGCGTGTCCAGGGTAGCAGCAGATGTGCAGCGCGTGTCCAGGGTAGCAGCAGATGTGCAGCGCGTGTCCAGGGTAGCAGCAGATGTGCAGCGCGTGTCCAGGGTAGCAGCAGATGTGCAGCGCGTGTCCAGGGTAGCAGCAGATGTGCAGCGCGTGTCCAGGGTAGCAGCAGATGTGCAGCGCGTGTCCAGTGTAGCAGCAGATGTGCAGCGCGTGTCCAGTGTAGCAGCAGATGTGCAGCGCGTGTCCAGTGCGTGTCCAGGGTAGCAGCAGCCTGATCGATGTAATCAACCAGTGGCACAATACATCAAATCCATTCCTAAAGCCCTGCTCCCAACCTTACTTACAAATCATTAAAATAATTTAACTTCAGTAAAAACAGACACTGCGCAGTTATATAACAGACTGATCTTCGTTCAGATACAGAACACCCGTTTTTATAACCTAGGTTTGTTTTTAAAGCCTTGTGTTCCGTTCCGTGTTCATTCTCATTTATTTTAAAGGTAAAATTAAGATTAGTTAATAATCGCTGTGCCTGGAATGAGTCAAAGGGAATGATGGCTGTTGGGTCTGGAGCATGTCCGGGAACTCCCAGGCTGATAGTCGATGCCACATATACAGGAGCAGAGCCGTGTTCTGAATAATCTGGGAGTGTTCCCTGATTAACGAGAGCTGACGTTCACCGTAAGAAGCTGTGAATGCGGAGCGTTTGAGGCAATAGCGGGGGAGGTGGAATCCTCGCAAAGGTTCGGACTGGGGCCCCTACATTTTCCTGGACACACGGGCAGCAGGGCTCGTCCTTGCACGACTGTGGGTGTGGGGGAAGCCCCTGTTCTGCCATGTGACGTGTAAGGCAGGCTGTGACGTGTAAGGCAGGCTGTGACGTGTAAGGCAGGCTGTGACGTGTGTGAGCAGAGTTGTGGATTCCTCCTCGGGCTGCACCGTTCCCCGGGTGTGGGGTTGACCACACTTGTCGGACCCGAGCGCGGAGTCCTGTGACTGGACGGTCCTGACGCCATCCCTGGTGCTGCAGGAGTGAGGGGAGCCTTGGCTGTTAGCAGCATGAATGGGAACATAGCAGCAGATAGAGGCCATTCAGCCCCTTGAGCCTATTCCGCCATTCAGTTAGATCATGGCTGATCTGTATCTTAACTCCATTTACCCGCCTTGGTTCCATAACCCTTAATACCCTTACCTAACAAAAATCTATTAATCTCAGTTTTGACACTTTCAATTGACCCCCAAGCCTCAACAGCTTTTGGGGGGGGAAGAGAGTTCCAGATTTCCACTACCCTTTGTGTGAAGAAATGTTTTCTGACATCACCCTAGCTCTAATTTTAAGGTTATGCCCTCTTGTTCTGGACTCTCCCACCACAGAAAATAGTTTCTCTCTATTTACCCTATCAAATCCTTTAATAAACTTAAACACCTCAATTAGATCACCCCTTAATCTTCTATATTCAAGGGAATAGAAGCCTAGTCTATGTAACCTGTCCTCATAATTTAACCCTTTTAATCCCAGTATCATTCTGGTGAATCTGCGCTGCACCCCCTCCAAGGCCAATATATCCTTCCCAGCACTTGATGGCAGAAAACTAGTTGTTTCACAGAATTAATGCTACAACATGAATTAATCATTATCCTACTCCCCAAAAGTGCTAACATTTCCCCTGTGCAAAACACACTTTTTTTCCTTCTATTTTACGTTTGCCAAATTAAAAATAATTCTGATCCCTAACTGACCATCTGCTGGTTTGAACATTTTAGTTCTGCACTGGCTTGTCCCTCTGTGGGTGGGGTTCCTACTTGTACGAAATCAGTTTGGAGGAACCAAAATATAAAACTGAGCCCAAATCCTCGATTCCATTACTGCCAATAACGACAATTTGCGGTGTTATAGCCTTTAACGTAGTAAAATGTCCCAAGGCGCTTCACAGCGATTATCAAACAAAATATTGACACCGAGCCACAACCGAGTTATTAGGACAGGTGACCAAAAGCTTGGTCAAAGAGGTAGGTTTTAAAGAGCGTCTTAAAGGAGGAGAGAGGGGTAGAGAGGTTTAGGGGGGGATTTCCAGAGCTTAGGGCCTAAGCAACTGAAGGCTTGGCCGCCAATGGTGGGGCGAAGGAAGTGGGGGATGCACAAGAGGCCAGAATTGGAGGAGTGCAGGGATCTCGGAGGGTTGTAGGGCTGGAGGAGGTTACAGAGATAGGGAGGACGAGGCCACGGAGGGATTTGAAAACAAGGATGAGAATTTAAAAATCAAGGTTTGCTGGACCGGGAGCCAATCACATCACATCATCAGGGAGCGATGCGATGATGCCAGATGATATTTGATTTAAGCAGTGTGAACCCGTGCACATTCCATCCCGGAACAGTGCGAGAGATAACACTGCCCTGGGAGCGGAGCAGCTCGATCTCAAGTGGACCCAAGCTTGCAAATCCGAGGATGCATTTATATTGCAAACATCGATTATGAAACAGTTACCTGAGAGGAGGGGCTCTTCCACCACTTCACTCTGGGGTCAAGCCAATCCCCGACTCCAGAAGGCACCAACGCTAAGATTGTAGACTAAATACGCTTTAAATACTGCAGGATGGCCCAGGATTCTTTATTTAAGTGAGGCATCACTTCCAGTAGAATAAATTTCAAACCTCATGTGCCCATTCTGAATTAGTACCACACTTGAAATCATTCAACATGAACACATATTCAATTTGACTTTTCATCCTGTGGAAACTTTTAGGCAACTGAAGTTTATAACTGACAGTTACATAGAATCATACAGCACAGAAGGAGGCCATTTGGCCCATCGTGCCTCTGCCGGCTCTTTGAGAGAGCTGTCCAATTAGTCCCACTCCCCTGCTCTTTCACCATGCAAATTTTTCCTTTTCAAGTATTTATCCAATTCCCTTTGGAAAGTTATTATTGAATCTGCTTCCACCACCCTTTCAGGCAGTGCATTCCAGATCATTATAACTCGCTGCATAAAAAAAATTCTCCTCATCTCCCCCTTCGATCTTTTGCCTATTACTTTAAACACATGTCCTCTGGTTACCGGCCTTCCTGCCAATGGAAACACTTTCTCCTTATCTACTTTGTCAAAACCCCTCATAATTTTGAACACCTCTATTAAATCTCCCCTTAACCTCCTCAGCTCTAAGGAGAACAATCCCAGCTTCTCTAGTCTCTCTACAGAACTGAAGTCCCTCATCCCTTGGTATCATTCTGGTAAACCTCCTCTGCACCCTGTCCAAAGCCTACATTTCTACAAATACAGAGGCCCTGTGCCCAGAGACAGCTGCTACAAGCCTCACTCCCACCGCTGCTACCGTACCGTGGCATTTCCTGTTTTGGTGAAGCTTTGCTGAAGGGGTAATGTTAGAAGTGAGAATAAGCAAAATGAATTGCAAACTCAGTTTAAATATATGAAGCTGTTATTCTTTTTCAAAGTGGGAAACATTTCAATATGTGACATTTTTAAGCCAAAGTCTCGCCCCAAATTAGTCAGACTTGACGGGTCTGATTTCCGTCACCATCTTGGTGTTGACATTTATTCAGCCGGAGCGTCTTGCCCATCTGGATTAACAAGTGGAATGGCCTGAAAGCAGTTTGTTTCGCAATGCTTTGCAATGCAATAATCCTAATACTTTTGGGCCTTCAGTCAGTGTTTGCTGTAAAAATGAGTCTCAGAGTTGTGTTGAGGATCTACAATGACAAATCTATTGGTTCGATGTCATATCACCTGCCCATCTGTGGGGCATTAGCTGGATAGAGATGAATTCATTGAAATCAGTGTGATAAGATCTCCATCACTATGACTTTTAGCCAAACTCTGACTGCAAAGAAAAATTATGTTACAAGGACCTCACTGAAGTACACTTGAGCTGTCAGATGATAAAGAATATGCATGTATGTGTCTGTGCAGGTTTCTCGTTGGATAGTGGCTTTGCATCATTGTGGAATCAGACGAGTGCCAGTTCCACCATTAACTCTTCAATTTCATAAAAATGTCAAAGTCGTTGCAAAACTTTAGCAAAATTTGATGACTTCTAATCTCTTCTGAGCTGTATTGGAAGTTGTATTTTATCAACATAATAGTTTTATGTGTCTTTAGAGTAATTTTTCTCCTCTTCCCAAATGGTTAATTGGCGACTAATCACATTCCACAATTGAAGACAAAGCCGCAATTAGCCCATGTTGCCTGACCAAACCTCAGGCCTGATCTCCTACTCAGACCTCCAGCAGCCACAGGTCTAGGGTGGCTTTGTACTCCAGTTCAGCAGGAAGGAACCGGAAGGAGCACTTGTAACTTTATTCCTGACTGGCACATCAGCTGTTTCTGTCGACTGTTTCTAACGGCAGGCTTTCTGGAGGTGAATGCTTTTCACGAATAACACCGACCTGACTCAATCGGAGCAAAGGGGGAACATAGGAACTGGAGGAGTCCATTCAGCCCCTTGGACCTGCTCCACCATTCAATTAGATCATGGCTGATCTGTATCTTAATTGTATTTTCCTGCCGTAGTTCCATATCCCTTGCTACCCTTACCTAACAGAAATCTATCAATCTCAGTCTTGAAAGCTCCATTGACCCAGCATCCACAACCTTTTTGAGGGAGAGGATTCCAGGTTTCTGCTACCCTTTGTGTGAATAAGTGCTTTCTGTTTTCCCTCCTAAATGGCCTGGCTCTGATTTTAAGATTATGTCCCTTCGTTCTTGATTTCCTCCACCAGAAAAGATCATTCCTCTGTGTCTACCCAATCGAATCCTGAGAACATTTTAAACACCTTGATCAGATCACTCCTCAATCTTCCACACTCAAGGGAATACAAGCCAAGTTTCTGCAAGCTGTCCTCGTAATTTAACCCTCTAAGCCCCAGTGCCGTTCTGGTGAATCTGATCTATACCCCCTCCCCAGATAGGGTCTGACTAAGGCTCTATACAACTGAAGCATAACTTCCACCCTTTTTTAAATCCAGCCCCCTCGAGATAAAGGCCATATTCCATTAGCCTTTTCAATTGCTTTTTGTACCTATCCACTAGCTTTAAATGATTTGTGTACTTGGATCCCCAAATCTCTCTGCTCCTCTACAGTTCCCAGTCTCTCTAGGGGAAGAATTGCCCTCGGGACTTGGCAGGCAGGTGTTACAAAAACAATTTCAGTCAGCAACTTCCTGGAAACCACTCTTTATCTTTACTAAATGGTGAGTCTAACATTAGGAACTATCTACGGGGAATGTTCAAAGCGCACTGTGGCAGCAGTAAGCTACAAAGTTGGTAAAGAATTTAACAGAAGTGCAGCCCTTGAAAAGGAGCCTTTCCCCACGACACAAAACTGGCCCAATTTTACAGCTCTGCTCAATACTCCTCTCAATCAAAAACAGGTCAACAGATCATTGATCTTGTCTGCGGTTTGTTAGGGCCTTGCTGTGTGTAAATTGGCTGCCGTGTTTGACTGCAAAGCAACAGTACTGCAAACAAAATTCATTCATTCAATGCTAAGCACTTTGGGATGTCCAGAGGACATGCTATGGTCCATTTATAATGTAACTCCTTTCTTTCTAGTTATGAGAAGTTTGGATTGAGGGCGGTGATACTTTGTGCTGTTTCTATGGCAGCTCCAGCAGATCATCATAGTTGTCCCTGTTTTACAATGGATCCATTGCATGGTGACCAAACAAGTAGCATTCTTTGAGGACAAGCCCACCCTAACTGTCAATGTCCCTGTGGCCCAGACCTTACCCGTCTCACAATTGTGTCATTCAGTTTCTTTGTGATCTTGGCATCCTGCTCGCCCCTGAGCTGAACTTTAAACCCCACATTCTATCTATCGCCAAGACTGCGTACTTCCACCTCAGCAACATTACCCACATCCATCCCACGTCAGGTATTCCGCTGCTGAAACCCTCAGATAACCCTTTGTCATCTCCGAAAACAACTACTCTAGTGTGCTCCTTGCTAACCTCCCATCCCCCACCCACCCTGAACTCCATCTTATCCAAAACTCATCTCCCCATATTCAATCCCACCACAAGTCCCACTCACTCATCACCCCAGTTTGCCGGCACTGGCTCCCCCAATGCATTTAATTCAAAATCCCTGTCCTCGTCTGTTATTCCCTCCATGACCCTAATGCACCCTATCTCTGCAAACTCCTCCAACCCTTCCCGAATTCTCTCTTCCTCTGATACCACGGCTCATCCCTCTCTCCTTCACTTTGTCCCAACATTGATGACAGTGCCTTCAGCTGCCTGGGTCCTCGTCTCTCTGGAACTCCCTCCCCAAACCTCTCCACTTGTTTAAACAAAGTCTTCTCAAAGCCCCTCCTGCTCTCATGAAGGATTTGACTCTTTGCTGGGCCACCTTCTCAGGGGTCAACCAAGTGTCCACAGGCTAATCTGTCATGAGGGCATCACAGCTGAGTCAAGCCAAATCAATCCAATCCTGTCCACACCCAATGTCCACTCATGCATTTTCAGCTGAGATGACTGGATGATGATCAGATTCTTAGGTCCCAGGGTTATCTGATGCTAAGTAACTTCCAAATGCTGTTTTGTAAATCCTAGACTTGGTGTTTCAGCCCTTAGCAAGTGTACCCCTGGTGCCTGATAAAATAGTGCTGTTTAAATGCAAGGATATTTGTTCATTAATAATGTGAAATAATCCATTAACATTTGAGTGCTAACTGTCCAGTGTTGTCGAAAGCATCACAAAAGAATTTGCCGGTTGCCATTGCTAAATGCTCAAGTCTACTGCAGTCTGTTATCAGAACTGCAAGGCAGCAGTGCTTCTTTACAATGTGGCTGTTTGCTCCTCTGCCAGTGCCCTGTCCTACAAAAGGATAAGATGTGAGTTTGCACCTCCAACTCGTCATTTGCTGAGCTGCTCATCTTAACTGGGCTGTTGGGATTTGGGTGGGGTGGAAGGAGATTCTGAGCAGAAACAAAATAGTTCCCCACAGGGTGTTAGAAGTCGCAGAGGACAAATTTACCACCACTTCTAGTTGCAGAGTAGTAGAGGCAGAGGCTAGAAGACAGATGAAGTTGTTCTCTTGTCAGAGTGACACGTGACCATGAGAAGGACCAAACAGAGAGTTTGGAATTGCCCTACAGATATTGCAGTCACATTTGACTCTGGCCAGACATAACCAAATCTATTGGGAAAATACTTGAGTTTTTGCAGGATCTTTTATTGCAGGCAGATGCATTGATGTGAGAAACATGATTGACAGTATCGCTGGCATGAAAACGCATGATCTACAGCTCTTCTAACCTAACGAAAGAAATCACCAATACTAGTGTGAGAGTCTAGGCCAAGTGTAGTCTTCAGATGAAGCAGGGTTCGAGGCCGGAGTTAATTGGCGCACGGACCTTAATTCAGTCCCTAATTTTCAACTCATAAATTGTCATTTTTATGTTTACATTACAAATCCCTACGTCCACATTTATACTGGAAACGCTCTATGTAAACTTGTCATGGTGCAATTACACCCCACCCCCCAGTGGAGGCGCTGTTTGTAGGCAACTGTCTGTAAGCTTCTCACACTGTAATTACACTTCCCTCCAGTGAAGGTGCTAATTATAGGCAGTTGCCATTATAAATATGGACATAGGCATTTATATTGGGAAAAGTTGACAAGTAGTGCACACACATGTAAGATTCTTAATATATTTTAGATAGATACAAATGTACCAACTTAATGCCATGTGATGTATATTGCTTTTAATTTTTTCTAGGCCAAGGTTGAACGGACAGACATTGGGACTCTCATTATCCCTTCGATTACTGCTGCCCAAGCTGGTGTCTACCTGTGTGTGGGAACCAATGCTGCTGGTTCCTCAGAAGGTCGCATAGAAGTCGCAGTATTTACCTGTAGGTGTCGGTTTTCCAGAAGTATTAAGTTTATTTACACTGATGCCTAAAATTGACTCAGGTCCAGCTTGCCCTCGCTATTGTGCTCGCCTCTGATCTTCAGCATAAATTACTCCCCATCCCAACTTCAAGGATTGTACTTAAAACAAAAAGCCATTTCAGATATTTCCTACCTGAGGAAAGATATTCCATTTCTACCAGGCCACACGTAGCCTTTAGGGGACCTACCATTCTGGCCCTCCCAGGCAGAGAAGATCTGTTTCGATGATTTATCAATGGGTTTCCCACTAGCCAAGTACAAGCTAGCTGAGTGGAACTGGCATACTTGCCAATTCTGGTGCCTGAATGCAACTAAAAAGCTCAGTACCGTTGGGACTTGAGACATTTTTTTTTACTTGCCTGAACAAACTTTTGAGTTAAAAACTAACTAGAAAGCAAATCATATTACAGCAATGAAGGACTCGCACTGACACCAAATAAGTTGGCTTCTCAGCTTATTAAACTTGGAAGGTAACTGATCCCAGAGAAATGGAAGTTACCTCATGGAAGTCAGTCTTCTTTAGATACATATTTGATCTGTCTGGGTGCACAGCTAAACCCCATTTCAACTGGCAAACAGCTAATAATGTCTGAATACAGATACTGTGGCAAACACTATATGCAGTCCATTGGTTTCACCTCAGAGATTTCCATCAGTTGGCTTGTGTCTGGTGTGCAGAATTTATTCTGGGAGTTTCACTCCAGAGTTGACTTCATACAAGGTTCATTGCAGAACACCACGCTTTAATGTAGGTTTTTCTTTCCCCATAGTGGGGATTTTTGCTAGTTAAAGGGTAAGTTTACATCAAGTACAATCACTGCAAGTGTTTCTCCATAACATGGAATAGGATTGTCTTTTGCAGTTGTGGTGGTTTCATAATCTATGAAATGTTAATCAATTAAATGTCCTTTCCTTCTCAGACCCTGGTTTCTCTTCAAAACAAGCATACTCAAACCATCTATGTATCTATTATATCTGATTAGTCGATCTCCCATAGCTACTTCCCATTATAAATTCCAACATCCACATTTCTAATGGAAACTGCCTGTGCAACCTTATCACACAGCAAATAAACTTTCCCACCAGTTTCTTTCCATAAACATTAGCTGGAATCTTGGCTTTTGAATATTTCAAAATCTAAAGCACTGAGTTGCAACCTTAAAATTTTCAAGATTTTATTGGAATTCAACCAAACTCATTGGGTATCACATTTGATTAAAAATGATCATAGTTACAATGTGCTGCTCGTGTACTTCACTAACCTAACTCCATGAATATTAAACAAAATTTGCGCCACAATCAAAATACCCATTTAGAATTTATGCGCTGCCCTAAAATGGTATTTTCTAAGATAAATGCATCATTAAAATACATTTGCACTTGCACTGCCTTCTGTAATTATGGCCCATTTAATTTGCAATATCTGCACTTACTAACTAGGTGTCTTATATTGTAATTTCTCAGATGCATCACACACTGAATACCGTTTTAAGAATATTGACTGTTGTGCAGGCAATCTTTACATGTCTGCTTTTCTCATCATGTTTGCGCTGTATTTGTTTTCAGGAGAATTTTTTTTTTAAGATTTGTCGCCTACGTTTTGATCTGTTTGTTTCTGGTCTCCACTCTCCCCACAGCACAAGGATCTGTACCGATAGTTAGAATTCAGCCCTCTCCTGCCTCAGTAACAGAGGGTGAAGGGCTGGAGTTATACTGTCAAGTGACGGGGGAGCCTCGACCCAAGATCACATGGCGCAGGGCGAGTGGTTACCTAACGGCCAACCACCAGGTATGTAATTGTGGTGATGCAAGACTCGTATTTTCTGGATTTGAGGGGTAGAGAGGGGAGGACTCCTAAGCTGTTCCCCACCACACTATTCAAAGAAGAGCAGGGGAGTTCTCCCCGATGTCCTGGCCAATATTTATCCCTCAACCAACATCACTAAAATAGATTATCCAGTCATTTATCTCATTGCTGTTTGTGGGACCTTGCTGTAAGCAAATTGGCTGCCACATTTCCCTACATTACTTCAGTGGCAACACTTCAAAAGTACTTAATTGGCTGTAAAATGCTTTGGGACGTCTTAAGGTCGTGCAAGGCGCTATATAAATGCAAGTCCTTTCTCTTTCTGGGTCACTGGACAGTAATCAGGTGAGGGAATCCTGACTGATGTTTTTTTTCTACCCGTCTCTGTTCATCAGTCAAAGAGCAAACACAGGAAAAGTGCAGATGTTCCCTTCAATGAGTCATAGTGTTGTGCCGTACTTGGCAGTATACATTTTATACACTCCGTTCCCTAGGCCACCGACTCCATCCCTCTCCCTGGCCGCTGTCTGAGGCTGAACCAGACCGTTGGCCTCCTATTTGATCCTGCGATGAGTTTCCGACCTCATATCCGCTCCATCATCAAGACCGCCTAATTCCACCTCTATAACATCACCCGTCTCCACCCCTACCTCAGCTCATCTGCTGCTGAAACCCTCATTCATGTCTTTGTTACCTCTAGACTTGACTATTCCAATGTTCTCCTAGCTGGACTCCCATCTTCCACCCTCCTTAAACTTGAGCTCATCCAAAACTCTGTTGCTCCATATCCTAACTCGCACCAAGTCCCGTTCACCCATCATCCCTATGCTCGCTGACCTACATTACCTCAATTTTAAAATTCTCATCCTTGTTTTCAAATCCCTCCATGACCTCGCCCCTCCCTATCTCTGTAACCTCCTCCAGCCCTACAACCTCCGAGATCCCTGCGCTCCTCCAATTATTACCTCTTGCGCATCCCCGATTTAAATCGCTCCACCGTTGGCACTGGAATTCACTCCCTAAAACTGCGCCTCTCCACCCCTCTCTCCTCCTTTAAGACGCTCCTTAAAACCTACCTCTTTGACCAAGCTTTTGGCCATCTGTCCTAATAAACTAAAATGGTGGGGGAAGGTTCAGGTAAGGGTAAATTTATAAATCTAAAGAGAAAAGTCAAGGCCATAGAGCAGAGTAGCAATTTGGGTAAAGATAAGCAGAGTGTGTCAGGAAGGGACAAAGAGTTTAACGGTAATAGTGCATCAGTGAATAAGGTCAAAGCAGGGAAAAATAGTAAAAAGTTAAAATTAAAGGCACTTTGTCTGAATGCACGAAGCATCCGTAACAAGATAGATGAATTAATGGCACAAATAGAGATAAATGTGTTTGATCTAGTAGTCATTGCTGAGACATGGTTGCAGGGTGACCAAGGTTGGGAACTAAATACTCCAGGGTACTTGACTTTTTGAAAAGATAGGCAAAATGGAAAAGGAGGGGGGTGTAGCCCTGATAATAAAGGATGAGATAAGGACAATGGTGAGAATGGGTCTTGGCTCGGAAGATCAAGATGTAGAATCAATACGGGTGGAGATAAGAAATAACAAGGGGTAGAAAACACTGGTGGGAGTAGTCTATAGGCTCCGTAACAATAGTCGTACTGTTGGACAGAGTATTAATCAAGAAATAAAAGGAGAGCGTAACAAAGGTAATGCAATAATCATGAGAGACTCTAATCTTCATATAGACTGGGCAAATCAAATTGGTAAAAGTAATTTGGAGAACAAGTTCATGGAATGCATTAGACACAGTTTCCTAGAACAATACATCATGGAACCAACCAGGAAACAGGCTATTTTAGATCTTGCCTTGTGTAATGAGTTAGAGTTAATTAGTAATCTCATAGGAAGGGATCCTCTGGGGAAGAGTGATCATAATATGATAGAATTTCATATTGAGTTTGAGAATGATAATAATTAAGTCCAAAACTAGAGTCTTCAACTTAAATAAAGCCAATTTTATAGATATGAGGGGCGAGTTGGCTCGGGTTGATTGGGAAACCAGATTAAAAGATATGATGGTAGATAAGCAATGGTAAACATTTAAAGAAATATTTCATACTTCTCAAAGAATATACATTCCATTGAGGAATAAAAACTCCACAGGAAAAGTGATCCATCCATGGCTAACTAAACAAGTTAAGGATAGTATTAAATTAAAAGAAGAGGCTTATAATGTTGCCAATAAGAGTAATAAGCCTGAGGATTCGGAGAGTTTTAGAAACCAGCAAAGGATGACCAAAAAATTGATAAAAAGGGAGAAAATGGAACATGAGAGTAAACTAGCAAGAAATATAAAAACAGATTGTAAGAGCTTCTACAAGTATGTAAAAAGGAAGAGAGTAGTGAAAGTAAATATGGATCCCTTAGAGACTGAGACGGGAGAAATTATAATGGGGAATCAGGAAATGGCACAGACGTTAAACAAATATTTTGTATCTTTCTTCACAGTAGAAGACACAAAAAAAAATACCTGAAATAATGGGAAACCTAGGGTCTAATGAGAGTGAGGAACTTATAGTAATTAATATTAGTAAAGAAAGAGTATTGGAGAAATTAATGGGACTAAAAGCCAACAAATCCCCTGGATCTGATGATCTATATCCTAAGGTTCTAAAAGAAGTGGCTGCAGAGATAGTGGATGCATTGGTTTTGATCTTCCAAAATTCCCTAAATTCTAGAACAGTCTCAGTGGATTGGAAGGTAGCAAATGTAACATCGCTATTCAAGAAAGGAGGGAGAGAGAAAACAGGGAACTACAGGCCAGTTAGCCTGACATCAGTAGTCAGAAAAATGCTGGAATCCATTATTAAGGACATGGTAATGGAGCACTTAGAAAATCATAATATGATTAGGCAGAGTCAACATGGTTTTATGGAATGGAAATCGTGTTTGACAAATCTATTAAGAGTTTTTTCAGGGTGTAACTAGCAGGGTAGATAAAGGGGAATCAGTGGGTGTAGTATATTTGGATTTTGAAAAGGCATTGGATAAGGTGCCACACAAAAGGCTGTTACACAAGATAAGAGCTCATGGGGTTGGGAATAATATATTAGCACGGATAGAGTATTAGTTAACGGAGAGAAAACAGAGAGTAGGAATAATCGGATCATTCTCAGGTTGGCAGGCTGTAACTAATGGGGTGCCGCAAGATCAGTGCTGGGGCCTCAGCCATTTACAATCTATATTAATGACTTAGATGAAGGGACCGAGTGTAATGTATCCAAGTTTGCTGACGATACAAAGCTAGGTGGGAAAGCAAGCTGTGAGGAGGACACAAAGAGCTTGCAAAGGGATGTCGACAGGTTAGGTGAGTGGGCAAGAAGGTGGCAGATGGAGTATAATGTGGGGAAATGTGAGGTTATTCACTTTGGTAGGAAGAATAGAAAAGCAGTATATTTTTTAAAATAGTGAGAAACTATTAAGTGTTGGTGTTCAGAGGGATTTGGGTGTCCTTGTACACGAAGCATGTTAACATGCAGGTACAACAAGCAATTAGGAAGGCAAATGGTATGTTGTCCTTTATTGCGAGGAGGTTAGAGTACAAGAGTAAGGAAGTCTTGCTGCAATTGTACAGGTCTCTGGTGAGACCACACCTGGAGTACTGTGTAGAGTTTTGGTCTCCTTATCTAAGGAAGGATATACTTGTCTTAGAGGGGTGCAACAAAGGTTCACTTGATTGATTCCTGGGATGAGAGGGTTGTCCTATGAGGAGAGATTGAGTAGAATGGGCTTATACTCTCTGGAGTTTAGAAAAATGAGAGCTGATCTCATTGAAACATGTTAGATTCTGTGAGGGCTTGACAGGGTAGATGCTGAGAGGCTATTTCCCCTGGCTGGAGAGTCTAGAACTAGGGGGCATAGTCTCAGGATAAGGGGTCGGCCATTTAGTACTGAGATGTGGAGAAATTTATTTTTTCAGAAGGTTGTGAATCTTTGGAATTCTTTACCCCAGAGGGCTGTGGATGCTCATTTGTCGAGTAAATTCAAGACTGAGATCGATAGATTTTTGGTCTTTAAGGGATATGGGGATCGAGCGGGAAAGTGGAGTTGAGGTCAAAGATCAGCCATGATCTGATTGAATGGCGGAGCAGGCTCGAGGGGCCGACTGGCCTACTCCCGCTCCTATTTGTTATGTTCTTATATCTTGTGGCTCGGTGTCAAATTTTGTTTAAAAATCGCACCTGTGAATTGCCTTGGGATGTTTTACTATGTAAAAGGCACTATATAAATGCAATTTGTTGTTGTTCTGTGAGAAGGTGTTACGAGGCTTTGATTTTGCGGTTGATCTTGTAGGTGCAGGGCCCTGTACTGCGCATTCAGCAGGCGACGCGAGCTGATGCTGGGGATTACATCTGCCACGCTGAAAACGTTCTTGGAATGCAGCAAGTTGCAGTCTCTGTGTCGGTCACCTCCGGTGTTTACCGTATGTAACATTCTCCATCTTATTTAATGCTATTGGATCACTTCTGCCCCTTCTTTTATTCTTAAAGACGGTCCAGTAATTACTTTGATTTTAACGTCACTTACACTGCACTTGGGAGACCAAGATTTTGGGTGTTGTTGAATGGGAGTGTAATCATTTGGAACTTAAGTCTGTTGTAGGAGGATGGGTTGGAGTTTTTCTGTCAGTTATGAATTTTTAAACTTAGCAATGGTGTTGTTAGAATGCTAAAGGAAATTAAGATGAAAATAAGTGGGGTTCGGGTAAATACTTTTAAAAGCTCCTCAAGCATTGGAATTGTGTCTGGGGAAAGATGTCCAGGTCATGGAGAGGGTGCAGAAGAGATTCACCAGAATAATACCAAGGATGAAAGCTTTAGTTTTGAGGGGCCATTTGAGAAACTAGGCCTTGTTTCATTAGAACAGAGAAGGTTAAGAGGAGAACAGAGAAGGTTAAGAGGAGAACAGATGAATGTGTTGAATATTATGAGAGGTAAATAGGGAAAAACTATTTCAACTGGTCAGTCATATGGGCATGAATTTAAGATCATCCCCAAACTGACAAAGGGAGAGTGGAACAAGTGGATATAAAGGAGATTTTTCTTAAAAAGTCAAAAATCTGAATTAATTAAGTAGATGATTAAGTAATAATATGGAATTTAATGCAGAATGGTTTAACACAAGGTATATTCAAAATGAAAACATGAAATGTGTGTATGAAACAGGGAAACATCTGGATGGTTCCAAGCCAATATGATCAAAGCTTATCAAATACTAGGACATTTTACTATAAATCAGAGGTATATGTTATCTTGGTACTGATCAGTGGTGAGGTTACATCTGGATTAATGTGTACAAAGTCAGCACTATACCTTCAGAAAAATATTGAAACAAAAAAGGTTCATTATTTAAAACCAGTTACAAGATAGCTCAAGAATTTGGTTCCATTCTTCAATTTTATATTAACTGTTGCATTGAATGCTCTCATTGCAAGAAACATATCTGTGATACAGCCAATGACAGCCTCAGTACTGTCCACTTTTGATTTGTTAGTCTCATTAAAAAACCTCTTCTGATCTCTACCCTCCCCACAGCACAAAGAACTGCACCAACAGTTAGAGTTCAGCCCTCTCCCACCTCAGTAACAGAGGGAGAAATGCTGGAGTTACACTGCCAGGTCACAGGTCAGCCGCAACCCAGGATCACATGGTACAGGGCAGCTGGCTCTCTAACAGCCAATCACCAGGTAGGTGAAGGTGGTGGAACAATCCTGGATTTTCTTTTTATGGGGAATTATTTTATACGGACATAATAAGTGTGTGATCGAAAGTTTAATTCATCACTGTGGTTGAAGCAGAGAATGCTTCCAAGAAAGCACCAAATAAAACCACATCCAAATCCCAACCATTGGCACTGCGATAATTTAGCCGGCCTCAGTATCAATCCAGTAATACACTGAAGTGGTTACTCTTTAGGTGTGAGGATGTCCAACTTGGTGGGGCATCACATCTGTACCCAGAATCAGCCGTTACCCAGCGTACATGTCTGTGCGATTTCCCAGCAGTGAGAAATGGAAACCCTGACTGGGTTTTCCTTTCATGTCTTGATTTTAGTTACTTGAGTCAACGAAGGGCACAAGCAAACGCCAAGTCCTGCTGAGTGGCGACGGTGTGTTGTACTTGTCAGTATATCTCTGAATGCTGAAAGCAGCCTGGGAGAATGTGAGTAACGGAGCCTGTGATTTTCCTGTTGATGCTCTAGGTGCAGGGTTCTGTGCTGCGCATCCTTCACATGACGGCTGCTGACGTTGGGGATTACATCTGCCGGGCTGAAAACGTCCTTGGAATGCGGGAGGTCAAATTCTCCGTCTCAGTCACTGTCACATCACCCTGTATGTAATCAGTCATTCTTTTAGTTTTTGATTTCCATCTTTTACTCTTTTTATGGGCTATTTACTTTACTGTTGTGCCCAGTTTTGACTACAGTTGGGAGCCAAGGATTTCTTGTGTTGTTTGAAAAGTGCTTTGTAACTTATGAGGCCTCCAACATTGGGAAACACGGTCTAGTAGCTTTATAAGAGTTTCATGACATTTTTAACATCAGTTGTGTGGCAGATACTAGAATCTGTCATTAGGGATAGAGTGACTGAACCTTTGAACAAAAAAGAGCTGATCAGAGAGCCAGCACCGTTTGTTAAGGTTAAGTCACGTCTGTTCCAAACAAAAGATTATTGGCAAAAATGAGAGCGCACAGAATTGGAGGTAGCCTTTTGACTTGGGTTGGAAATTAGTTGGGAGACAGAAGGTGGGGATAAAGGGTATGTACTCATTGGCAGGATGTGACAAGTGGTGTTCCCCAGGGATCTGTTCTGGGGCCTTAACTTTTCACCATATTTATTACTGACTTGTATGAAGGAATAGAGAATTGTATATCCAAATTTGCAAATGATGCTAAGTTAGGGAGGACAGTAAGAGGTAGTGCAGATGGGAGCTGGGGACTGCAAAGGGACATAGACAGATTAAGTGAGTGGGCAAAACTATGACATGGAGTTTAATGTGAGGAAATGTGATATCATCCACTTTGGACCTATCAATGAGATAAGTCGGAGTATTTTCTAAATGGTGAGAAACTAGGAACAGTTGAGGAACAAAGAGATTTGGGAGTCCTAGTACACAAATCATTTAAAGCTAGTAGACAGGTACAAAAAGCAACCAAAAAGGCTAATGGCATGTTGGCTTTTATCTTAAGGGGGCTAGATTACAAAGGGGAGGAAGTTATCCTTCAGTTGTACCGAGCCTCGGTCAGACCCATCTGGAGTACTGGGTTCAGTTTTCAGCACCGCGCCTCAGGAAGGATATATTGGCCTTGGAGGGGGTGCAGCGCAGATTGACCAGAATGGTACTGGGGCTAAAAGGATAAAATTATGAGGGCAGGTTACATAAACTTGTGTTGTATTCCCTTGAGTATAGAAGATTGAGGGGTGATCTTATTGAGGTGTATAAAATGTTAAAAGGATTTGATAGGATGGATACAGAGAAACTATTTCCTCTGGTGGGGAAATCAAGAACCAGGGGACGTAACCTTAAAATTAGAGCCAGGCCATTTAGGAGGGAAATCAGGAAGCACTTTTTCACACAAAGGTAGACATCTGGAATTCTCTCCCCCAAAAGGTTGTGGATTCTGAGTCAATTGGAGCTTTCAAGACTGAGATTGATAGATTTTTGTTAGGTAAGGGTATCAAGGGATAAGAAGCTAAGTTGGGTAACTTGAGTTGATATACAGATCAACCATGATCTAATTGAATGGCGGAGCAGGCTCAGGGGGCTAAATGGCCTACTCCTGTTCCTATGTTCCTAACATGAGAGCAGTCTTGTAGACCAGTTAAACTAATATTTATAGGGAAGAAAATGCTTAAGTGCTTTATATGTTCTAAGTTTCCAGTACTACCCTAAAGAACAGAGTTCATAAACATAATTACCATGAATAAAAAATCAATTGGTCCTACCTCACAAATCTCCCCTGGTTTTTTGAGGAGGTAACCAAAGTAGTGCATGAGAACTACTCAAATATTGCTTACTTGTGATTCCAGAAGCCTTTGATATAGTTCTACATGTGAGCCTTTAGAGGATGGTTCCAGCTCATGGAGCTAATGGCGAGTTAGCTCGTCAGACCGGTTTGGCAATAGGAAGCAGAAGATGACAATAAATGGAAAAAGCTTTGTCTGAGAGACGGTGTCTAGCCGGGTTCAGTGGAGGCGGAGGTCGGAGTCTCTTTCCCTCTTCCCTCTCCCATCCCCCATCCCCCATCCTCCCTCTCTCCACACCCCCCCCACACCACCCCCCACCCCACCCCACCCCCCACCCCACCCCCCACCCCACCCCACCCCCCACCCCACCCCCCACCCCACCCCACCCCCCACCCCACCCCCCCCCCCACCCCACCCCCCTCACCCACCCCCCTCACCCACCCCCCTCACCCACCCCCCTCACCCACCCCCCTCACCCACCCCCCTCACCCACCCCCCTCACCCACCCCCCTCACCCACCCCCCTCACCCACCCCCCATACCCACCCCCCATAGTGATTAATGACAGATCATTTTTAAAGGATGAACTAATCAGATTGAAACCAGAAACTTGTCCAAGTTCAAATGGTTTCCACTGAAGGATATTGAAATTGGGGGTCATTAATTAAAATCTTCCAAAGTTGGCGAGATCTGGGAATAGCACCAGTGGATTAGAAGGTAACTGACAACATGCCATTATTCACTAATGACAATGCAGCACGCCCTCAGTACGGCACTGAAATGTCAACACAGATTATGTGCTCAGCTCCATGGTTGGGTCATAGTCACAGTCCTGACTCAGAGGCAAGAGTGACACCAAATGAGCCAAGCTAACATAGACAGTTAAAAAATTAATTTTCTGCGCACGAAGGACTCTGTGCCCAACGCCTTGCCCCAGAAGGCCACAGATTAAAAGTCGATTGAAACATTTACACAAACTACTGAAGTGAATATCAATGCAAGAAACATATCTGTGATTCAACAGCATCTATATTGTCCACTTTTGATCCATTAGTCTCATTCTGATCTCCACCCTCCCCACAGCACAAGGAAGTGCACCGACAGTGAGAGTTCAACCCTCTCCCACCTCAGTAACAGAGGGAGAAATGCTGGAGTTACACTGCCAGGTCACAGGTCAGCCGCAACCCATGATCACATGGTACAGGGCAGCTGGCTCTCTAACAGCCAATCACCAGGTAGGTGAAGTCTTCCAGTTTGGATGTCCATTTGCTTTCAGTTTTTCTTTTTTTTCTTCAAACACAGATCAAGGACTGAAGGGGGATCTTCCTGCTCTTAACGATTTCCCCGGAATTCCTTTGCCCCAATTTTGCACCAATTTCTCTCACTTTTCCCTGACGTTGGTGGCTCAGGCTGGGCTATGTCTGAGTGAGCTCTGGCAGCTCTCCAGTACTACCCTCAAGGGGTTATTCTTTATGTGTCAGGCTGGGCAGGCTGTCTGACATGGGTCGGGGTTGTGGGGGCATCACAGCTGTACCCAGAATCAGCTCTTACCCGAACATGAACATCTGTGCATCTTCCCTTATCGGTCACTGGACGTCAGTGAGGAATGGGAACCCCGGCTGGTTTTCCTTTCATGTCTTGTTTTTTGTTCCTCAGTCAAAGAAGAGGACGAGCAAATGTGAGACCGTAGTCCTCCTGAGTGGTGACGGTGTGTTGTACTTGTCAGTATATCTCTGAATGCTGAAAGCAGCCTGGGAGAATGTGAGTAACGGAGCCTGTGATTTTCCTGTTGATGCTCTAGGTGCAGGGTTCTGTGCTGCGCATCCTTCACATGATGGCTGCTGACGTTGGGGATTACATCTGCCGGGCTGAAAACGTCCTTGGAATGCGGGAGGTCAAGTTCTCCGTCTCAGTCACTGCCACGTCACCCTGTATGTAATCCGTCATTCTTTTAGTATTTGATTTCGATCTTCTACTCTCTTTATGGGCTATTTACTTTACTGTTACGCCCAGTATTGACTACAATTACATTTAGCAGTATTGATCTTCATTTGACATTTGGTGCCCAATTACATGTCCCGTCATTCTGTGATATCAGCTTAGCTCATTGGATATTCTAACCTCTGAGGCAGAGAAATATTTGTGAACATTGTAAAGAGTGACGGGGAGGAGAGACTCCGACCTCCACCTCCACAGAACCCGGCTAGACGCTGTTATTTGAAAAGTGCTCTGTAACTTAAGTGGCCACCAACATTGGGAAACAAGGTTTATTGGCTTATAACAGAGAGAGTTTTATAACATGAGGGTATATAGGAGGATATTGGGCAGTCTTACAGACCAGTTGGCCTAATATTCAAAGAGGGAAGTGTTTAAGAGTGTTATATGTTTTCTGTTTCCAGTACGACCCGAAAGAACAGATTCCATAAACATATTCACCATGAATTAAAAATCAACAGGTTCCACCTCACAAATCTCCCCTGGTTTTTTGAAGAGGAAACTAAAGTAGTGCATGAGAGCAATTCAAAGGATATTGCTCACTCGTAATTCCAGAAGGCCTTTGATATAATTCAACACGTGAGCCTTTGGAGGATGGTAACAGCTCATGGAGCTACTGGTAAGTTAGCCAGTTAGACTGAAAATCGGCTTGGCAATAGTTGACAATCCATGGAAAAAGCTTTGTCCGAGAGTCAGTGTCCAGCCGGGTTCTGTGGAGATGGAGGTTCGAGTCTCTCCCTCCCCGTCACACTTTACAAAGTTCACTAAGAATTCTCTGCCTCTGAGGATAGAATATCTAATGAGCTAAACTGACATCACTGAAGGACGAGACATGCAATTGGGCCCAAATGGCAAATGAAGATCAATGCTGCTAAATGTAAAATATTGCACCTGCGTCAAAATATTTGTATTAAAGTATACAAAGAATGGGATCGTATTGATAGAGAGAGATACAGAAAGGGCCTTAGCAGTGGTGGATGATTCATTGCTGTCAAACGCTTGCCAATGTGGCAGTTCCATTGAAGGAAGCAAATAGAATTCTGGTATATTTAGCACAAACAGGTCAATGCAAACTACCAGAGGTTATCCTGTTGCTGTAAAATACACTTATTTAAATCCCTGTATGGCCCTTCCCCTACCGAGCTCTGTAACCTCCTCCAGTCCTACAGCTCTCCCCCTGAACTCTCTGTTCCTCTGACTCTTTTGTGCCTCCCCTTTGCCCCATCACTGGTGGTTGTGATTTTGGCCATCCATGCCTCACGTCCTGGAATTCCCGACATAAACCCTTCCATCTCTCCCCCTCCAAGACCCTCCCTAAAACCCACTTATATCTGTGGAGCTGAGCAGAGCAGTGAAAAAATTCTTCCAACATTCTAACAGCAGGAGCATTATCAAAGAATAATTGAGATCTCGTTAATGATGTACCTGGGGCTGAAAGTGAGGGTCAACCAGAAGTAGTTACCCAATTAATCTGTACTTCCTGCAAGAATTTACAGGAGACATTACGACTAACACGTTAGTACTGCCCAGAGGAGGTTCCCGGACTAATGACTTTGGTCTAATTCGGCTGGTTAAAGGGCTCAAAACAAATAGATCTTCAGGAATGGATGCCGTATAAGGACAATAAATGAGAACTGGGACAAAATGTACCAAAGCTGAGTCGTCATGAGGGAGTCAATTAATAGTTAGGAGTTCCACTGGATTGGAAAGAAGCTAGTGTGTTAAGTATTTTTTAAAAAGGCAATCAAATAAATCTGGTATCTGCAAACCACGAGTGATGAGGAAATGTTAGAAAGAGTTCTCCGTCTTGAAAGGAGATGAATGAGAGGGAACCTTGTAGAGATGTAAATGATACTGAGTGCAGTAGGAAATATTCATCCTGAGCATTATTTGAAGTAAACTGTGATTGCACAACAAGGGGACGAAGGCAAGTGTAGAATGTCTGGAAGCACTTTAAGAACTGCAGGCCCACCAGATTTCCCACCCTCCCAAACGGCCAGCAACCCATGAGCAGCAGGATTAGTGCTGGCAGCTCCCCTCCACCTCCACCTCCACACCCCGCACCTCGCACCCACCCCCCTACCAGTATTTCAACAACGTCTGATCACGGAAATCAACCGGGCCTTGACCCGGAGTCTTCGGGTGAACGGAGGGGGTACCCCAATCTGCACCACAAGTTAACATCATCCTGTCAGTGTCTACAATGATGGTCGGGAGAGTTATAGAGAGCAACAAACGGACAAAGAAAATAATCAAAAAGGCAAAGAGGAGAATGACAAAAAAAACTTTGGATAGTACCAGTGTACTGGAAGGTCATCAACCATACATCCGTTATTCAGTAATGACAATGCAGCACTCCCTCAGTACGGCACTGAAATGTCAACACAGATTATGTGCTCGACTCTATAGTTGGGTTCCAAGTCACAGGCCTGACTCAGAGGCAAGAGTCATATCAACTGAGCCAAGCTAACACAAAAGTGAATTGTTAAAAGTGAATTTTCTTCACAGAAAGGATACTTTGCCCAATGTGTTGGCCGAGAAGGCCACAGGTACAAAGTCAACTGAAATATTTAAAAATGCGCACGCACATTATTGAAGTGAATATCAATGCAAGAAACATATCTGTGATTCAACAAATGACAGTCTCAGTATTGTCCACTTTTGATCTGCTTGTCTCATTAAAATCATCTTCTGATCTCCACCCTCCCCACAGCACAAAGAACTGCACCTACAGTGAGAGTTCACCCCTCTCCCACCTCAGTAACAGAGGGAGAAATGCTGGAGTTACACTGCCAGGTCACAGGTCAGCCGCAACCCATGATCACATGGTACAGGGCAGCTGGCTCTCTAACAGCCAATCACCAGGTAGGTGAAGTCTTCCAGTTTGGATGTCCATTTGCTTTCAGTTTTTCTTTATTTCTTCTTCAAATTTCTAACCATGTATGAAGTGTCCATGGGAAATAGTTACAACAAAACTAACTGGAGGACGGAACTGGGTCGAGAGGCTGCATATTGCAAAATCTGAAATGTACCTGATTCGGTTTCCTCCAGAACAGGTCCCTGTTCAATAAGAGATTAATGTTACTGTGCGACAATCTGTCTGAGACTGGCTGACTGAACACAGATCAGGGAGTGAACTGGGATCTTCCAGCTCTTAGTGGCTCAGTACCACATCACACGGACCCACTGAGCCAACAGCAGGAATTGTTCAAATTGTATTTACAATAAAATCCACAACTCCCTTTTCTTTTGAACACTGTTGCAGGAATTCTGCTTTCTAAAAAGGGCCAGGTTTCTATTCTGCTGATTTCTTTCAAACCGAAATTAAGCCTCTTTAAACTTGTTTAATGGCTGGATTATTTTTGTCTTTATACAAGAGATGGTAATCTAAGGGCAGCTCTACTTCAAGCTGCTATCAGACCAGACGACCTGCTCCCCACTTGCAGGATAATCTTTGGGGATTCTGTCCAAGACACAGTCGATAAGGGTTTCCCCGGAATTTCTCTCCCCCAATTTCTCACGCTTTTCCCTGATGCTGGTGGCTCAGGCTGGGCTATGTCTGAGTGAACTGTGGCACATCTCTTGAACTACCCCAAAGGGGTTACTCTTCTTACGTGAGGCTGGGCAGCCTGTCTGACATGGGTGGGGTTGTGGGGGCATCGCGGCTGTACCCAGAATCAGCTCTAACCTGAACATGAACATCTGTGCATCTTCCCTCACCGTCACTGGATGTCAGTGAGGAATGGGAACCCCCGGCTGGGTTTTCCTTTCATCTCTTGATTTTTGTTCCTCGGTTAATGAAGAAGACAAGCAAATGTCAGACCGTAGTCCTCCTGAGTGGTGACGGTGTGTTGTACTTGTCAGTATATCTCTGAATGCTGAAAGCAGCCTGGGAGAATGTGAGTAACGGAGCCTGTGATTTTCCTGTTGATGCTCTAGGTGCAGGGTTCTGTGCTGCGCATCCTTCACATGACGGCTGCTGACGTTGGGGATTACATCTGCCGGGCTGAAAACGTCCTTGGAATGCGGGAGGTCAAGTTCTCCGTCTCAGTCACTGCCACGTCACCCTGTATGTAATCCGTCATTCTTTTAGTATTTGATTTTGACCTTCTACTCTCTTTATGGGCTATTTACTTTACTGTTATGCCCAGTATTGACTACAATTACATTTAGCAGTATTGATCTTCATTTCACATTTGGTGCCCAATTGCATGTCCCGTCATTCTATGATATCGGCTTAGCTCATTGGATATTCTAACCTCTGAGGCAGAGAATCATTTGTGAACATTGTAAAGAGTGACGGGGAGGAGAGACTCCGACCTCCACCTCCACAGAACCCGGCTAGACGCTGTTATTTGAAAAGTGCTCTGTAACTTAAGTGGCCACCAACATTGGGAAACAAGGTTTATTGGCTTATAACAGAGAACGTTTTATAACATGAGGGTATATAGGAGGATACTGGGCAGTCTTATAGACCAGTTGGCCTAATATTCAAAGGGGGGAATTGTTTAAGAGCGTTCTATGTTTTCTGTTTCCAGTACTACCCGAAAGAACAGATTCCATAAACATATTCACCATGAATTAAAAATCAACAGGTTCCACCTCACAAATCTCCCCTGGTTTTTTGAAGAGGAAACTAAAGTAGTGCATGAGAGCAATTCAAAGGATATTGCTCACTCGTAATTCCAGAAGGCCTTTGATATAATTGTACACGTGAGCCTTTAGAGGATGGTAACAGCTCATGGAGCTACTGGTAAGTTAGCCAGTTAGACTGAAAACTGGCTTGCCAATAGGAAGCAGAAGATGTCAATCCCTGGAGAAAGCTTTATCTGAGAGTCAGTGTCTAGCCGGGTTCGGTGGAGGCTGGAGTCTCTCCTCCCCGTCACACTTTACAAAGTTCACCAAGGATTCTCTGCCTCAGAGGATAGAATATCGAATAAGCTAAACTGACATCACAGAAGGACGGGACATGCAATTGGGCCCAAATGGCAAATGAAGATCAATACTGCTAAATGTAAAATATTGCACCTGGGTCAAAATATTTGCATTACAAGTATACAAAGAATGGGATCGTATTGATAGAGAGAGATACAAAAAGGGCCTTAGCAGTGGTGGATGATTCATTGCTGTCAAACACTTGCCAATGTTGCAGTTCTATTCAAGGAAGCAAATAGAATTCTGGTATATTTAGCACGAACAGGTCAATGCAAACTACCAGAGGTTATCGTGTTGCTGTAAAATACACTTATTTAAATCCCTGTATGGCCCTTCCCCTCCCTCGCTCTGTAACCTCCTCCAGTCCCACAGCTCTCCCCCTGAACTCTCTGTTCCTCTGACTCTTTTGTGCCTCCCCTTTGCCCCATCACTGGTGGTTGTGATTTTGGCCATCCATGCCTCACGTCCTGGAATTCCCTACATAAACCCTTCCATCTCTCCCCCTCCAAGACCCTCCCTAAAACCCACTTATATCTGTGGAGCTGAGCAGAGCAGTGAAAAAATTCTTCCAATATTCTAACAGCAGGAGCATTATCAAAGAATAATTGAGATCTCGTTAATGATGTACCTGGGGCTGAAAGTGAGAATGAGCCAGAAGTAGTTAACCAATTAAACTGTACTCCCTGCAAGAATTCACAGGAGACATTACAACTAACACATTAGTACTGCCCAGAGGAGGTTCCAGGACTAATGACTTTGATATAATTTGGCTGGTTAAAGGGCTCAAAACAAATAGATTTTCAGGAATGGATGCCGTATAAGGAATATAAATGAGAACTGGGACAAAATGTACCAAAGCTGAGTCGTCATGAGGGAGTCAATTAATAGTTAGGAGTTCCACTGGATTGGAAAGAAGCCAGTGTGTTAAGTATTTTTAAGAAAGGCAA
Organism: Heptranchias perlo; assembly: GCF_035084215.1. Lineage (NCBI taxonomy): Eukaryota > Metazoa > Chordata > Chondrichthyes > Hexanchiformes > Hexanchidae > Heptranchias > Heptranchias perlo. The sequence continues at coordinate 30,150,180 of NC_090356.1, forward strand.
TCAAATAAATTTGGTATCTGCAAACCCACCAGTGATGAGGAAATGTTAGAAAGAGTTCTCCGTCTCGAAAGGAGATGAATGAGAGGGAACCTTGTAGAGATGTAAATGATACTGAGTGCAGTAGGAAATATTCATCCTGAGCATTATTTGAAGTAAACTGTGATTGCACAACAAGGGGACGAAGGCAAGTGTAGAATGTCTGGAAGCACTTTAAGAACTGCAGGCCCACCAGATTTCCCACCCTCCCAAACGGCCAGATACCTATGAGCAGCACGATTGGTGCTGGCACCTCCCCTCCACCTCCGCAACACCCACCCACCCCCCTACCAGTATTTCAACAACGTCTGATCACGGATATCGACCGGGCCTCTACCCGGTGTCTTCGGGTGAACGGAGGGGGTACCCAAGTCTGCACCACAAGTTAACATCATCCTGTCAGTGTCTACAATGATGGTCGGGAGAGTTATAGAGAGCAACAAACGGACAAAGAAAATAATCAAAAAGGCAAAGAGGAGAATGACAAAAAAAAACTTTGGATAGTACCAGTGTATTGGAAGGTCATCAACCATACATCCGTTATTCAGTAATGACAATGCAGCACTCCCTCAGTACGGCACTGAAATGTCAACACAGATTATGTGCTCGACTCTATAGTTGGGTTCCAAGTCACAGGCCTGACTCAGAGGCAAGAGTCATACCAACTGAGCCAAGCTAACACAAAAGTGAATTGTTAAAAGTGAATTTTCTTCACAGAAAGGATACTTTGCCCAATGTGTTGGCCGAGAAGGCCACAGGTACAAAGTCGATTGAAATATTTAAAAATGCGCACACACATTATTGAAATGAATATCAATGCAAGAAACATATCTGCGATCCAACATTTGACAGTCTCAGTATTGTCCACTTTTGATCTGCTTGTCTCATTAAAATCATCTTCTGATCTCCACCCTCCCCACAGCACAAAGAACTGCACCTACAGTGATAGTTCACCCCTCTCCCATCTCAATAACAGAGGGAGAAATGCTGGAGTTACACTGCCAGGTCACAGGTCAGCCGCAACCCAGGATCACATGGTACAGGGCAGCTGGCTCTCTAACAGCCAATCACCAGGTAGGTGAAGTCTTCCAGTTTGGATGTCCATTTGCTTTCAGTTTTTCTTTATTTCTTCTTCAAATTTCTAACCATGTATGACGTGTCCATGGGAAATAGTTACAACAAAACTAACTGGAGGACGGAACTGGGTCGAGAGGCTGCTTATTGCAAAATCTAAAATGTACCTGGTTCGGTTTCCTCCAGAACAGGTCCCTGTTCAATAAGAGATTAATGTTACTGTGCAACAATCTGTCTGAGACAGGCTGACTGAACACAGATCAGGGAGTGAACTGGGATCTTCCAGCTCTTAATGGCTCAGTACCACATCACACGGACCCACTGAGCCAACAGCAGGAATTGTTCAAATTGTATTTACAAAAACATCCACAACTCCCTTTTCTTTTGAACACTGTTGCAGGAATTCTGCATTTTAAAAAGGGCTAGGTCTCTATTCTGCTGATTTCTTTCAAACCGAAATTAAGCCTCTTTAATCATGTTTAATGGCTGCGAGATTTTTGTCTTTATACAAGAGATGGTAATCTAAGGGCAGCTCTACTTCAAGCTGCTATCAGACCAGACGACCTGCTCCCCACTTGCAGGATATTCTTTGGGGATTTTGTCCAAGACACAGTCGATAAGGGTTTCCCCGGAACTCCTTTGCCCCAATTTATCACGCTTTTCCCTGATGCTGGTGGCTCAGCCTGGGCTATGTCTGAGTGAACTGTGGCACATCTCTTGAACTACCCCCAATAGGTTACTGTTTTTGTGTGAGGCTGGGCAGCCTGTTTGACATGGGTGGGGTTGTGGGGGCATCGCGGCTGTACCCAGAATCAGCTCCAACCTGAACATGAACATCTGTGCATCTTCCCTCACCGTCACTGGACGTCAGTGAGGAATGGGAACCCCGGCTGGGTTTTCCTTTCATCTCTTGATTTTTGTTCCTCGGCCAAAGAAGAAGACGATCAAATGTCAGACCGTCGTCCTCCTGAGTGGTGACGGTGTGTTGTACTTGTCAGTATATCTCTGAATGCTGAAAGCAGCCTGGGAGAATGTGAGTAACGGAGCCTGTGATTTTCCTGTTGATGCTCTAGGTGCAGGGTTCTGTGCTGCGCATCCTTCACATGACGGCTGCTGACGTTGGGGATTACATCTGCCGGGCTGAAAACGTCCTTGGAATGCGGGAGGTCAAGTTCTCCGTCTCAGTCACTGCCACGTCACCCTGTATGTAATCCGTCATTCTTTTAGTATTTGATTTTGACCTTCTACTCTCTTTATGGGCTATTTACTTTACTGTTACGCCCAGTATTGACTACAATTACATTTAGCAGTATTGATCTTCATTTCACATTTGGTGCCCAATTGCATGTCCCGTCATTCTGTGATATCGGCTTAGCTCATTGGATATTCTAACCTCTGAGGCAGAGAATCATTTGTGAACATTGTAAAGAGTGACGGGGAGGAGAGACTCCAACCTCCACCTCCACAGAACCCGGCTAGACGCTGTTATTTGAAAAGTGCTCTGTAACTTAAGTGGCCTCCAACATTGGGAAACAAGGTTTATTGGCTTATAACAGAGAGAGTTTTATAACATGAGGGTATATAGGAGGATACTGGGCAGTCTTATAGACCAGTTGGCCTAATATTTAAAGAGGGAAATGTTTAAGAGCGTTATATATTTTCCGTTTCCAGTACGTCCCTAAAGAACAGAGTCTATGAACATATTCACCATGAATTAAAAATCAACAGGTTCCACCTCACAAATCTCCCCTGGTTTTTTGAAGAGGAAACTAAAGTAGTGCATGAGAGCAATTCAAAGGATATTGCTCACTCGTAATTCCAGAAGGCCTTTGATAAAATTCAACACGTGAGCCTTTGGAGGATGGTAACAGCTCATGGAGCTACTGGTCAGTTAGCCAGTTAGACTGAAAATCGGCTTGGCAATAGGAAGCAGAAGATGACAATCCATGGAAAAAGCTTTGTCTGAGAGTCAGTGTCCAGCCGGGTTCTGTGGAGGTGGAGATCAGAGTCTCTCCTCCCTGTCATTCTTTACAAAGTTCACTTAGGATTCTCTGCCTCTAAGGATAGAATATCTGATGAGCCAAACTGACATCACTGAAGGACAGGACATGCAATTGGGCCCAAATGGCAAATGAAGATCAATACTGCTAAATGTAAAATATTGTACCTGGGTTAAAATATTTGTATTACAAGCATACAAAGAATGGGATCGTATTGATAGAGAGAGATACAGAAAGGGCCTTAGCAGTGGTGGATGATTCATTGCTGTCAAACGCTTGCCAATGTGGCAGTTCCATTGAAGGAAGCAAATAGAATTCTGGTATATTTAGCACGAACAGGTCAATGCAAACTACCAGAGGTTATCCTGTTGCTGTAAAATACACTTATTTAAATCCCTGTATGGCCCTTCCCCTACCTAGCTCTGTAACCTCCTCCAGTCCTACAGCTCTCCCCCTGAACTCTCTGTTCCTCTGACTCTTTTGTGCCTCCCCTTTGCCCCATCACTGGTGGTTGTGATTTTGGCCATCCATGCCTCACGTCCTGGAATTCCCGACATAAACCCTTCCATCTCTCCCCCTCCAAGACCCTCCCTAAAACCCACTTACATCTGTGGAGCTGAGCAGAGCAGTGAAAAAATTCTTCCAACATTCTAACAGCAGGAGCATTATCAAAGAATAATTGAGATCTCGTTAATGATGTACCTGGGGCTGAAAGTGAGGGTCAACCAGAAGTAGTTAACCAATTAAACTGTACTTCCTGCAAGAATTCATAGGAGACATTACTATTAACACGTTAGTACTGCCCAGAGGAGGTTCCAGGTCTAATGACTTTGATATAATTTGGCTGGTTAAAGGGCTCAAAACAAATAGATTTTCAGGAATGGATGCCGTATAAGGAATATAAATGAGAACTGGGACAAAATGTACCAAAGCTGAGTCGTCATGAGGGAGTCAATTAATAGTTAGGAGTTCCACTGGATTGGAAAGAAGCCAGTGTGTTAAGTATTTTTAAGAAAGGCAATCAAATAAATTTGGTATCTGCAAACCCACCAGTGATGAGGAAATGTTAGAAAGAGTTCTTCGTCTCGAAAGAAGATGAATGAGAGGGAACCTTGTAGAGATGTAAATGATACTGAGTGCAGTAGGAAATATTCATCCTGAGCATTATTTGAAGTAAACTGTGATTGCACAACAAGGGGACGAAGGCAAGTGTAGAATGTCTGGAAGCACTTTAAGAGCTGCAGGCCCACCAGATTTCCCACCCTCCCAAACGGCCAGCAACCAATGAGCAGCACGATTAGTGCTGGCAGCTCCCCTCCACCTCCACCTTCCCCCCCACCCCCCCCACACCGCACAACCCCCCACCACACCCCGCACACCACCCCCACCCCCACCCCCACCCCCATTTCAACAAGGTCCAATCATGGAAATCGACCGGGCCTCCCCCTGGTGTCTTCGGGTGAACGGAGGGGGTACCCAATCTGCACCACAAGTTAACATCATCCTGTCAGTGTCTACAATGATGGTCGGGAGAGTTATAGAGAGCAACAAACGGACAAAGAAAATAATCAAAAAGGCAAAGAGGAGAATGACAAAAAAAAACTTTGGATAGTACCAGTGTACTGGAAGGTCACCCACTATACATTCATTATTCAGTAATGACAATGCAGCACTCCCTCAGCACGGCACTGAAATGTCAACACAGATTATGTGCTCGACTCTATAGTTGGGTTCCAAGTCACAGCCCTGACTCAGAGGCAAGAGTCATACCAACTGAGCCAAGCTAACACAAGTCCAGATAAAAGTGAATTTTCTTCACAGAAAGGACTCTTTGCCCAATGTGTTGGCCGAGAAGGCCACAGGTAGAAAGTCGATTGAAATATTTAAAAATGCACACACACTATTGAAGTGAGTATCAATGCAAGAAACATATCTGCGATTCAACATTTGACAGTCTCAGTATTGTCCACTTTTGATCTGCTTGTCTCATTAAAATCATCTTCTGATCTCCACCCTCCCCACAGCACAAAGAACTGCACCTACAGTGATAGTTCACCCCTCTCCCACATCAGTAACAGAGGGAGAAATGCTGGAGTTACACTGCCAGGTCACAGGTCAGCCGCAACCCATGATCACATGGTACAGGGCAGCTGGCTCTCTAACAGCCAATCACCAGGTAGGTGAAGTCTTCCAGTTTGGATGTCCATTTGCTTTCAGTTTTTCTTTATTTCTTCTTCAAATTTCTAACCATGTATGACGTGTCCATGGGAAATAGTTACAACAAAACTAACTGGAGGACGGAACTGGGTCGAGAGGCTGCTTATTGCAAAATCTGAAATGTACCTGGTTCGGTTTCCTCCAGAACAGGTCCCTGTTCAATAAGAGATTAATGTTACTGTGCAACAATCTGTCTGAGACTGGCTGACTGAACACAGATCAGGGAGTGAACTGGGATCTTCCAGCTCTTAATGGCTCAGTACCACATCACACGGACCCACTGAGCCAACAGCAGGAATCGTTCAAATTGTATTTACAAAAACATCCACAAATTCCTTTTCTTTTGAACACTGTTGCAGAAATTTTGCTTTTTAAAAAGGGCTAGGTCACTATCCTGCTGATTTCTTTCAAACCGAAATTAAGCCTCTTTAAACTTGTTTAATGGCTGGATTATTTTTGTCTTTATACAAGAGATGGTAATCTAAGGGCAGCTCTACTTCAAGCTGCTATCAGACCAGACGACCTGCTCCCCACTTGCAGGATATTCTTTGGGGATTTTGTCCAAGACACAGTCGATAAGGGTTTCCCCGGAATTTCTCTCCCCCAATTTCTCACGCTTTTCCCTGACGTTGGTGACTCAGGCTGGGCTATGTCTGAGTGAACTCAGGCAGACCTCTTGGACTACCCCCAAGAGGTTATTGTTTTTATGTGAGGGTGGGCAGGCTGTCTGACATGGGTGGGGTTGTGGGGGCATCGCAGCTGTACCCAGAATCAGCTCTTGCCCCAAAATAAACGTTTGTGCATCTTCCCTCACTGTCACTGGATGTCAGTGAGGAATGGGAACCCCGGCTGGGTTTTCCTTTCCTGTCTTATTTTTTGTTCCTCAGTCAAAGAAGAGGACGAGCAAATGTCAGACCGTAGTCCTCCTGAGTGGTGACGGTGTGTTGTACTTGTCAGTATATCTCTGAATGCTGAAAGCAGCCTGGGAGAATGTGAGTAACGGAGCCTGTGATTTTCCTGTTGATGCTCTAGGTGCAGGGTTCTGTGCTGCGCATCCTTCACATGACGGCTGCTGACGTTGGGGATTACATCTGCCGGGCTGAAAACGTCCTTGGAATGCGGGAGGTCAAGTTCTCCGTCTCAGTCACTGCCACGTCACCCTGTATGTAATCCGTCATTCTTTTAGTATTTGATTTTGACCTTCTACTCTCTTTATGGGCTATTTATTTTACTGTTACGCCCAGTATTGACTACAATTACATTTAGCAGTATTGATCTTCATTTGACATTTGGTGCCCAATTACATGTCCCGTCCTTCTATGATATGAGCTTAGCTCATTGGATATTCTAACCTCTGAGGCAGAGAATCATTTGTGAACATTGTAAAGAGTGACGGGGAGGAGAGACTCCGACCTCCACCTCCACAGAACCCGGCTAGACGCTGTTATTTGAAAAGTGCTCTGTAACTTAAGTGGCCTCCAACATTGGGAAACAAGGTTTATTGGCTTATAACAGAGAGAGTTTTATAACATGAGGGTATATAGGAGGATACTGGGCAGTCTTATAGACCAGTTGGCCTAATATTTAAAGGGGGGAATTGTTTAAGAGCGTTATATGTTTTCTGTTTCCAGTACGACCCGAAAGAACAGAGTCTATGAACATATTCACCATGAATTAAAAATCAACAGATTCCACCTCACAAATCTCCCCTGGTTTTTTGAAGAGGAAACTAAAGTAGTGCTTGACAGCAATTCAAAGGATATTGCTCACTCGTAATTCCAGAAGGCCTTTGATAAAATTCAACACGTGAGCCTTTGGAGGATGGTAACAGCTCATGGAGCTACTGGTAAGTTAGCCAGTTAGACTGAAAATCGGCTTGGCAATAGGAAGCAGAAGATGACAATCCATGGAAAAAGCTTTGTCTGAGAGTCAGTGTCCAGCCGGGTTCTGTGGAGGTGGAGATCAGAGTCTCTCCTCCCTGTCATTCTTTACAAAGTTCACTAAGGATTCTCTGCCTCTAAGGATAGAATATCTGATGAGCCAAACTGACATCACTGAAGGACAGGACATGCAATTGGGCCCAAATGGCAAATGAAGATCAATACTGCTAAATGTAAAATATTGTACCTGGGTTAAAATATTTGTATTACAAGCATACAAAGAATGGGATCGTATTGATAGAGAGAGATACAGAAAGGGCCTTAGCAGTGGTGGATGATTCATTGCTGTCAAACGCTTGCCAATGTGGCAGTTCCATTGAAGGAAGCAAATAGAATTCTGGTATATTTAGCACGAACAGGTCAATGCAAACTACCAGAGGTTATCCTGTTGCTGTAAAATACACTTATTTAAATCCCTGTATGGCCCTTCCCCTACCGAGCTCTGTAACCTCCTCCAGTCCTACAGCTCTCCCCCTGAACTCTCTGTTCCTCTGACTCTTTTGTGCCTCCCCTTTGCCCCATCACTGGTGGTTGTGATTTTGGCCATCCATGCCTCACGTCCTGGAATTCCCGACATAAACCCTTCCATCTCTCCCCCTCCAAGACCCTCCCTAAAACCCACTTATATCTGTGGAGCTGAGCAGAGCAGTGAAAAAATTCTTCCAACATTCTAACAGCTGAGCATTATCAAAGAATAATTAAGATCTCGTTAATGATGTACCTGGGGCTGAAAGTGAGGGTCAACCAGAAGTAGTTAACCAATTAAACTGTACTTCCTGCAAGAATTCATAGGAGACATTACTATTAACACGTTAGTACTGCCCAGAGGAGGTTCCAGGTCTAATGACTTTGATATAATTTGGTTGGTTAAAGGGCTCAAAACAAATAGATTTTCAGGATTGGATGCCGTATAAGGAATATAAATGAGAACTGGGACAAAATGTACCAAAGCTGAGTCGTCATGAGGGAGTCAATTAATAGTTAGGAGTTCCACTGGATTGGAAAGAAGCCAGTGTGTTAAGTATTTTTAAGAAAGGCAATCAAATAAATTTGGTATCTGCAAACCCACCAGTGATGAGGAAATGTTAGAAAGAGTTCTTCGTCTCGAAAGAAGATGAATGAGAGGGAACCTTGTAGAGATGTAAATGATACTGAGTGCAGTAGGAAATATTCATCCTGAGCATTATTTGAAGTAAACTGTGATTGCACAACAAGGGGACGAAGGCAAGTGTAGAATGTCTGGAAGCACTTTAAGAACTGCAGGCCCACCAGATTTCCCACCCTCCCAAACGGCCAGATACCTATGAGCAGCACGATTGGTGCTGGCACCTCCCCTCCATCCACGACCCCATCCACACCCCGCGCACCCCCCAACCCTGCCGGTATTTAGCAACGTCTGATCACGGATATCGACCGGGCCTCCCCCTGGTGTCTTCGGGTGAACGGAGGGGGTACCCCAGTCTGCACCACAAGTGAACATCATCCTGTCAGTGTCTACAATGATGGTCGGGAGAGTTATAGAGAGCAACAAACGGACAAAGAAAATAATCAAAAAGGCAAAGAGGAGAATGACAAAAAAAACTTTGGATAGTACCAGTGTACTGGAAGGTCATCAACCATACATCCGTTATTCAGTAACGACAATGCAGCACTCCCTCAGTACGGCACTGAAATGTCAACACAGATTATGTGCTCGACTCTATAGTTGGGTTCCAAGTCACAGGCCTGACTCAGAGGCAAGAGTCATACCAACTGAGCCAAGCTAACACAAAACCAGTTGAAAGTGAATTTTCTCCACACAAAGGACACTTTGCCCAATGTGTTGGCCGAGAAGGCCACAGGTACAAAGTCGATTGAAATATTTAAAAATGCACACACACTATTGAAGTGAGTATCAATGCAAGAAACATATCTGTGATTCAACAAATGACAGCCTCAGTACAGTCCAATTTTGATCTGCTTGTCTCATTAAAATCGTCTTCTGATCTCCACCCTCCCCACAGCACAAGGAACTGCACCTACAGTGAGAGTTCACCCCTCTCCCACCTCAGTCACAGAGGGAGAAATGCTGGAGTTACACTGCCAGGTCACAGGTCAGCCGCAACCCAGGATCACATGGTACAGGGCAGCTGGCTCTCTAACAGCCAATCACCAGGTAGGTGAAGGTGTTGGAACAATCCTGGATTTTCCTTTTATGGGGAGTTATTTTATACGGTCAGAAGTTTAACTCATAACTGCGGTGGAAGGCGAGAATTCGTCCAAGACAGCACCAAATAGCATAACCCTTAAACGTTGTCACTGTGATAATGCAGCCGGCCTCAGCATCAATGGACGGTGCTTTGCACCTCTAATTTCTGTACCGCTTTGAGACAGAGTGTCACATCAGCCACCCTGTGCTCATCTAAATCGTTCTTTGAATGTAGCTCACTTCCCCAATCACAGCTGCCTCCTGATCTGCCCGTCCGTTCTCTCTCCGACCAGGTGCCCATTCAGCTTCTTATCTCTGCTCTACGTTTCATTCCGTGTCGTATTAACTCAGTCTAATTTCAAATAGCTGAGGTATGCTTGCAGAAAAGGAGCTGATTCTACAGCCGGTGTGAGTGATGATCGGCTGAAAACCCCGGCATTAATTCTCTCACTGAGTGCACTCTCTTCCAGTTTGGATGTCCATTTACTTTCAGTTTTTCTTTATTTTTTTCTTCAAATTTCGAAACCATGTATGAAGTGTCCACGGGAAATAGTTACAACAAAACTAACTGGAGGAGGGAACTGGCTCGAGAGGCTGCTTCTTGCAAAATCTGAAAACGTACCAGATTCGGTTACCACCAGAACAAGTCCCTGTTCGATAAGACATTAACCCTTCTGTGCAGCCACCAATCTGAGACTGGCTCACATGGCACAGATTAGGGACTGAATTGGGGTCTTCCTCCTGTTTATGGTTTGGTACCACAGCACACGTACCCACCGAGCCACCGTCGGGAACCCAACCTTCACATCTGTGCATCTTCCCTCACCGGTCACTGGATGGCAGTGAGGAATTGGAACCCGGCTGGGTTTTCCCTTCATGTCTTGTTTTTTTGTTCCTCAGTCATAGAAGACGACGAGCAAACGCCAGCCCTTACTCCTGCTGAGTGGCGACGGTGTGTTGTACTTGTCAGTATATCTGTGAATGCTGAAAGCAGCCTGGGAGAATGTGAGTAACGGAGCCTGTGATTTTCCTGTTGATGCTCTAGGTGCAGGGTTCTGTGCTGCGCATCCTTCACATGACGGATGCTGACGTTGGGGATTACATCTGCCGCGCTGAAAACGTCCTTGGGATGCAGGAGGTCAAATTCTCCGTCTCAGTCACTTCCACCTTATCCCGTATGTAACCCGGTCATTCTTTTAATATTTGATTTCCACCTTCTACTCTTTTTATATCTATTTTACAGTTACGCCCAGTTTTGACTGCAATTGGGAGCCAAGGATTTCTTGTGTTGTTTGAAAAGTTGTCTGTAACTTAAGTTGGCTCCAACATAGGGAAACAAGGTATATTGGCTTGTAAGAGAGACAGTTTTATTTTAGGAGAATACGAGGCAGTCTTATAGACCAGTTAACCTAATATTTATAGGAGAGAAAATGTTTAAGAGTTTTATATATTCTTTGTTTCCAGTACTACCCTAAACAACAGAGTTCATAAAAATAATCACTGTAAATACAAAATCAACTGGTCCTGCCTCAGAAATCTCCCCTGGTTTTTTGAGGAGTAAAAATAACTCCTATTAAAGTAGTGCATTAGAACTAACCAAAGGATATTTCTTACTTGGGATACCAGAGGCCTTTGATATAATTCCACATGTGAGCCTTCAGAGGATGCTTAGAGCTTATGGAGCTAATGGCAAATTAGCAAGTTGGCGTCTGCAGGGCCCAAGTCATCTGAAGGACCAAGAAAATGGAATAGGGATGAGGAGAACGAGGCCTAGTGCGACTGGAGCAGGGGCATAGGAAGCAGGGGCGAGAAAGATTGCTCGTGTTGGGGCCAAGAACCATAACTGCATCTGTATTGTCTTCTGTTGATCTGTTTGTCTCATTAAAAGCCTCTTCTGATCTCCCCCCTCCCCACAGCACAAAGAACTGCACCTACAGTGAGAGTTCACCCCTCTCCCACCTCAGTAACAGATGGAGAAATGCTGGAGTTACACTGCCTGGTCACAGGTCAGCCAGAACCCAGGGTCACATGGTACAGGGCAGCTGGTTCTCTAACAGCCAATCACCAGGTAGGTGAAGGTGGTGGAACAACCCTGGGGAATTATTTTATACGGACGTAATAAGCGTGTGATCTAAAGTGGTGAAAGGGCGAGAATGCTTCCAAAGAAATAAAATCACCTCCAACCCCCAAATGTTGGCACCAAATGGTTATTGCTTGGGCAGATGTTGTTATGGCAGGGGCTTCTCTTCCCAAGGGAGACTGTTCCAGCAGACCCTCGGTTGGCATCACTATGAGGTGCGACTGCCTGACTAACTGTTATGCTGGAAGGTTCTTCACAAGCACTCCGATCACAGCATGCCATGCTTTTCATGCTGCCGCAGGAATGAAGGCACGGCAGGGTGACTGGGAGATACCGTTGTCTGTTTGGAGCAACTGCCAAGGTGCCGCAAACCAATTCTGCACATTCTGGCACTCCTACCCGGGACCTGATGTGAGGGGAACCCGTCTTCTCAGGTTCTGGGTCAGCTTGGAGGCGGATGCAAAGTTTGTGCCATTTGCTGCAGGGATGCTTGTATCAACCTTGGAAAAGAAGGCATGAACTTGCTGGGGCCAATAATAGTCGGCTGCAGCCTGAAATTTGTTTGCACTTCCTTGTCGGCATGCGGCAGTGCTGACCTATGGGATGGTGCACTTGACCAGTACAGAGGCCAACCCTCCTTACAAGCAGCTCATGCAGTTCAGTTGAACCTTCAGTTCATCAAACAGGGGATTGGATACTGGGCTGCTAAGACATCACATCTCAAGCCTCTACCTGATGTCCCCTAACCCTTTGTTTTTGTCTGGCACGTCCTAATCCTCCACCTCTGCAATCTTGGAAAAGGTCACTCCTTTTTGAGGCGCTCAAAGTTTTCTGAATTTTTGTCTGCCCCATTGTGACGTTCCCCTTTAATTGTCTCCCATCTCGTTAAATTTCACCTACCTGCTACTTAGCACTGGTGCCATCCCTAGACCTGTCTGGAGTCGGGAATAATTATTTAAACGATCTTAAGAGCAGAGAATTGATTGCTTTCTTGAGATTCAGGTGTGTGTTGACGCATGGGTTAAAGCATTTGGAACCGACTTATACCTGAAGATAAAAATCAGTCCTTACTCCTCCTGAGTGGTGCCTGTGTTGTACTTGTCAGTACATGGGATCAAAGGGGTAATGGCAGCATGGATACAAAATTAGCTAAGGTACAGAAAGCAGAGAGTAGTGGTGAACAGTTGTTTTTCAGACTGGAGTGAAATATACAGTGGTGTCCCCCAGAGGTCAGTATTAGGACCACTGCTCTTTTTGATATATATTAATGACCTGAACTTGGGTATAGAGGGTATAATTTCAAAGTTTGCAGATGACATGAAACTCAGAAATGTAGTAAACAATGTGGAGGATAGTGACAGACTTCAGGAGGACATAGTCAGACTGGTGAAATGGACAGACACATGGTAGATGAAATTTAACGCAGAGAAGTGTGAAGTGATGCATTTTGGTTGGAAGAATGAGGAGAGGCAATCTAAACTAAATGGTACAATTCTAAAGGGGGTGCAGGAACAGAGAGACCTGGGGGTGCACATACCACAAATCTTTGAAGGTGGCAGGACAAGTTGAGAAGGCTATTAAAAAGCATGTTGGAATCATTCCTAGAGACATAGAGTACAAAAGCAAGGAAGTTATGCTAAACCTTTATAAAACACTGGTTAGGCCTCAGCTGGAGTATTGTGTTCAATTCTGGGCACCACACCTTAGGAAGGCTGTCAAGGCCTTCGAGACGGTGCAGAAGAGATTTACTAGAATGGTACCAGGGATGAGGGACTTCAGTTATGTGGAGAGACTGGAGAAGCTGGGGTTGTTCTTCTTAAAACAGAGAAGGTTATGGGGAGATTTGATAGAGGTGTTCAAAATCATGAACGGTTTTGACAGAGTAAACAAGGAGAAACTGTTTCCAGTGGTAGACGGGTCAGTAACCAGAGGACACAGATTTAAGGTGATCGGCAAAAGAACCAGAGACGACGAGGAAACATTTTTTTTAGGCAGCGAGTTGTAATGATCTGGAATTTACTGCCTGAAAGGGTGGTGGAAGCAGATTGAATAGGAACTTTTAAAAGGGAATTGGATAAATACCTGAAGGGAAAAGAATTACAGTGCTGTGGGAAGGAGCAGAAGAATGGGACTAATTGGATAGCTCTGTCAAAGAGCTGGCACAGGCACGATGGACCGAATGGCCTCCTGTGTTGAATGCTGAAAGCAGCCTGGGAGAATGTGAGTAACGGAGCCTGTGATTTTCCTGTTGATGCTCTAGGTGCAGGGTTCTGTGCTGCGCATCCTTCACATGACGGCTGCTGACGTTGGGGATTACATCTGCCGGGCTGAAAACATCCTTGGAATGCGGGAGGTCAAGTTCTCCGTCTCAGTCACTGCCACGTCACCCTGTATGTAATCCGTCATTCTTGTTCAGTATGTTTGATAATTCTAACGCTCTTTTAATCTCGTCGCTGACTATGCTCTTTCACTTTCACTACATTTGGGACCCAAGAATTTTGTGGGCTATTTAAGAAGAGTTTATTGTGTCAGGTAATGCGTCCAGGAAGAAGAAAGTGCACATAGGTACACAGGCCAACAAATAGGCACCAGTTCAGGGTAGTGCCATTTTTCAAAGGGGGCCTCAAAAGGCGTTAGGCCCCCTATTTGCATATGCCTGTTTCAGACATGGGCCCTAAACACCTTTTTTCTGCCTTTACCAATATGGCAGGCAGCGTAATGAGTGTGCGCCCCCTGCCCGCCATATTGGATGCTTTGGTGCCCGTTTTGCGCCTGAAAAATGGGCACGACGCCATCAAATTTCTAGGCCCCAGTGTTTGTTTGCAAATGTCGGAAAGATAAGAAAAGGAGTGTGATTATAAATCATTCACTGAAGATCTCCATTCTATATGAAGATATTGCTAAACTATTTAAAGAATGACACATCTGGTGTTTGCATAATGCCTTATCATATCTCTCAGGAATATCTCAAATCGCTCTCTGAAGTGCAGTTATGTAGGCAATGTGGCAGCCACCTCGCACATAGTCAGATCTCACAAACAGCAATGAGATGGATGACCAGTCAGTCTCTGGTGGTGTTGAAGGAGAAGGGAGGAACGTTGACCTTGTTGAACCATGTGAAGTATTGACCACTTGACCAAAGCCAAGACCAGAGAATATACATTTAATTTGGAGATAAACAGTTTTAAAATAGACTTAAAGAAGAACTTTGTTACTCAAAAGAGTGATAACATTTTTGGACCAGTCCACCAAGCAGAGTAGTAGAGGCCAAAACCTGAGAGATATTTGTTTAAGACAAGTTTAGGAGAGTTGGAATTAAAAAAGGGATGAGCTTTGATTGTTAACTCTTAAATTCTTACATTATAAACAAAATTAATCAAATACTAGAATCTGTCTAGGGACGTTTAGCTAACTGTCAGTGGAAAGAAGTTAGTCACAGCTTGTATAGATCATGGGTGAAGCCACATTTGGAACGAGGGTAAATTCAGCGATGCTGTGCTCTCGATCCTCATTCGGTGAGTCGCAGAGTTGGTCTGAGAATGTAAAGTGCCCTTTCTGGACCAGACTTCCGATGAGCGAGGCTTTGGCTGGAGTGCAGCCTTGCTGAATTTACCCTGTTGTATCCAGTTTAGGGCTTCAAAAGGACATTGACGTATTTGAGAGGGTTCAGAGGTTACATATTAAAAACCTGTTGTACGATTGCTGACACTAATTGGATTGAACAGCTCAATTTTGTGCAAACTGTTATTTTTTGTGTTGATGTCGTTCAATACAAGTGTAGGATTCAGCCAGTGACAGCTTTTGTATTGCCCAGATTTTGATCTGTTTGTCATATTGAAGCCTCTTCTGATCTCCATCCTCCCCACAGCACTCGAAGGTGCACCGATAGTGAGAGTTCAGCCCACCCCCATCTCAGTAACAGAGGGACAAATGCTGGAGTTACACTGCCAGGTCACAGGTCAACCTGAACCCATGATCACATGGTACAAGGCAGGTGGTTATCTAACAGCCAATCACCAGGTATGTAGTAGTGGTGGAACAACGCTGCATTTTCTTATAACTGGACTTTTGTACAGACGTAATGTAATGGAAAGATACATTTTCATGGACAGGGGGTTGCCATGGAGATTATTTACAGGGGCCCACCAAATAAAATTCCCCCCGCCCCCACCATCAAATCGTCACACTATGATGCTCCAGCTAACGTCTGTGGCATTTTCCACCTCGAATGTTTGTGCCACTAAGGCACAGGGTGTCAGACTATGTATCCCGTTGCGATCTAACTCAGTAAATATATCTAAAATTCCGCACTCACAGCTGCCTGCCTTTATGCTCCTTAGTTCCCTCGCTATGACCAGGTGTATGTTTCTGGTTCCTTGTTATATTAACTCTGGTATCTGCTTTCGAAACGACCCTGAGGTACTTTCAGAACAATGGTCCAAGCAAAGCCAAGTTGAGGGGAGACTGCATGAGCAATATAGAGCAAACTCTTAAGGAAAGTGGGTACAGTTTGCCCTCCTCCCTCCTCCCCCCCGCCCTCCTCCCCCCCTCCCTCCTCCCCCCCTCCCTCCTCCCCCCCTCCCTCCTCCCCCCTCCCCCCCTCCCTCCTCCCCCCCTCCCTCCTCCCCCCCTCCCTCCTCCCCCCTCCCCCCCTCCCTCCTCCCCCCCTCCCTCCTCCCCCCTCCCCCCCTCCCTCCTCCCCCCCTCCCTCCTCCCCCCCTCCCTCCTCCCCTCCTCCTCCCTCCTCCCCTCCCTCAACAAGCAGGTCTATTTATACATGGAGGCTGAACTACCTTCCAGGAATGAGTGAGACCAAAGCTCGGAGGTGATTCAAAGTTTCTGGGACCTTCGGATTTTCTTTACATTTCAATAAGTCTTAACGTACAAGCCTAATTCTACAACAAAGACTTGGATTTATGTATTCCGTAACATAAAATATGCCAAGACACTTTGCTGATGTGCGTGAGGAATTGGATGCTGAACCATAAAGGAAAGATTAGGAGGGGTGGCTGAAAGCTTGGTGGAAGAGTTGGGTTTTACGAAGGTTTTTGTAGGTGAAGAGAGGCAGGGAGAGGGAGTGAGTTCCAGAGTAGGACTGAGGTGGCTGAAGGCTTTGCCACCAATGGTGGAGCGTAGAGATGGGGGAGGAACTGAAGGCCAACGTTTGAGGAGTGGAGGGTTGGAGAGGGGTTATAAGGCTGGAGGTTGTGGGGGGGGAGACTGGAGGGATTTAAAAATGAACATGTTAGGGATGATAATCAGCAGTGGTCAGCAAATAAGGAAGGGTGGGGGGCGATAGATGAGGGGGGCAGAGATCGGGACAAGTTGGAGTTGATGAGGACCAGCAAGGAGGATATTAGAGTAGTGTGGGTGACAAAAGCATGTACAAAGGTGAAGGTGAAGGCAGGAAATGTTGCACAGATGAAAGTTCAACTCAGGGTCGTTTGGGACATCAAGCTTGCAAACAGCTTGGTTCCAGGAAGAAATGGTTTGCAAAGGGAAATTAAAATGTAGTAGAGTAAAATGACAGTATTGTTTCAAATCTAATTAACATACTTATCTTTAAAAGCTTCTACAAATCTTTCCAGCTTCAGTGTTCATTTCTAAACACATTTGCAAAGTACAGAAATTGGTCAGTGGGCAACTGGACTCTCGAAAGAAATAAGAAGTCACTTGGAATACCAGCATCTATATAAAAAAAAACTTTTGCCTTTATATCCAAAATGTTGATTAGTACCAGATTCAATGTGAAAGAATAAGTTACGGTACAGAGAAACGAGTAATTATTTTTATTCACAAATATTTATATAGTAAAGAATAAAGTCTGTACCACTAATTATACCCCTTTCATGCAAATATCAGTATAGATGCAACAAAAATGTTACATTTGGGTAGTTACATCAGTTCTAAGTTAGCCTCAGGAAGGATGTCTATCTTTTAATAATATGCTAATGAGCAGTTGGTACAAACACAGAAAGGAATTGGTTCCGTCAGCCATTTTAGTTGGGTTTGGGTTGCTGGTGTAAAGTGAATGAGGAATCTTTACATTTACAACTGTTTCACAATAATCTTCACTTTTCTCCTCTCTTCGGGCCGACGATTGCGACCGGGCTGTGGTTCCATGAAGCTTGTCAGCCCCTGGGGACCTCGCCCAAGTGGCCATTCCTTCTGGTTTGAGCCCAAGTAACTACTGTTTCCAAGCTGTTCAGCAACGAGCGGGGGGCCCATGGCAACCAGGAGGGGGAACCCTGGGTAATCGTTTCCTGACATCACTTGGCGAGGTTGGCTAATCAAATACAGGCCACAGATCAAATCTTGGGGCCCTCGTGATTTGATGGGCTCGGACCCAGGCCATGTGGCTGAATTACCCACAAGAGCCGTTGTGGAAACACTTAAAATGTTTTGTTTTTTAAATTGAAATGGATAAAAATGCTCTTTTGTTCAAAAGTTTGTTTTCTGACTCGCTTTTTAAAACACAAGGGCCAGGGGCTGGATGTTGTGAAGTTTTCTTTAAACACAGATGAGACCACTTTAAACTACTAGTAAGCCCATTCCTATCCTCTACCTGTCCATATAATATCGCGGGATACTGGGAGCGGGAATCATGGCTGATATCTCCTCCCAGTCAAATAAAGAGCACGGGGAAACGTCAGACATTCCCTCACAGGGCACATAGTGCAGTCCAGGCACCGATGATACAGCCTGGAGTCTCCGAGAGTTGTGCACTAGCCCTACCTGCGCCCAAAGGATCTGACCTCACATTTTGCTATGGCAGTGCTTGTGCCTGGCCCACAATGCATTGGAGGTTGGCTGTCAGGATGTCGGGCACCAGCAGCGAGTAAAGGGCTGCTGGCTGCCACACTAGCAACAACATCTTTTTAATTTAATACTTTGGGGCACAGGCACCCACACACCCCCCCCCCCCCCCACTCCCATTCGTGCTTTGGCCAAAGAAATGAGGCTTTGAAACGATGGGTGGCCATTTTGGATGGAGATGTCCGTGCGGGAAGAAAATTCAATTTTTTTAATTTAACACATCTTGCATGAAGCACCTGTTCCTAATCGGCACTGAGCCTCTAGAGCAAGGCACTTCAGTAGATTATGGAAAGAACGCCTAATCAACATAGAAACTGGGGCCTTAATAAACCATGAGCATAGTCTGTGCGCCTTCTCCAGGGCCTTATATATAGGCATGCATAGTGTGCATCGAGGGTGTGGTGGGCCTCAGGCCTCTGTGCCTGCTAATACAGGCCGCTTGACTTATTATTAGCCCCTACGAGTGGCAGTTTTGTGTTATAAATCTTCTTCTCTTCTGTGCCTATCGGCACTTGAGGCATCACGTTTCTTGCACTGCTTTTACAAACAGCAGATCGTCCTCTGGATTGTACCCATAACAAGGTCCCTTTTTATGCAGACAGGTCATAAGCCTGACTCACAACCCCCTACCGGGTGGACCAGATAGATATGATGGGCACTCACCACTCCCATCAGACGCGAGTTCCCCGCTGGATGTCAACCCAGTGTTCAGAGACTCTCGGCTCCACTCGCCGAGTGTTATACGCGGCAATGCCAAAAGTAGCTCCGTGTTCCCCGTCACAGTCTAAATGACACAGTCTTGTGATTTTCCTGTTGATGCTCTAGCTGCAGGGTCCCTTGCTGCGAATCCTTCAGGTGACTCCTGCTGACGTTGGCGATTACATCTGCCGCGCTGAAAACATCTTCGGAATGCAGCAAGTTCAATTCCCGGTCTCGGTCACTTCTACGTCATTCAGTACGTAACCTAGTCATTCTGGTTCATTATTATTTGATTAATCGCCTTCTTTTACTATTTGCTTTGCTGTATTGCTGCAGATTTATGTTACGTGACCAAGGATTTTGTATGTTAAAGAAGTGTTCCATTATGGGTGAAAAAAAAGAAACAACTTGCATTTATATAGCGCCTTACACGACCTCAGGATGTCCCAAAGCGCTTTACAGCCAATGAAGTACTTTTGATGTGTGGTCACTGATGTAATCTAGGGAATGGTCCATAACCTATGTGAAAAACTTTGGAACAAAGTCTGGTAACTTCATGATGTGGAGATGCCGGTGATGGACTGGGGTTGACAATTGTAAACAATTTTACAACACCAAGTTATAGTCCAGCAATTTTATTTTAAATTCACAACATTCACCTGAGGAAGGAGGAAGCCTCCGAAAGCTTGTGAATTTAAAATAAAATTGCTGGACTATAACTTGGTGTTGTAAAATTGTTTACAATTGGTAACTTCATAACATGGTGAGTTTTGTAACCTGACAGAATTAGAGGAAGATAGGGTAAAGTTATGATTTTTTTTTTAGCCTGGGAATCACGAGGGAGTAAGCGAGGTTTGGTTAATAGTTGAGGCTTCATAAAGACTGGAGCTGTACTTAAGGACTGGAGAATCTTTAATCGAATGTTCAAGAAAGGACTGAAGCGAAGCCAAAAAATTGTAGACCGGTTAGTCTAACATCTGTAGTGGGGAAAATGCTTGAAAGCATTTTACTGGATGTAATTAATGCTCAGCTGGAGAGCACACAGACTGTAGTCAGCCATGAGTCAGTGGGTAGCACTCTCTCTCATCTCTGAGGCAGAAGGTCATGGGTTCGAGCCCCACTCCAGAGACCTGAGCATGTAATCCAGGTTGACGTTTCAGTGCAGTACTGAGGGAGTGCTGCGTTGTCAGAGGTGCCGTCTTTCAGATGAGATGTTAAACCGAAGCCCCGTCTGCCCTCTCAGGTGGAGGTAAAAGATCCCATGGCACTATTTCGAAGAAGAGCAGGGGAGTTCTCCTTGTGTTCTGGCCGATACTGATCCCTAACCAGCATCACTAAAACAAAACAGATTATCTGGTCATTTATCTATCTCATTACTGTTCGTGGGATCTTGCTGGCTGCTGCAATTCCCTACATTACAACAGTGATTCCATTTCAAAAGTACTTCATTGGCTGTGAAGCATTTTAGGATGTGAAAGGTGCTATATAAATGCACGTTTTGTACTGCATGTTGTCAAAATATTTATAGTTATTGTACAAACGTATAAACCTTTCATTCGCTCATTATCTTATAATTAATTTTAAGCTTTCGTATTGTGCTGTAGGGGAGCGATTACCAGTTATAAACACTGGGCTACAGGATGTTACTGTAGTCCAGGGCGGCGATGTGACCTTTAACTGTCAAATCGTTGAGGGAGCTCGGCCATTCAGCATTGAGTGGAAAACACCTAATCAACTACCACAAGGTACGCTGCAACAGGATTTACAGAAGAGTTTTGTTATAAGCAATGAGTGAGGATCGGCGACAGAGAGGTTCACGAGAGTACAACTGAACGTAAAATGCGGGATACGTAAGGAGCAATGTTGGAGCGTTTTAACAGTTTGTACCTTTAAGGACATTCCCTGGAATGTGTTTATATTGGAGCTCCATGAATGGCAATTTGATTGCATTTTTCAACAGGGCCTTTTTATATCAAGTCCCCCACCACTTAAACCACCCAGGTTTAAATCGGGCAAGTAGCACATAACCGTTTACCGTTATCGTTATTGTCAATTACAGAGTCGCCGCTCACTGTGTATAAAACGTGCTGGCTACTTCGGGCAGAAACTGGTGCTCAGTGAATGGTTCACACCTCACTGAGGTGCAATTACCTTGTATACTTAGGAAGACAGCAACAAGAGGAGGCCATTCAGCCCCTCGAGGCTGCTCCGCCATTCAATTAGATCATGGCTGATCTCTATCTCAACTCCATTTACCGGCTTTAGCTCCATATCTCTTGATACCCTTACCCCACAAAAATCTATCGATCTCAGTCTTGAAAGCTCCATTGCCCCCCCAGCATCCACAGTCTTTGAGGAAGAGAGTTCTAGATTTCCACTACTCTTTGTGAAAAAGTGCTTCCTGATTTCACTCCTGAATGGCCTAACTCTAATTTTAAGGTTATGCCCCCTTGTTCTTGAGGAAATAGTTGCTCTCTATCTACCCTATCAAATCCTTTTAACATTTCAAACCCCTCGATCAGATCACCCCTCAATCTCCTATACTCAAGGGAATACAAATCATGTTTATGCAACCTGTCCTATAATTTAACCCTTTTAGCTCCAGTATCTGGTGAATCTGTGCTGCACCCCCTCCAAGGCCAATAAATCCTTCCTGATGTGCATTGCCCAGAACTGAATGCAGTGCTTCAGATGGGTTCTAACCTGGAGCTCTGTCCAGCTGTAACATAACTTCCACCCCTTTGTATTCCAGCCCTTTTGAGATAAAGGCCAACATTCCATTAGCCTTTTTGATTACATTTTGTATCAGTGTACTAGCTTTTAATGATTTGTGCACTAGGACTCCCAAATCCCTTTGCTCCTCCACAGTTCCTAGTTTCTCACCATTTAGAAAATTCTCCAGTTTCCCTTTCTTGCGTCCAAAGTGAATGACCTCACACTTCCCCACATTGAACTCCGTCTGCCACAGTTTTGCCCACTCACTCCATCTATCAATGTCCTGTTGTAACTTCTCGGTTATGGAGCCACGCGGGGAGTTCAGCTGAAGAGATCGAGGTAGGGCTGGCTGATCTCTGCGGTCAGCTTCAGTATAGAATCGCAGGTGAGGAGTTTGCGGTTCCTTGCCGTGTCCCATCAGTGTGAGAATCGCACGGAACATTACACAATAACCATGGTGTACGTTGAAGCAGAGAACAGTATGGGCAGGTCAGAATTAGAGAGCACTCAGTCCCAACAGCATCTCCCATGTACCTGATTAGTACAGGAGAGTTCAGAGATAGTCATCAACGGGGGAGATCAACGGGCTTTAAATGGAGCACTTTGAAATATAGACCGTCAAACCCATATAGTGGGCAAGTCGCATTAGAACCAACGTGCCCGCTATAAGTGGTGGGGACTGCTCTTTTCTTTATGTCCTCTGTTGTCTCTTTAGCCACACAATGTACTCTGTGGGTCCAGCTGGTATGGAAACTGTCTCCAGGCCCTCTGGCAGTGCCTGTCTGTAACCAGCTGCTGATAGGTGCACAAGAGCAGCCCACCGCGGATTGGCACCTTGAATTCCCTCCCTCTTCTACACTTCCCCCTGAAAGTAGAACTACTGAGTGACTTTTAACACATGGTATGGGCGTACTGTGTTCGTGCATGAACTTCGCCAGTCTGAAGTTTTATCCTACTGTGCAGAGAGTCATGAGTATAAACAGGCATCAGTGTGCATCACATTGCAATCCTGAGAGGCTACACCACCAAACCATCCTGATTCAATGTTCTTGGCATGTTCTGTCGAATTTAATGCCAGAATTGTATTTGTTTTGGAGGAGTGACTCATGTTTTAACTCGGCGAAAGGATGTCTTATTATTAATCTGAAAGCTGATGCCCGCTTTGATCTCCACCTGGGCAAACTTGATAGCCAAGTTTGAAATGTAGTAAGGGGGGAAATGGGAATGGATTTTGAACCTTGCTATGTCAATAAGATGCTTAGGGTCTATATTTGGTGTGTCCACTAAATTTAAACAAGGTGTTAGTCTATTGTGAACTTCAGTACTCTGGGGCCCAAGAAGGTACTAAAGGTAACAACGGTATTGTGTTGGACCTTTGTTTGCTAAAGCGTAGAAAAGGACACACCTTAGAGTTCACTTTTGTAATTAGTTTCTAGACATGTTTATTTTTTTAAATGATCTATCTGGAGGCTAGGTGCTGCTATGTTTATTGTAGGTTTTATATTGTTTCAATCCATCAGAAACCTTGTTATCCCTGGACATATCCTAGCTTCATACAACATGCCTTTTTTTAATAGTATTGATACCAGATTCCCAGCAGTAGATATCGAGCAATGAAAACCTCAATAAACTGTTCATAGAATCAATGTAGTCTTGTTGTTATTTTCCTTCACCGCTCAAGAACTGGACGTGTGAGTCTTTACATTGAGGGCACTTGTGCAGCAAACATAAAACACATTTGAATTAATGTAATAGCTACATGAAGGACTTTTAATAGCTTTATCTGCTTATCTTGTGTTTCAGACAATGTGAAGATCAGCAGTGGTGGCTCTGTAATTACGATCACGAGAGTTCGCCAACGTGACCAGGGCCAGTACAAATGTGTGGCTCGTAATCGATTTGGATCAGCATTCAGCATAATGACTCTGGTCGTACAAGGTACAAAGTTATAAAGCAGCAATCCGTAGTAAGACCTATCTCTGTAAGCGCCATTTATCCAAATATCTCTGCATTCTGTCATCGGCTCTCGACATGACGTTGCTAAACAGTGAATTGAATGTTGTCCAGTTCTCTGTTCCTCCCTCCCGGTGAGATGATGCTTGTTTTTGTGGAATTTCTCAAAGTTACTGGCCTGGATACACTGTTCACACATGACCACTTCCTCTTTTCCCTTCTCTTGTATCTTCTAGAAGAATATTTGACATTTCGTTGCCATTTCCTCTCTCACATGGCCCAAGTACGTAGCTTTGTGCTCACCTCTCTTTATATGAATTCTCTTTCCACACTCAGCTCTTCCAACATAAATAAATCATTCTTACTTCAGTTGAAAATGGTCATGGTTGGATGTCTTAAGTCCTTAGTTCAAAAGCAAAGGTTTGTTTATCATTGAATTCTTCAAAGTCTAATCCAAACCAATATGTTTATTGGCCTTGATTCAGTGGCACTGACCATATTGTAGTTTTAAGTGTCAGCCTCGGCTCAGTGGTAGCACTCTCGCTGCTGAGTCTGAGTTCTGGTTGTGGGTTCAAGCCCCACTCCAGGACTTGAGCACATATTCTAAGCTGGCACTCCAGCGCCGTACTGAGAGTCCTGCTCTGTCGGAGGTGCCGTCTTTCAGATGAGATGTTAAACCAAGGTCCTGTCTGCCCTCCCATGGCACTATCCGAAGAAGAGCAAAGGAGTTCTCCCGGTGTCCTGGCCAATATTTATCCCTCAACTAACACCTAAAACAGATCAGTTGGTTATTTATCTCATTGCTGTGTGTTGGACCTTGCTGTGTGCAAATTGACTGCTGCGTTTCCCTACATTACAACAGTGACTGCACTCCAGAAAGTAGTTTATTGGCTGTGAAGCGTGAAAGGCACTCTATAAATGCAAGTTTCTTCTCTTTATTGTCAGTTCAGCCATCTAACTTCTTGCCCAGAGCTCAGCATTAGTGGTTGTCTGTTCAGAGCAGTGAGACGCTTCTTTGACCATAAGGAAGGCAATGGGCATTCATCCAATTGTGCCTTAAAGTCATAGCCAGCTGCATATCTAAATTGCTATTTGAAAAAGTAGCAGATGAATTGAATGCTGTGTCTGGCTTTGTCTGCAGTTTGAGTGGAAATCTGGCATGGCCCTCCTGAATTGTATAAAATAGTCCAGTGTGTGCTTTAATCTATGTCTTGGTATCCTTTGTGTTTCATCAATGGATTATTTTTTTTCCCTTCTTTGCTGCCAGGACCCCCCACAGTGTCCATCTCCCCCAGAGGTCCAGTCAGATTGGGTGTGGGCAATTCCATTACTCTGGAATGTATAGGTATGGGAGAGCCTCGACCTACAATCAGCTGGCATCGGGTTAATAGCAGGCAAAGGAACAACTTGGGGCAACAGCTGCCAAAGGAAGGCGATCCCATCCTGACGGTGAGTAAAAATTGACCCATGACATTTCTCCTCTGCCAACATTGCCTGAATTTAAACAAGAGAGCAGATTGGCCATAGGATATTTTAGTTGTGATAATGTCAGATGCGGGAAATGTGGCGATGGCTCCCTGGGGTTATAACCCAATTGGTGTCATTTATTATGCATTTTTTAAATTCATTCTTGGGATATGAGCGTCACTGGCAAGGCTGACATTTATTGCCCATCCTTAGTTGCCCTTGAGAAGGTGGTGGTGGGCCTTCTTCTTGAAGCACTGCTGTCTGTGAGGTGAAGGTACTCCCACAGTGCTGTTGGGTAGGGAGTTCCGGGATTTAGACCCAGCGACGATGTTATCATTGTGTGTGGTTTTGCACCATTTCCTCATTAGATGACAGTTTCTGTAAGTGAATCACATCCCTTGCAATCTGAAATGATTGTTGGTACCTGTATGAACACTTAGGTTGCTGACACTGGATTAAACACAGTCTCATGCTACGCTACCACACTTACTGAGGATACGCATGAAATATACCATCCAGAATTCAGTTGCTCCCAGGTTAAAACACCTGGTAACATTTATTTGTAAATTAAGGAGAATATGAGTGTGGATTGATTAGGGAAGGTGGAGGACGAGTGTGGATTGATTAGAGAAAGCCAGCACGGATTTGTTAAAGGCAAATCGTGTTTAACTAACCTGATAGAGTTTTTGATGAGATAACAGAGAGGGTAGATGAGGGAATTGCAGTTGATGTGGTGTTTCTGGACTTTCAAAAGGCGTTTGATAAAGTGCCACATGGTAGGCTTATCATCAAGATTGCTGCCCGTGGAATAAAGGGGCAGTAGCAACATGGATACAGAATTGGCTAAGGGACAGGAAACAAGAGAGTAGTGGTGAACGGTTGTTTTTCGGACTGGAGGGAGGTGTACAGTGGTGATCCCCAGGGGTCAGTGCTGGGACCACTGCTTTTCAAAATTTGCAGATGACACAAAACTTGGAAGGGTAGTAAACAATGAGGAGGATAGTGATAAACTTCAAAAGGATATAGACAGGCTGGTGGCACGGGCAAACACGTGGCAGATGAAATTTAACGCAGAAAAATGTGGAATGATACATTTCAGCAGGAAGAACGAGGAGATGCAATATAAACTAGAGGGCACAACTCTAAAAAGGGTACAGGAACAGAGAGATCTGGGGGTATATGTGCACAAATCGTTGAAGGTGGCAGAGCAGGTTGAGAAAGTGGTTAAAAAAGCAGACGGGATCCTGGGCTTTATAAATAGAGGCATAGAGTACAAAAGTTTGGAAGTCATGATGAACCTTTACAAAACACTGGTACGGCCACAGAAGGAGTATTGTGTCCAGTTCTGGGCACTGCATTTTAGGAAAGAAGTAAAGGCCTTGGAGAGGGTGCAGAAGAGATTTACTAGAATTATTCCAGGGATGAGGGACTTTAGTTATGTGGATAGACTGAAGAAGCTGGGTTGTTCTACTTGGAACAGAGACTGTTGCGAGGAGATTTGATAGAGGTTTTCAAAATCATGAAGCGTCTAGACAGAGTAGATAGAGAGAAACTGTTCCCATTGGTGAAAGGTTCAAGAACCAGAGGACATAGATTTAAGGTGATTGGCAAAAGAACCAAAGGTGACATAAGGAAAAACTTTTTTACACAGTGAGTGGTTAGGATCTGGAATGCACTGCCTGAGGGGGTGGTGGAGGCAGATTCAATCATGGCCTTCAAAAGGGAACTGGATAAGTACTTGAAAGGAAAAAATTTGCAGGACTACGGAGATAGGGCGGGTGGGACTAGCTGGATTGCTCTTGCATAGAGCCGGCACGGACTTGAGGGGCCAAATGGCCCCCTTCTGTGCTGTAACCTTTCTATGATTCTATGTGACCAACAAGCTTGGGCTAATACAATGCAGGTGTTCATGTACATACATCACAGATAGTAAATGCTGTCACAAGAACTTCTCCAGATAATGCAGAGCCCCCAAGTATAAAGAAACAGATTAGTGATCTTGTGCTGCTTTCAGTTATAGATTAACATCTCAAACTGTACCTTCAGGGAGTTGCACATGTTATTTGTAAACCATTTGCTTTTAGAACCCTCTTGTCTGATCGCTCTTCAGAAGGCAAACACAGCAGATGACCCTGGCTTTTATCCAGATCATTTCTTTGAATTAAGACGATTTCTTTAAAATAGGAAATCAGATGAACTCCTGGGATGAGAGGGTTGTCCTTTGAGGAGAGATTGTGTAGAATGGGCCTATATTCTCTGGAGCTTGGAAGAATGAGAGGTGATCTCATTGAAACAGCTAGGATTTTGAGAGGGCTTGACAGGGTAGATGCTGAGAGGATGTTTCCCCTGGCTGGAGAGTCTAGAACTAGGGGTAATAATCTCAGGAGGGTCATGAATATTTGGAATTCTCTACCCCAGAGGGCTGTGGGTGCTCAGTCGTTGAGTATATTCAAGACTGAAATCAATTGATTTTTGGACTCTAAGGGAATCAATGGATTTGGGGATCAGGCAGGAAAGTGGAGTTGAGATCAAAGGTCAGTCATAATCTTATTGCATGGCGGAGCAGGCTCGAGGGGCCGTATAGCCCACTCCTACTCCTATATGTTATGTTCTTAACAGTACTTACAGAAATATAATGGGATCCCACTTTTGTGAGTTCATAGAATTACATTGAATTTTACAACACAGAAACAGGCCATTCGGCCCAACTGATCCATACTGGTGTTTATGCTCCACACGAGCCTCTTTCCTCCCTATTTCATCTAAGCCTATCTGAGTATCCTCCGCTTTCTTTCTCCCTCATGTACTTATCTAGCTTCCCCTTAAAGGCATCTGTGGCACCTAAAGGTTCAGAATAGATCCAGGCTGCTTTCCCACGTACCAGTCAGCCATTTTTAATAATAACATCACATTTGATTCTAGCGTTACATGACATATGCAAATGCAGTTTCCAGGCAACTGAATCGGTGTAAATTTACCCAGGAAAAGCAATTATCACATGCAGAACACAGGAACTGATGTCACTTTAAAAACCACTATTGAACCTAATGTTGATTATATATTTTAAAAATCTTAAATTTGAACGCACTTCATGTCTTCACAACATTACTTCCTGTTATGTTTTTATCACATTTTTGTGTTGACTTTTTCCGTTATAAATTCTTATGTCAACGTTCAGAATGGAAACTGCCTATGTAAACTTATTGTGCTGTAATTGCACCATCCCATCATTGGCAGCGCTGTCGTGCCTCAGTTTTGTGTCACCCAGCTCCTCACCTTACACCACAGAGAAAACCCCTATGCTCCAACCAGCTCTGCTCCCTCCTCTGCTTCCAAATTGCCATAAGTTTTGCTTTTTAAATATAAATAAAATAAAATTAAAATACTTCACTTGAATTCGACACTTGGTCTTGACTCCCTGTGAGCAACACCATGGGAGATCCACAAGTACAGGTTCATTTTGTATTGTTTTATTTTTAATGATTGTGATAGTGCTCCAAACAGGAAAAAAAGAGTTTGACAAACACTTTACCACAAAGATTGTGCTTCTTTTAATATGTGCCAATTTAACCTTGAACCAGTTATTGAATTTTCTGTTTCAGATTTCTTCCGCTCGTCTGCAGGATTCTGGCACCTACTCATGTACATCGTCTAATATGTTTGGCACTGCAGAGGCTCAGGTGGAGGTGATAGTCGACCGCTCCCCCTCCACACCTCGTGTTCCTCAAGTTATTGCAGAAGAACCAACATTAACTATTACAACAGGGCAGATTGCTACACTGCGCTGCTCAGCTACTGGTATGTCAGAGATGTTGTGATGCTGCAGTACTCTTCATATGGCTTTTTGAATTTAGTCAATGAAGTCTTATCTTTTATTCCCTATCTGGCCCACGTAGGCCTCCTGGGCCACTGTTGACAACGTACCCTGCTAAGAATGAGTTTGTGATGTCACTAAGCTTACTCTTTCTGCGATGAATGTTTCATAGAGTGACCATGAAGAAGATAACCTTTACTAAGGCAGTATCATAGATAGCTCAATGAAAATACTTAAAATTCTTGGCAAGAATTAAATGCTATGGCAACGCAGGAGGTGTACGAAAGCCAATATTAAGTACTGCTACTGTAAGGACAAATGTTTACCTCGCTGCGTATGCACGCAGAGTTTCACTATACAGTGATTGTAATTATTACATAAAGTTAGGAACCTTTAGGAACAGGCAAAGGACATTGGTGCCAAGAAGTTCATTGCTTCTTCATGGATGAGCTCTACCCACTTGTCTTCTCACACATCTTTCAGTCCCTTCTCTCTTCAGAACTGCATCTATTGTCTCTTGACCCCATTAGACTATTTGTTTCAATGACCTTCCCCGTTATTTCATCCCATTACTCTATTACCCTTTGGGCAAAAATGTTCTGCCTAATTTCTCCTGATACTCCCAATTTCTTAATATTATTGGGTCCCTGGTGTTTGAACACTTTGCCTGGATCATTTTGGAAAATTCGTAATCTTAAAAACTTCAATTAGATCACCTCAGAGACTCCTCTTTTATAAAGAAAACAGACTTAACTTCCTTAACTTTTGCTCACAACTAAAATTCCCAATAACCTGGAATCACTTGTTCTTGGATTTGGCTTTTTAGCCTCTCAAGGGCAGTAATATCCTTCCTGTGAGCAGCCTTCTTTTTTACTGCAACTGATAACTGGTCTGATGGTTTCATTGTTTTCACACATTTCATTGATTTATTAATAAATCAATCAGACCAGTGATTAGTTACAATAAAAATAGTCATATAATGTACTCATAATAGTCATATAAACAGTAGGACAGAGTTCAGATCAGATAAGGTTGTATTGTCAGACTTTCATCCACAGTTTGGTATGCAATTGATAGTAAGGATATTATTGCTCTCAAGGGGCACATTCGGGGACAGTAATCATTAGCTACACCCACTTGCAGGAATGCTGCAAAGAGATATGCGAATGATACTTCAGAGTGACACAGAGAACAACCCTCCTCACAAGCATCTCGTGCAGCTTAACCTCAATTGCAGTAACCGTCTAACATGAGGTCAGCTGCCGGACTTCTCACTGGTCAGCAGACTTGTATCTGCACGTAGGGTTCCCTATCCTTTAATTTTCTCTTGCCACTTCTTAATCCTTGGCAGAGATTGTTAATGGGTTGAAATGACTTTAGAGACTCTCCAAAAGCTTTCAGAGCCCTTGTCCCCCTATTCTGACCCACCCTTTAAATTTGAATTGCATGCCATTTTCACCTCCCTCTATTAATGTCCTCCTCAGATCAATCTGAGTCTCAACCTGGTGTTTTGAATAATTATTCAAACGAGCTTACATATGAGAATTGAGTGTGATAAGCACTTAGCATTTCAGGTGGGATTTGCACCACTTAACACTGACTTAGATCTGTAGAAGGAAATTGAGCACATAAATATTTTTTTAATTGTTAGTAATATAAATACTTGACATTAAACAGCCTGCCCCCTTGTGGGAACAAAAGAGAATCAAATCTAAAAGTTAATAAGTTTCAGTGTGACCTCTTGACTGAATTACACCTTCATTCTTCTCTTTGGTCTCTGTAGGTTACCCCACTCCAATTATTCAGTGGTCTAAACTGCGAGCCCCACTGCCATGGCAGCACAAGATCATTGATGGATCTTTGGTTATTCCTAACGTAGGACTGCAGGATTCGGGCCAGTACATCTGCAATGCCTCCAATTCTGCTGGATTCAATGAGATCTTCATAATGCTGGATGTAGAAGGTAAGAGCAGGCTTACTGGGTTTTTTTTTAACACTCTTTTAATAGCAAATTTCTAGTTTACAAATTGTTATCATTTTTAGTGGGTGTGTAACACTTCCATGTTTTCTGAATATACCCTTGGAGGTATTTTGAGACTTTAGACTTGCTCAGTGGAGACAATTCTGTCAGCAATAACTGGAAAAGACTTGAAGTGTAGTCACTGTTGTAATGTAGGAAACACGGCAGCCAATTTGAGCACAGCAAGGTCCCACAAACAGCCATGTGATAATGACCAGATAATCTGTTTTAGTGATGCTGGTTGAAGGATAAATATTGGCCAGGATACCAGAAAGAACTTCTCTGTACTTCTTCAAAATAGTGCCATGGGATTTTTTACATCCATCTTAGAGGGTTTAACATCTTATCCGAAAGATGAACCTCCAACAATGTAGCACTTCCTCAGTACTGCACAGGAGTGTCAGCCTGGATTATGTGCTCAAGTCTCTGGATTGGGACTTGAACCCACGACCTTCTGACTCAGAGGCGAGAGAGAGTGCTACCAATGAGCCAAGGCTAACAGGATGTGTCAGGGCACAAATGTACTCTGGGTGGGGGACTTCAATGTTCATCACCAAGACTGGCTTGGTAGCACCGAGCATACCTAAAAATGAGGTGCCAACCTGGTGAAGCCAAACACAGGACTACATGCATGCTAAACAGCGGAAGCAACATGCTATAGACAGAGCTAAGCGATTCCACAACCAACGGATCAGATCAAAGCTCTGCAGTCCTGCCACATCCAGTCATGAATGATGATGGACAATTAAACAATTAACGGGAGGAGGAGGCTCTGTAAATATCCCCATCCTCAATGATGGCAGAGTCCAGCACGTGAGTGCAAAAGACAAGGCTGAAATGTTTGCAACTATCTTCAGCCAGAAATGCCGAGTGGATGATCCATCTCGGCCTCCTCCCGATATCCCCACCATCACAGAAGCCAGTCTTCAGCCAATTCGATTCACTCCACGTGATATCAAGAAACGGCTGAGTGCACTGGATACAGCAAAGGCTATGGGCCCAGACAACATACCGCTGTAGTGCTGAAGACTTGTGCTCCAGAACTAGCTGTGCCGCTAGCCAAACTGTTCCAGTAGAGCTACAACACTGGCATCTACCCGACAAATGTGAAAAATTGCCCAGGTACGTCCTGTCCACAAAAAGCAGGACAAATCCAATCCGGCCAATTACCGCCCCATCAGTCGACTCTCAATCATCAGCAAAGTGATGGAAGGTGTCGTCGACAGTGCTGTTAAACGGCACTTACTCACCAATAACCTGCTCACCGATGCTCAGTTTGGGTTCCGCCAGGACCACTCGGCTCCAGACCTTATTACAGCCTAAACATGGACAAAGGAGCTGAATTCCAGAGGTGAGGTGAGAGTGACTGCCCTTGACATCAAGGCAGCATTTGACCGAGTATAGCACCAAGGAGCCCTAGTAAAATTGAAGTCAATGGGAATCAGAGGGAACACTCTCCAGTGGCTGAAATCATACTGAGCACAAAGGAAAATGGTAGTGGTTGTTGGAGGCCAATCATCTCAGCCCCAGGACATTGCTGCAGGAGTTCCTCAGGGCAGTGTCCTAGGCCCAACCATCTTCAGCTGCTCCATCAATGACCTTCCCTCCATCATAAGGTCAGAAATGGGGATGTTCGCTGATGATTGCACAGTGTTCAGTTCCATTCGCAACCCCTCAGAAAATGAAGCAGTCTGTGCCCGCATGCAGCAAGACCTGGACAACATCCAGGCTTGGGCTGATAAGTGGCAAGTAATATTCGTGCCAGACAAGTGCCAGGCAATGACCATCTCCAACAAGAGAGAGAGTCTAACCACCTCCCCTTGACATTCAACGGCATTACCATCGCCGAATCCCCCACCATCAACATCCTGGGGGGTCACCATTGATCAAAAACTTAACTGGACCAGCCGCATAAATACTGTGCTCACAACAGCAGGCCAGAGACTGGGTATTCTGCGGCGAGTGACTCACCTCCTGACTCCCCAAAGCCTTTCCACCATCTACAAGGCACAAGTCAGGAGTGTGATGGAATACTCTCCACTTGCCTGGATGAGTGCAGCTCCAACGACACTCAAGAAGCTCGACACCATCCAGGACAAAGCAGCCTGCTTGATTGGCACCCCATCCACCACCCTAAACATTCACTCCCTTCACCATCGGCGCACCGTGGCTGCAGTGTGTATTATCCACAGGATGCACTGCAGCAACTCGCCAAGGCTTCTTCGACAGCACCTCCCAAACCCACGACCTCTACCACCTGGAAGGACAAGGGCAGCAGGCACATGGGAACAATACCACCTGCACGTTCCCCTCCAAGTCACAACCATCCCGACTTGGAAATATATCGCCGTTCCTTCATCGTCGCTGGGTCAAAATCCTGGAACTCCCTGCCTAACAGCACTGTGGGAGAACCTTCACCACACGGACTGCAGCGGTTCAAGAAGACAGCTCACCACCACCTTCTCAAGGGCAATTAGGGATGGGCAATAAATGCCGGCCTTGCCAGCAACGCCCACATCCCATGAACGA
Source organism: Heptranchias perlo (assembly GCF_035084215.1). NCBI lineage: Eukaryota > Metazoa > Chordata > Chondrichthyes > Hexanchiformes > Hexanchidae > Heptranchias > Heptranchias perlo. The sequence goes on from NC_090356.1 coordinate 30,183,728, forward strand.
ATTAAAAAAAGGAAGATCAAAGATTTTCCAACCTGTTGGCTCCCTGCACGTAACATGGACCATGCGATATTCCGAACACGACTTCTCGCCATTGTATGTTGAAAAGGCAACGGAAATGGAGACATTAAGATGCTTTTCTCAATTTCCTCCATATTGTGCAAAGCTTCCACCAGTGTTAAGTCCACTTATTTAACCTGTCAGGTAGGAAATCAGATGGTACCAGTGCTGAACTGCTCATAACTGGCATTATGCTGCCAACCATTTCTGAAGGCCCAGCCACTTCTATCTGACAATGGTGGGTGGAGCATTTGTAAATCGACCCCATTGTGTACAGTTTTGGGCACCCTGTTATAGGAAAGATATAAAGGCGCAGTGTAGTTTCACTTTGATATTACCAGAGATGAGGGGTTGCAGATATAGAGAGAGACTTGAGAAGATAGGACTTTTTTCACTAGAGCTGAGAAGATTAAGGAATGACTTGGTAGAGGCCTTCAAAGTAACTCGGTAAATAATGATAGATTGTTTCCACTGGTCAGTGAGACAGCTAGGAGAGGGCACAAATGTAGCACTAACAGAATAATTAAAGGGGAGTTAGAGTAATAATCTTTACGCAGAGGGTGTTTAGAATGTATAATTCTTTGCCACAAATCCTTGTTGAAGCAGAGTCCATAAATTATTTTAGAAGGAAATTAGACAGTTGCTTGAAAAGGAGGAATATTAATGGGTCTGGACAGTAAGCAGGAGGGTGGGATTAGGTGGCTCATATGGAGAAAAGGTGTGGTGCAGGGCTGGATGGGCCAAGTGGCCTGTCTCTGAGCTGCAACATTCCAGGATTCCATGACTGAGGTGAACTGCCTCTGCAGGCTCCAGGTCGGGGCTGTGACTTCTGCTGCAAACAGGCCAAATCCAGCCCACGTATTCGGGAAGACACTACCAACGGCTGTCGAGGTCTCCGCAGCCCTCACGTTTCATGCCTCCGGTTCCTTCTGGACTAGAGACATCTGCATTTCAATCAGTTTCCTGCTGCAATTAACAAGTGTTTGATGCATTACTCAACAGGGCCAGTACTTTAATCCCCTTTCCCACTAAATAAGAACACAACTGCCCAAAGTGACTACACTGCTGGGTTCCCCAAAATACATGGGGTCATTGATGGCGTTCATGTGGCCATCTGGGCAGGAAGTTCCTGCACCCTCTCTGGCACCACCTCATTGCTTCTCATAGGCATACTGTGCCTTACCTTGGGCTCCCTCCTGACAAATGGTCACTCCTTGTGTGACATGTTGTGCTGTAAGGTGCTGGTTTGTTCAGGGCCCTTGGGTGGTGCCATCAAACTGTTTCACTGGGCCTAAAGTAACAGAAGAGGAACATAAGTTAGAGTGCTCATTCCAAGAGAAACCTTCAAAGAGAACATCTGTCACTGACTGAGAAGGGGAAGAAGAGGATGATACTAGCCCTGAGTTTGGAGGAGCTCTGCAGTATCACCTTCCCCCCTAATCCCCCCGATGCTCTTCTAGACAAGTATGTCCAAGATGGCCTCCTCAAGAGGATCCAAGAGTATAAAATTTCTGTGCCCTCCTTCAGTTAGTATCTGTCCCCTTGTATTATGTGCAATCTTGACTTGCAAGCAAAGAAATAGTTTTGAGATGTAATTTTAAAGAGCACATACAATGATAAACATCTGCCCAACCTGAGTCCTTTCTTTGATTCAGTAATTGAGGCTAGGATGTGTTGGAAGGCTTAGCTGTATAAAGTCCCATTAAAGTTTGAGCGTAACAATGATCTCAGATGTAAGTTGTGGTCTCTACGGCTGCCATGCTGCTTTAAGGCCAAGCATTGAAAGGGCCGTACGGGTGCAAGAAAACTTTGGACCGGTGAATAGAACAAGAGTATCAGATTCTGAGTACACATTTGGTGGGGTTCACACCCCAGTCCAGGATATGAGCACATAATCTAAGCTGTAATTTCAGTGACGTTGTGAGGGAGTGCTGCACTGTTGCAGGTGCTATAGTTTGGATGAGACATTAAACCATGATCCTATTTGCCTATTCCAGTCGTTCAAGTAACTGTAAAACATCCAAGGCACTATCCATAGAAGAGCAGAGGGTTTTCCAGCCCTAGCCCCCATTCATCCCCCAACCAATATAACTGAAAAACAGACTAATTGATCATTCATCTCATTTGCTGCTTATGGGACGTTGCTGAGTGCAAATCGGATACTATGGTTACCAACATAACAACAATGACTGCACTTCAAAAGGTAATTAAATGCTTTGGCCCAGGATTTGCTGGAGCGGGGCATCTCATGGTGTGCCCTGTTAATTAGACTTGTTCCTGCACCCTTAAGCTCAAAAATTTTTTGCCCAAAAAGTTGCTGGAAGTGCAAGCTGATAACGGTGTGACAAGGGAAGTGGGGCATCTGGGACCTTGGTGAATGACGGGACCAACAGGGTATCTCCATAATCAATGAGATTAAAAGATTGAGAAATAAACAGCGGAAGGACTGAGAAGGGGGGTGAATTGGAATGGTTGAATTCAATGTCAAATCAGGTATTGAAAGAGAAATAAAGAAAGGGAAAGAAAGATTGGATGAAGAGAGAGGGGAAAAAAAGAGACAGAAAGGAAAAGTAAGAATTTTTTTTGACATTTTTAAAATCTCCGACAACAATTCACTACCTGAAGGAATGAGACTCCACTTTTAATTGTTCACTTTCTGGGCAAGAGCAGTTGATTGGCACTCATTAACAATTATTATGTTATTAAAAGGGTACTTACGCTATTAATTACTAGACTTAACTTTCTGTGGCCAGTTTAATGGGCAATTAATGTGCAAATGGAGCAACTTCATGAAACTCACCGGGAGGTTGAGGGCGATTTGCCGTTTGCACGAAGTTAATGGCAGAGTGTTGCAAATTGTCCAGCAACTTGTGGCAAGTTACAATTCATGGGGTATCTCTTCCTCGCTACAAGTTGCCGGCTGAATTGTGCATTAATAACGGCGTGTGTCGTTCACATGCCATTATTTTGTCAGCAAATTCGGGGCCTTTGTGTTGTCGTTTGGCTCAGTGGTAACATTCTCGCCTCTGAGTCAGAAGGTCATGCCCTCACTTCAGAGACTTGAGCACATAATCCCAGCTGACACTCCAGCGCAGCACTGAGGAAGGTGGTGTCTTTCGGCCCTGTCTGCCCAATTGGGTGGATATGAAAGATCCCAAGGCACGATTTGAAGAAGAGCAGGGAGTTCTCCCCAGTGTCCAGGCCAACATTCATCCCTCTATCAAAGCCTAAAACAGATTATCTGGTCATTTCTTTCATTGCTGTTCATGGAACGTTGCTGTGCGCAAATTGGCTGCCACATTTCCTACATTACAACAGTGACTACATTTCAAAAGTACTTCTTGACTGTGCTTTGGACATACTGGGGTCATGAAAGTTGCTATATAAATGCAATTTCTTTCTTTCAATGGAGCATTCACTCGGGCACTGATTTACTGCCCACACATTTGGAGCAGTTTATCTAATGGGAGCTATTGGACATTGCAAAGCTTTTTCCACTTGTCACGGGTTTGTTCCCAATAAAGTCATCAATAGTGCCATGGTTGACCAATCAAATAAGAGAATCACAAAGAAGTACTGTGGTGGCACTGAATAACAAGAGCCCTGCCTTAAACTCCTGGCAATAAGTGGGAAAAGAAAGAATTGCATTTATATCACACTTTATCAGATCTCTCAGAAATATCTCCAAGAGATTCACAGACAAGATATTTCCTGTGAGGGGCACTGACCATTGTTCTATAGACAAGTATGGCAAACATTATACACTCAACAACACCCTCAAGCGACAATGAGATAAATCCCCAATCAGTGCTTGGTTTAGTGAAGGAGGTCAGCCTTCTTTTCTTCAGACAGTGCCGTGGGATCTTTCGCATCCACCTGAATCACTGGAACAAACAGACCGTGCCTCAAATTATTGTCTCAGCCAAAGGGCAGGACACCAACAGTGCGGTACTCCCTCAGTAATGCAATGTAGTGCCAGCCTGGATTATGTGCTCAAGTCCTGAAGTTGGCCTTGAACCCACAACCTTCTCTTCTCACTCAGAGGTGAGAGTCCTACCAACTGCATCAATCTGTCATTCATCAATTGTTGAATCACAAGGCTTTGAACTCTTGAGCTGAAGCATGCACTCAATTTACGTATTGATTAAGACCATGTGGAATGCCAAAGCTGAGATGGTGGGACCTCTTAAAGGAGGACCTCAATGGAAGGTTGGTAATGGTCAAAAAGCTGTGGGCCTGGTGGAGCAGAATGGTAGAGGCACCTGTGAGCAATCTGGCTATGTGACTATCTGCCGCAAGTGTCATCGTTGAACATGTGCCCAATGCCAGTCCTTAAATGACCATTGTCAATTTCTAACTATATAATGCCAGGTTGACATCAAATGTCACATTTGAAGTAATGCTGACCTAACTTGTTCCTCAGCCGCACCATATGCCACATTTGACCTTGAGGAAGTCACCGTTCGGGTGGGCGAGATAATCCGATTACAATGTCTATCCCAAGGAACTCCACCAATCAAGTATGAATGGTCTAAAGTGAATGGAAGCTTGCCCAGCAGGGCAGTCATGCGCAATGGAATCTTGCAAATCAACTTAGCCGTGGTATCTGACTCGGGAACTTACCGATGTCTGGTGAAGAACAAAGTTGGTCAAAGTGATGCGTTGGCAACAGTGAATGTGAGATGTGAGTAAAATGTTTTATTTTAGTTTCATTTTCTTCTCATTATTTTCTTCTCTTTCATTGTAGGCCAACTTTTGGATTCATAGACTCCATATCCCCTAATTAAAAACTAGGTTGATTTATTATCCTGGGTCAAGAATGACAAAAGTCATTTGATCGAGCAGCAGAATTAGCTGACGGGTGGACCTTGATCCCATGACCTTCTAGTAGCCCCTTAACAGAGCTACAAGATATTCCTACAAGTACCCTTTTGAATACCTGAAGCCATTTGTGGTCAAACCTCAGTAGTAACTCCTGATGTCCGTACATTCCCACTAGCATTTCATCTGCTATTAGGACATAATGGAAAGCACATGAAGAAGCAGAAAATGAAGATTATGTTTGTCCATTGACCTGACTCCTTGATTTTCTGGGGCCGATTTTTGCAGTTTTAGCATTCAATCTGGGGCGCTGGTGGGGCAGTGGAGGCTGCTAAATCTGGCGGGAATGGATTCTGTCAGACGGACACCGGGCAGGTGTATGGAGCTTCCGTCCCAAGCAGGAGGAAGCTTTGTGAAGGTGAGGGTCAGGAAGGACTCCTCCAAGCTGACAAGTTGGCAGGAGCTGGAGAGGGAGGCCAGGCTGCCCAAGAGGCTGTGCCCTCCCACTGGTACCCGCAGACCCCGCAACCTGCAGGGAGAGGTCCCATATCTCGCTAGGGTGGGCGTTGTGTCAGTCGAGGCTCATCTTCCCAGAGGAGATTGTGTCAGCAGTTGCCCCGACGACAGCACACTGAGATGTGAATGCCTGTCTGGTTGTTCAGAAGCACCCCATTTGTACAATGCTGTGCATTACATGGCACTGCATGAAAGAAGGGCATGTCCAGGTGATCAGAGCCCACAGAGCCTGTTTGGCCGCACCTGCCAATAGTCATTTCGCAGTTAATTCACAAAGTGAAGCTTGCTTCAGTCCTCACTAGCCTGCCTGTGTCTTTATTCAGTTTAGCCCAAACGTATAAAGAAATAAATGTTTTTTTGGATTTATATGATAAAAGAATTCCCAGCAGTTACTGAAGTCGCTGTATGATCATCCTCTGCATGTCTTCCTGGCCACTTTCTAACACTCCTGGTAACAGCTTGTGGCTGCAGCCTTCAAACATGTTAATGTTCTGAATAATGATTGATTGAGGTGCCATCGAGAAATGGTTTTCACTCTCATGCCCTAATTGAAGTCGGTTTGCAGTTAAACAAAGATGTCAGCTGACGAGCACTATCAATCACCCAAAATAGGCTTCCAGTTTTTAAAATAAATAAAACAAAATTGACTGCAGATCCCTGATAATCACCTGGCCAGTTTGCCAAAGAAAGTTTTATTTGAATTGGAATTATATTCTGATAAGTCTTTGTACTCAATATCTCAATCAAAACAGGAGCAGAAAATACTGAACAAAAACGCATTTACACAGAAGTGACTGAATCACTAAATTGTGGGACCCACAAGGTGAAACTTAATGGCATTCTGACGATATTTAATATGCAGAGCATTTATAACAAGTAATTCGTCAATTTCTTACCGAGGAAGTGAATGGGGGATAGATTTGATTGGTCTCGATCGTCCTGTGCTTGGAACGGTAGCTGAAAACTATTGCCCTATGGGTAAAAAGAAAACATAACCACAAATCTGCAACAACATCAGCAAAAAATACTCTTGTGGATTCTTCAAAAGTTTAGCATAAAACCTTTCAACTCTCGTCCGCAAACATAATAATTTTTTTTCTAAAATAAAAACAGAAAATGCTGGAAGCACTCAGCAGATCAGGCAACACCTGTGGAGAGAGAGAGAGAAACAGGGTTAATGTTTCAGGTTGATGACCTTTCATCAGAACCGGTGAACCTATTTTTTCTAGTTTGATATATACACGGTTGCACTAATGTTTTGATGTACCGTTGCCGTGGTATTCTGAACCCCCCCCCCCCCCACCGAGTGTAGTTTAAGCACACAATCCAATCACTTCTACGTAAAGTGTTTTTGTTCAGTGTTTTCTGCTCCTGTTAAACTGACCTGCTGAATGGTTGTTCTGCCCAGACTTATGGAAATCTTATCTGCATATAATCCTAATTCAAATATAACATTATTGGGAACTAGCAAGCTGGTTCTGTTGCTTTTTTTTTTATTCGTTCACGGGATGTGGGCGTCGCTGGCAAGGCCAGCATTTATTGCCCATCCCTAATTGCCCTCGAGAAGGCGGTGGTGAGCCGCCTTCTTGAACCGCTGCAGTCCGTGTGGTGACGGTTCTCCCACAGTGCTGTTAGGAAGGGAGTTCCAGGATTCTGACCCACCGACAATGAAGGAACGGCGATATATTTCCAAGTCGGGATGGTGTGTGACTTGGAGGGGAACGTGCAGGTGGTGTTGTTTCCATGTGCCTGCTGCTCTTGTCCTTCTAGGTGGTAGAGGTCGCGGGTTTGGGAGGTGCTGTCGAAGAAGCCTTGGCGAGTTGCTGCAGTGCATCCTGTGGATGAGATACATCAGTAAAAAGATTCCTATTTCCACTTTTATAATAGAGATTAATTCTGTAAACTAGTCACATTCTGGGCCTAGAAATTGAACCCTGTTTTGCCGATTTAAAAAGGTAAAAAATGACCAATTTCATGGGGCTCCAATAAATTGCAGAGGGTCCTACACTGGTACAGAGTCAGAGTCACTGCTTCTCTCATAGCTTACAATATGACAGTCCACAGAATGGATGAGATCGCCCGTTGTACGTTGTTTAGTGTTGTCCTGAAGAATCCATAGCTGGGGGCCAGCACTGACATACTTGTAATGGAATAGATGGCAGTAGATAGGATGTAAAAGTGGTAATGTTTTGGCAACTTTGTAAAAGGACTATCACAACATGTAATTCCTTCTTACCTTGTGTACTGTTCGTCACATCAGCTCCCCCAGCAGTGAGAGTATCACCTCAGATTGAGGTGAGAAATGTTGGCAGCACCGTAGAATTCACCTGTTCAGTAACCGGCCACCCACAACCCAGGATTGAGTGGTTTAAGGAGGGAGGACATTTGCCGCCAAATCACAGAATCAGTAAAGGAGTCTTGAGGTAAGATAATGAATCGTTATTTCCTGTAGCTCTTAAGGCAGCCTTTTCTCCCAACAACTGGCATTGAATTGCAGGCCAGATTCTGCCTTACAAAGATGTAAGACGCTTGAGGGCTCCAGATATCGGACTGCAAGACTGAAGGTTTATCAAAGCTCAGCTGAACCCTTTTTCTTAACTTTCATATCATTCAACCGAGAAATTGGGTATCTGAGAGATCATCTTTTAGATGGATAAAAGGGTAGAGAAAAAAGTTAAGCCAGAATATTACTTTAAATTAAACTGGAGAGGTAGAATTAAGGGACATGAGCTCAAAGTAGTAAATGTTAATTTTAGGACTGATATCAGGAAATTCTTCATCACACACAGAATGATCAAAGTGTGGGAAAAAACTTCCAGATAGAGTAGTGGAGGCAAAAACCTTGGATCATGGAAATAATTGGAGGCTACAATGGAGGGGAGGGGGGGGCATTGGGATCTCTTTAGAGGGTTGAATTCAGATAGACCAAATGGCCTTCCTCATTCGTAATTATCTTGTGATCCAGTTACCTATTTTATGGAACATATACACAATTCATTCTTTGTTAAAGGGGTAATGTACAAAAAAAACTAGTTGAGAATCTTGTTGTTTCGAGACAGAAAAGAGCCTGAAAGGTGTGTGTATTTTTGTTGTGTGATTGTTACAGTGAGGCATTTTGGTGTGATTTACCTTATTCCATTGTTTTTACAAAAACAAAGAATGCCAGTTTTTTTTTTAAATGAAGACTACGCCCCTCTAATGAGGGGTCACTAACCTTGTATGTGGAGTCCTCAGTTATTATCTGACAGGCAAGAATGTTACAAAGATATCCTTTTTGCAAGGTGTTACTAAGATGTCCACTGTCCAGTATCTACGATATATATATAAGTTACTATGTAAGTTGCACATTCCTTATTTGGACATAGTCATTCTACGCCACACAATCAGGCATGCACTTGCACATTTCTACTAGTAGATGGAGCTTCCTAAGCTCCGGATCCCCATGCCTATACCTACAGCATCACTAATGCACACAAGAGAGAAATTCTCTTTATCCTGACTTTCCATGGGCAGAGCCACAGGAGACCCATTGACGTTACTTGGATTTAGAAAGACATGGTGGCAGATCATGCGTCAATGCGGAATTGGGGAACATCTACAGCCTGGTGGAATTTCCACCCATCGCAAAGTTGTGTCCTATGGCCGTGTTTCCAGCTTTGGGGTTATTTAGATACCTTTAGTGGGCTCCTTGGCCTCCTCTGGGAGTCCGACTATAGCAGGGGGAGGGAGTAGCTGTGGCAACCCCCGGAGGCAGCCTTGGTACTGCCAGGATATAAATTTCCATTGGTGATGGCGCTGAAGAGGAAAATTTGGGCTAAAGGATGATTGTAATGGAAAATCTTCCTGGGAAAGGTTAGCCAGTGTTGCTCCACAGGAATCTGCTCTGGATCTGCAGTATATAATCATATTACATTTACTGTGACACAAAGATATGGGGGCAGGCAACGAGTAGAAAAGATTCATTACCTTCAGTCACAATTATGTAGATGAGCTCGGATATGTCCTAAAACCTAGGTCTTATAGGGATGTTTTCCCTGTGGTATTCTGCATTAGGGTAATGACTTATAAAATGATAAATAACACTGACATTTAGAGAAGGCCCTATAATGTTGAAACATCTCACAATTCTTCTGTAATTAATTAATCTTGAGGTTTGCTCACTGCTATGTAGGCAAACACTGCAGCTGTTCTGCACGAGCAAGCATTAATCAGATGAATCATCCATTAAACTGTCTTTTGGTGATATTGATTGAGAGAAGAAAGTTGACCAGAACATGGAGACAATTTCCTGGTTTTCTTCAAATATCGAGGCCACATCTGCCCCGTTAGGCGGATGTAACGATCCCAAGGTATTATTCGAAGAACAGGGGTGAACATTTATCCCTCAACCTCCATCACTATAAAGAGATTATAGAGCAGGGGAGTTTCCTCCAGTGTCCTGGTCAACATTTGTCCCTCAAACACAAGCAAAAAACCGATTATCTTGTCATTTATCTCATTGCTCTTCGTGGGACCTTGCTCTGTGCAAAATGGCAGCTGTGTTTCCCTACATTACAACAGTGACCACACTTCAAAAGTACTCCATTGGCTGCGAAGCACTTTGGAACATCCTGAGGTTTTTTTAAAATTTGTTCATGGGATGTGGGCGTCGCTGGCGAGGCCAGCATTTATTGCCTATCCCTAATTGCCCTTGAGAAGGTGGTGGTGAGCCGCCTTCTTGAACCGCTGCAGTCCGTGTGGTGACGGTTCTCCCACAGTGCTGTTAGGAAGGGAGTTCCAGGATTTTGACCCAGCGACGATGAAGGAACGGCGATATATTTCCAAGTCGGGATGTTGTGTGATTTGGAGGTGGTGTTGTTCCCATGTGCCTGCTGCTCTTGTCCTTCTAGGTGGTAGAGGTCGCGGGTTTGGGAGGTGCTGTCGAAGAAGCCTTGGTGAGTTGCTGCAGTGCATCCTGTGGATGGTACACACTGCAGCCACTGTGCGCCGGTGGTGAAGGGAGTGAATGTTTAGGGTGGTGGATGGGTTGCCAATCAAGCGGGCTGCTTTGTCCTGGATGGTGTCGAGCTTCTTGAGTGTTGTTGGAGCTGCACTCATCCAGGCAAGTGGAGAGTATTCCATCACACTCCTGACTTGTGCCTTGCAGATGGTGGAAAGGCTTTGGGGAGTCAGGAGGTGAGTCACTCGCCGCAGAATACCCAGCCTCTGACCTGCTCTTGGAATGAAAGGTTCTTTCTTTCCACCTGAATCACTGTCACTGGCATTTGAATGTGGGAGTTCAACTACAGTAAAGCAATATAGAAGACCACATTGGTTTGATTATTGTGTTTATTTTTCCATATGGTACTGATTTAGTGCCTTGCATTAATGATAAAGCGATATCGAGGCCACATCTGCCCCCTTGGATGGATGGAAAGATCCGACAGCATTATCCAAAGAAGAACGGGAGTAATGGCTGTGCTTTGTGTTGCTTTTGTGTTCAGTTCATTTGGAACTGACCTTGTATCTGACTTTGAATTGCATTCTTTGTTATCTTTACAGAATTCAAAATATACAAGAAGGAAATGAAGGCGAATACATCTGCAGAGCATCAAACGTATTTGGGCAGGTACAGGACAGTGCCAAACTTGCCATCCAAGGTAGGCTTTAGATCAGATTCATTAACTCAGTTGAAAGAGGGGCTTTATTTACCTGTTTGATCATTTTAGCAACAATGTAGATGTGGCTAAAAAGGTGTAATGCCGATCGAAAGGAGTAATAGATTATTCATCGTGTTCAATGCTGCTCTGGGGAGCTCCATCTCCTCCTGTATGCAATGATGAACATTAGGAAAAATTGCTGCTCACCTTGTAGGCTATGACTGAGATGTGCCACCTGGCCTACAAAGTCTTGCAGAGACAGTTGGCCACCTGCGATACAATAGCAGTGCTAGCAAAGGTCATCGCTCCCCGCAACAGAGAGAGAGAGAGACATAGTAAAAGTGAATAGGTTTTGTTCCATTCTGCAGCGGTAATGGTGCATGTATTTGATATGTTTTACTGGCATGTTTTCTTCCTGTTCTTTGTGAACTTCTCTGTGCTGATGATGCATTTAGCAGTAAGAGCTCTGCTAGTTCAAGAATGAGCATTGATAGTTGGCTCCATAATCATCAACAAGAACAACTTGCATTTATATAACGCCTACAATGTAGAAAAATGTTCCAAGGTGCTTCACAGAGGCATACTCAGACAAAAATGGATGGCGAGCCAAAGGAGGTAATATTCGGAAGGGTGATCGACAGCTTGGTCAAAGGGCTGGGTTTAAAGGAGGCAAGGGAGGTGGAGAGGCAGAGAGAGGTTTAGGGAGGGAATTTCAGAGCTGAAGGCATGGCCGCCAATGGAGAGACAAAAGGGGGCAATGCTCAAGAGTCCAGACTCGGAGGAACGGAGAGTTCTTGGAGGGTTGTAGAGCTGGAGGAGGTTTTGAGATAGGGAGGGGCGAGGCCATGTAGGGATTTAAACATGAGGATGAGAATTTTAAATTGAAAGTGTTGGAGGACCAAGAGCCAATGCAGGTCAGCAAGGACAGGGGTGATGAGATAACGGACTTGGTGTAGGATAAGATGCGAACAGCAGAGTTTTGGATAATCCGAAGTTTGCAGAGCGTGGAGGATGGGAGGCCTGCCAGGAGAATATTGGATTAGTCGAGTTTGGAGGTGACAAAGGCATGGATGAGAGTTTCAGCAACAGATGGACTGAGACAGGGGTAGAATTGGGCGATGTAACGCAAGTGGAAGTGGGTGGTCTTTGTGATGTAGAGGATATGGGGTCGGAAGCTCAGCTTAGGGTCCAACAGGACACAAGGTTGCCAGTGGTCTGGTTCAGCCAGAGATAGTGGCTGGGAAAAGGGATGGAATTTATGGCATAGATTCAGTTTTTCCAATGGATGAAATTGCTGGAGTCTGTGAGAGGCAGTAGAGCAGTCAAGAGAGGTGGTGGAGAGGTAGAGCTAGATTGGAGGAGGATAGTGTAGTCGACTGTGTCAAAGGCTGCTGAGAGGTCAAGGAGATAAAATGCACCACGGTCACAGTCACAGAGGATGTCATTTGTGACTTTGATTAACACAGTTTCAGTGCTATCTGGGGCAGAAATGTAATTGGAGAGTTTTAACCAACTGGAAAGCTGCAGGGATATGAAAGGTCTACTACATGTATCTGCAGCTATTCCTGATGCAGATGTTTCAGTGCCCCGGGTCTCCTCTGGTGCAATTGTTGTGAGATAATTGCTTTCAGAGGTGACATCTGCTATCACTTAAGAAGGACTACTTGGTGGTACAACATTCTGCTGACCTGGGTACCAAGTGGTGCTGCCTGTGGTGCTCCACACATGTCCACGCAGCTGGAGGACATCTCCTCACAAGGTCCACCAATCTGTCTAAGCATGGGGACAGTGGACTCCTCCAAGAGAGTTGAAGTCACCATGAGTGCAACTTGGAGTTTAGACCCCAAAACGTCAATGCCAGCAGTGTGAGCGCATTCATGAGAGATGTGCCTATGACCTGCTTAACTGAGGTCTCCACTGCAGATGCCATTGATATTGCCATATGCTCAATGGTAACTTGTCGTGCAGACAACCAAGGTGGGGCTGGTAGCTGATATCAGGTGTTGGGCTTCCCAAGACTACCCAACTCACTTTCCAATGTAATGTCAAGGAGGAAGATTTGGACTTGGACGTAGGGAAATTTGCAGACGATACAAATGTAAGGAATTTGGCAAACAGCGAGGAGGACTGTAAAGGATCAGGCTTGGTTTTGATTCACCTCCACAGTTGAATAGCCCAGCAGCACTAATATGAGAAGAGTGACCAGGTGAATAAGTCACAAAAGCATTGCCGTAACACATCACGCTATGCACTACCATGAATCAGGAGAAGATGAGAGACAATAAACACAATAGAAATTCATAGGCCATCTGTGACACTGAGATAGAAATACTAAACCTTAAGCAGATCCTTTCAGGGAGATAAGAATAAAGAATTGAAATGACTTTCTCCCTGGTTATTTTCAGCCTTACCGATTGTCATGATAAACGTGAGGACATCTATGCAGATGGTGATGGTCGGTGGCTCGGTGGAATTCGAATGTCAAGCTATAGGGGATCCACAACCTTTCGTTCGGTGGAGCAAAGTGGAGGGAAGGTTGTCTCCTGAAGTCATCATTAAGAATGGAATGCTGAAAATTGAACAGGTGAAGGAGTCTGATGCTGGACGTTACCGATGTACAGCCACCAACGACGTGGGATCAGTTCAGTCTGAAGTGGTTCTATATGTACAGAGTGAGTAAAACTTGAATTGTTCTATAATTTTTTTCAAGTCGAAATTTCCGCAAGCTTCAGCTAACAATTATATTTTACCTTTATGCACCTGTTGGGGATTAAAACATTTCTTCACCGTGTTTGAGTGTCCAATTTTGGAATGAAGCTGTACCCAGGATAGTTGGCACAAGACCATGGATGAAGCTGTAACTGATTTGCATTACAAATCTCACTGAGACAAACCATGATGATATATGAACATGTAGACAACGGGACTCTTTCACTGGTGAAGTAAGAAAGGTTCTGCTGAAGCAGGATGCATTGTTGGAATGATGCCAGGGAACTTCTACTTTGCTTCTGACCCGTGCCATAGCTTTTTTAAAAATTTGTTCTTGGTATGTGGGCAACACTGGCAAGGCCGTTTTTATTGCCCTCCCAACGGAGGATATTAAGAGTCAACCACGCACTGTGGGACTGGAGTCACGTGTAGGCCATACTGGGTAGGGGTAGCAGGTCCTCTTCCCTGAAGTACATTAATCAGTTAGGGTTTTTACGACAATCCGGCAGTTTATGTGGTGATTTTTCTGGTGCCAGCCTCAAATTACCTGATTTATTGAATTCAGTTTCAAAACTTGCCGTGATGGGATTTGAACTCATGGCCTCTGGGTTATTAGTCCAGTCCCATTATCACCAGGCTATCTGTACCCTATAAAACCAAGAGAAAATCGGGCTCCAAAATAATTTCCGGATTTTCATTTAAGTGTTAGCTATAACATGAGGCCTACGTATGACTCCAGTTCCACACCACTTGTTTGACCCTTAATGCCCTCAGGGCAACCAGGAAATGGACAATAAATGCTGCCTTGCCAATGTTGCCTATATCCCAAGAACAAATACTAAAAAAAACTTTAATTAAGCTGTTGCTAAAAATGTACATTTCCTCCAGATCGCGCCATCATGTTTCTGTCACTGACTTCCATAAATTAATATTTAATTTTAAATATTTTTTAAAACGCTACAGGTTATTTCCAAAGCTTTGAAGTCCATTAATAGAGACAGTGGTAGCCGTTTGGTGCAAGGCTCTAAAACCTGCTGGGTTAGGGAGTTTACTGGATGCTCTCATTTGTTGAGTGTTTTCAAAGAATTGGTTTGGAGAACACTTTTATATATAATTACGTTATTAACAAAAAACGTGTTATTTTTGTAGCTGTTCCCATGATTGCCCCTCAACCAGAGCTCAAAGAAGTAACGATTGGATCCACTGCTGTTTTTCCATGTCTAGCCTCAGGGTTCCCAGTACCAGAAGTCACCTGGAATAAGGTAGCTCTTCATTTGGTTGTCTGTTTCCTTCAATATTGTTTTGAGAAATGGGTCCTTTCTCGAATCAAAAATGGACTTATTTCTCCCTCCATAAAGCACATTTTGCCACAGACTCACAAAAGCAGTTGATGCAGACCCAACTAACTCCTTCAGAAAGATCTGGTGAAATATTTGGTTGTGACTGGGATTGGAGATTATAACAAGGGATATAGACCGAGTTGATAAAATATTTCACGGGTTCCTTTAACTGTGGGCTAGCAGCTGTCCAGTCGTATAAGTGAGGTATGGGATGGGGAGACATTCTGCAATTTTCCTTGATGGGCCATGGGTTGAGGGAGCATTTATGCAGAATTTCCCTTCAGGACATTAAATAGGCAGTGAGAGTCCATGATGAGGTGGATCATCTCTCTCTGAATTCGGGAATTGTGCTGTTAGACTGGAAAATTGCTAGTGTCACTCCATTATTTAAGATGGGTGGGAGAGAGAAACAGGCCTGTCAGTTGTGGGGAAGCTAATAGAATCTGTCAATGGGCACAGAGTGACTGAGTCTTGAACAGAATGAGCTTATCAGAGAGGCTTTGTTAAGGGTAAGTCGTGTCTGACTAATCTAGTTAAATTTTTTAAGAAGGTCACTAATAAGGTAGATAAGGGAGTATCTATGAAAGTTAACTATATGGACTTCCAGAAGACATTCGATAAGGTTCCACGCAAAAGATTATTGGAAAAAACAGAATAGGGTGTAACTTTTTGACTTGGGTTGGAAATTGGTTGGAAGGTAGGAAACAGAGACAGAGTGTGGATAAGTGGCATGTACTCAGATTGGTGGGCTGTGACAAGTGGTGTTCCCCAGGGATCTGTTCTGGGGCCTCAACTTCTGACCATATTTATTACTGGATATTGTTAATATTTATTAATGATGGGCCGAATGGTTTTTCTTACTTCATGCTTTCTCGTGTTCTGGGACCGGATGCAGTGCAAGTTAATTTATGGATGGGAATAATTTCGAAAGGGAGTAGGTGCCGATTCATACCTCAAACATTATAATAGGAAATAAAAAAAGTTCAGACTAAGGATCATTGCTTCATCGACACAATTCTTCAGTGGGATCATGACTGAATTATTTCTGTATTTGCCAGTTTTAAGTACTGTAACTTTGAACAAATATCTGTGTGTAATTTTCCCATAACATGATGCTATTACCATACAACACACACAGTCCTTTTTATGCCCTGTCATCTCCTTACATAAACCTGCTGTTAACTTTGGGATAATGATTTTAGTTCCTGGGTACTTCTTGCTAATCGGGGTAAGCGAACCTAATTTGAATTACTGTCTTTGACCAAATATGCCAATTAGATGCTTTGTTTGGTTGGAGTTGGGCCCATCAGAAGCTTCCATCCTGCTTTCATGTTCACACATCTTTGTGGTTTCTTTTAGCTGGAGGGAGACCTCCCACCAGGAGCGTATGTTGAGGACAATGTGCTGACCATACCGTCAGCTACTACCGAGCATACTGGGACGTATGTTTGCACAGCCACCAATGAACAAGGAACAGAAACGGCCTACGCCATGCTCAAAGTCAGAGGTACAACAGAAGGCCCAGTGTGTTATAGTCTCCACAATATACGTTACATAGAATCGGCACAAATGGGGTTTAGCAGGGCGAGTAAAAACAAAATGGAATCCTGACATCTAATGTAGGCGGCTTTGTGATGAAAGATATCTGAGCACTCATTGCTGTAAAGATATTGAAATGTGAAAGAAAACAATATCTGTTTGCCCTGCTCAGTACCGAATACCCCTGACCTTCACTGGACCACAGTTTAACAAAACACTGTGGAATAGTACCACAATGGGATAGTATTTTGACGACTCTCACATCCCCAGGATGTCCCAAAGTGCTTTACAGCCGATGAATTACTTTTGAAGTGTAGTCACTGTTGTAATGTAGGAAACACTGCAGCCAATTTGCGCACAGCAAGATCCCACAAACAGCAATGTGATAATGACCAGATAATCTGTTTCACTGGCATTGGTTGAGGGATAAATGTTGACCAGGACACCGGGAGAACTCTTCTGCTCTTCTTTGAAATATTGCCCTGGGATCTTTTACGGCCTACGGGACCTAAGTTTAACATCTCATCCGAAAGACGGCACTTCCTCAGTGCTGCACTGGAGTGTGAGCCTAGATTATGCACTGAAGTCTTAGAGTGGGACTTGAACCCACAACCTTCTGATTTAGAGGCAAGAGTGCTACCCGCTGAGTCCCCTTAAATGTAAAATATTAATGGTGGTTTTCACACTGGTCAAAATATAAGCTATTGTACATTTTCCCGTCATTGCAGAACGTAAGATTCCGTACTTCACGCAGAACCCCATCTCCTACATTGCCGTGCCCACCATAAAGGATGCCTACCACAAGTTTGAAATCAGGATAACATTCCGCCCAGATGCAGCTGATGGTAAGAATCTTTTCCCCCAATTTTCTCCTAGTCTCTGCAAAAAGCTCTGAATCAAGTTCAAATACAATTTCAGGTAACAAAGCCGTTCAGTACCTTAGATAAGTGACATTCTTCATGCGTTAGCTCAGGGAGTCTTCACTTAACACCAGAACAGACCATAAGGTCATCTTTGAGCCTTCTGTGTGGGTATAGCTCAGTACCAGACCACAGACAGTATTTACTCTCCAGTAAGAATGTTTATATTAAAGTAGGAGTCTGACCAACAGGAGACCTTTTGGAAAGCAAATAGTTAAAAATGTTTGATGCGGGTGATTCTTTTGATTTGCTCCATCCATTTCTGTCATTTGCTGATTTCTTTTTCAAACAGTGAATTCTGATTGTATCCCTACAGTTTCAGGGTTAAGATTCTTCGCAACCAGCTCTCCTAATGATGTAATTGACACCTATTCTTTCAAAATCAACCAAAATAGGGTAAAAAAGCTTGCAGATATCAGAGACAATCCTAGTTTTTGTGACTGAGTTTCACAACAGGCTCTGATGGTCAAACTCCCCCCGTACCTGCTACACTGCTCAATAGACTATTCTCCAGCCACATTTACTCCGCATGTTAGCGGTGTAGGAAGTACGATGCTGCAAAATGATCGTCAGAGCTTAAGGGGTGATCTAATTGAGGTGTTTAAGATGATTAATGGAGTTGATAGGGTAGATAGAGAGAAACTATATCCTCTGGTGGGGGGAGTCCAGAAACAGGAGTTCTGACCGTAAAATTAGAGCTAGGCCATTCAGGGATGATGTCAGGAAGCACTTCTTCAAACAAAGGGGAGTGGAAACCTGTAACTCTTTCCCTCAAAAAACTGTTGAGGTTAGGTCAATTGAAAATTTCAAAACTGAGATTGATAGATTTTTGTTAGGTTAAGGGTATTAAGAGATATAGAACCAAGGCGGATAGATGGAGTTGAGATCAGCCATGATCTAATTGAATGGCAGAACAGGCTCGAGGGGTTGAATGGCCTCCTTCTGTTCTTATGTTCCCAAGTGTTTCCGTTGTTCGATATAGAATGTGAAGCCACTCTCAGGAAGCATGACTAAATGAATTTGGTCAGGCGGACAATCGTCAGGTCTCATTTACCTGTTTGGAGTAACTAAAATTAAGCAGACCTGGGCTTTTACCAAATTTACGTCAGACATTTATCTCCATTATTGAACTTTGACCAGAATAATTTTGTTCTTCCTCCCACTGACAACTTTGAGCCATGGAGATTGTGTAAGGCGAACTCCAGACTCCAAACACTCATTAAGCGTTGAAGAAGTTAGCACACATTGTGAAGAACTGGCTTGTTCACAAGTTGTGGATTGAGGCTCACAGTTTGGCATTTCTTCAACAGCTTCATAAAACGCAACAGTTGCAATGCTTGTCCCATTCACAGTAAACTTACTCTTCCCAGTATTCCCTGTATTGGCACCAGACTGAACCACTGAAAATTAATACAGGTAATTTCCCCAATCCCACACTGCCGGTGAGGAGCCACACTCGAATGGAGCACAAGTTGGGGAATTGGGGCTGTAGGCCTATATCTGACCAGTTCTCTCTGCTCACTGTTGGCAGTGTGTGATTGGTGAATTAACCCATGTATCTGTTGATTCTTATAGCCTTTAATGAATTAAGCTGACAATGTGGAATTCACACTTTGCATTCAGTCAAGTAGTTGGAAATTTAATTCTGATGGAGACTCCAATCTGAGCTGTCTAATTCCACATGTGTAATTTCACAGGCCCTTGCAAACAAGATAAGGTGGCATTTGGTATATGTATTCAATCCTTCCCTTGAGCAAGACAAATGTAAGGAATCTTACAACACCAGGTTATAGTCCAACAGTTTTATTTGAAAATCACAAGCTTTCGGAGCTTACCTCCTTCGTCAGGTGATGAAGGAGGAAAGCTCCGAAAGCTTGTGATTTTCAAATAAAACTGTTGGACTATAACCTGGTGTTGTAAGATTCCTTACATTTGTCCACCCCAGTCCATCACCGGCATCTCCACATCTTGAGCAAGACAGACAGGGTTGCCTTACTTTTGGTACTCTGTAAAATGAACAGTACTGCTTAATTTGTAAATATATTTGCCACAGCCTAGACTCTCAATCTTAATCTGTACAAACAGAAAACTTTGATATTGATAAGTCAGCCTGTAGGTCTAGTGTTGTCTGTTCCATTGTTCATTTTTTCTCACTTTTCTTTTGTGTTTCTCTGTGTTCTTTTTTCCATCTCTATTTCCAAGCTCTCTTACTGTACTCTGGTGAGTTTATTATGTATCTCTGCAAATTCCACAAGTTGCTATTGGTAAAAACTGTGCTTTATGTTTGAATTGCATGGAGCTACTTCATAAAACTACTAAAAAATTATACCAGGCCAGCAACTACTTTAAGCCTTGGACCTTTGCCTTACTGTGCAGAATAGCTACCATTATACCAGATTAATTTATTATCAAGCGGACAACTAAATAGCTGCAATGGATAATAATGCAATGCTATGATCTAATTGAATGGCAGAACAGGCGCAAGGGGCTGAATGGCCTACTCCTGTTCCTATGTTCCTAATACTATATGGGGGATTACAGTGTGCTAGCATTTATAACTAAAGCTGCCATAAGTCAGGAGAGTGGGACTAATTGGTTAGCTCTTCCAAAGAGCTGGCACAGGTACAATGGGCCGAAAGGCCTCCTTCTGTACAGTATGATTCTATGATTTCAGTATAAGAAAAGGCTTTCATTGGTTTGAGGGAGGTCATAAATGTGAGTGGACTCCACAGATGCATTTATGAAACATACTTTATGAATGTTCTTGGATTCTAATTAAAATTAATAATTTCACCCAAGAATGCAGCTACGGTCTGTGTTGTGAAAGGAAAGGCAGTAAATAAGATTTTAGAACTAATCAGTTTTGGATTGATTTTGACTGATGCGAATCTATTTCTGATGCCTTTATTGTTACTTGACCTTTCTGACTATTTCAGCAGCCAGTTATGATATCCTGAATACAATGAACAGGTAACTTCATAAAAATGGCCACATTCTTAAAAGTGAAAATGTGTGATGATCTCTATTAATCCAAATTTCCCCTTTGTGATCTGCTTATACTGTAATGAATCGACCACATCCCATTTAAAGTCTAGGATATTTCACACAATAGGTCAGCGAGATACTAGGGCAAGGGATCATAGGCTAAAATTAGTGACAGAACAATTTAAGGCCGATGTCACAAAGAACTTCCTCACATAAAGAGCGATTTGACCCTTGGAATGGTCTTCTGGGTGTGACCCCGGACTCATTGAGAATAGAGTTAGATGACGTGATGGGGGGATGGCCATGCTTTTTTGGATGGCTGAGCTGAGATGGGCTGACTGGCCTCTCTCCCGTGCAATTATCTTGCACCTTGTGAATATAGATCCAGTAAATAAACCTCTCTGACCATTTGCTGGCCATTCAACTGAAGCAATTAGGCAATAGGATCCAAGAAGATTGATACGAACAAACCAATATCAGTACCAAAGCTCGAGGGGCTGAATGGCCTACTCCTGGTCCTATGACTGACCACGAGTCATTACTCACAATGATGAGCAGGAGCCCATAGTCCTTCCACCCTTTCAGCTGGCTGGAGCAGATGGTCACTTTGACTGGTGCCACGTGAGACCAGAGGAAGAGCAATTCTCATGAGAAGAGCAATAGAAGAAGGAAGAAGATTTTAATGCTCCTGTGTAATGTCAACAAGTCACAATTCTTTTAAGGTCTATAACATCCATATTTTGCTTAATTTGGTCCTTTATCATCCAATATTAAGCCAGAACTCGATTCCTTTTGTTTCATTTCGAGCTTCATTGTGCAGTGTAACTAGAACCAAGAATATTTGGCAGCATAGGCAGGTGTTGTTTAATTTGGAAACAAAACCTTAGACAAACCCAACACTAAATAGCAGACTATTGTACAATGTTTGGGTTTTGTTTTTTCATTCCTTGGCTGGCTGGGAATCACCAGGAACAGTTACAGCTAATTCTACTCATGCTATGGCCAATTGTTGGGTTGATAATGAAAAGAATGTCTCTACAAGGCAGCTACTTGGAGTAACCTGCATGCTTTTAGAAAGCATTATCTTAATGTCTCAGGCTAATGGGTATTTTGGCATTGCTATGTTCCAGGCTGGGCTCGCTATTAAGTTATAGAGAAAATATATTGTAGTGTACTTTATTTGTATGCGATGGTTGAATGCGAGAACAAGTTGTTGGATAATCTTGCATTTCTTTCAGTCCATTAAATGTAATAAATTGCTTAATGTTACCAAACACTGGAGAAATGTGCATTTTAGAATTCTAATTACTTAATGCTATTTTTTTTTGGTAAGGGGGTGGGCTCAATCCTGATTTATTTGTTAAATTGAATTGCTAATGGGTTAAGTAGGCCGTCGGACAAAGATTGTAGAGGAGGCTGACACTAGCGGATCATATTCGGTGAATTAATCCAGGCAGTAAAGGTCTGTTTTAGAACATAATGTTTGCACATTTAAAGTTCTGATTTAAACCAGTTGTAAGATGCCATGACTTTTATGTGGATACAAAAATATGTCAAGAGGATTGCTTTGTTCTAGTCAAAAGCCCACGGTAATATTTCTAACCACATCTCCTGCCCTTGCAGTGCCCATAATGTCATGGGGCACACGGCTGTGTTGACACTGCATTTAGCCCCAGCTGTACCTTTGAAAGTTTTTATGTATTTGTTCTTTATTTTATCAGTTGACTGAAATTCTTATTTAATTGTATTGTTCTGTTAAAAGTGCGTTTCTCTCCTAAAATACAGCCCAGGGCAGCACTGTGCCACTAAAACACCTGAGGCTCTAGTCAAAGGTTCAGTTCATCCAGCCACTTTGTTGAAAGCACAATAGTTAAATATTGAAGGACATCAATTGCTTCACCCTGACTGGCTTGGACTGAATTAAACTATTTCAGCCTTGTGATAGGTTTCAGTATGTTGCTAGGCAACTTCTTCAGCCTTAGGTTTCGGGTTCCCTTCTCCCCCTACCATTATTTTCTCCCTGTTCTGTGTAGTCAGTCAGCAGAGCTCCTTCAGTCAGGCTGAACGGTGCATGACATCTTCCTTGGGCTGCATCTATACTATTTTTGATAGGCACTAGGATAGCCATTAGGAAGCACGGAAAGGTGAGATGGCAACACAGTTTCCTTCAATATTCCCTCCCCCTTTGAGGAGATGGCCAGCCCTCTACTCCATAGCAACATGGCTGAGATCAAGAACTAAGCAGAATGTAGGGGAATGAACCCGTATGCCGCAGCTCGGTGGCGTAACCTGTTCTAGTTCCCTGTCCCATCGCACTCGCTGTAATTTTAGAGCTTTCTGTCAACACAAAAAAGGCAATAGTTAACAATGGACGTTAAGCATTGTATCTGTACAATTCCGCAATTCCATCAGCATCGTTACTCTTTCCATTGATCCCAGTCTCATTCTCTGTGTTTCAGGTATGATTATATACAACGGGCAGAAACAAACAACAGGAGCAGATTTCATCTCATTTGCACTAGTGGGAGGCCGCCCTGAATTCAGGTAATCATAGAAGTTACAACATGGAAACAGGCCCTTCGGCCCAACATGAATTGGGTTAATCCTACATGTGTATATAAAATATTGTATGTTTAAAACTTTGGGTAAGATTATGAACAGATTTACAAGAGGGGCTGCCATAAGTTACACACCCATCAACGCTGGAGCAAATCAGTGACATTATCTGATCATCCAGAAATAGAATTATTCTTCACTAATACAAATAGACTATCTGTCCGATCTGTATGAGGGGGACTGGAGTCCCTCCCCTGCTCAGCTCTAAATCTAATTTTATTCCGGAGCACATCCTTATTTCTTTTCTTTCAGCACTAATGGCTGTGAAGAACCAAGTTTTACTTCTAGCTTTGTTTCTCTAGTTTTGTATAAAGTCTTGCAGAGTTCACACAGCCCTCCTCTGATTGATGCCCATGCACTTTGGTGCACCAATCTCATGTTGATTCAGTGCTGGCCAACAAGTCTTAGATTGATATCCACACCACGATTAAAGCATTATGTTGACTATCAGGGGTCCTTTTCTGTCACAGAGACTTGTCTACACAGTTTGTTCTGGTCTCAGTAGAAGATCCCAATGTCAATATGTCATCTAGTGGTAGCCTTTCCAATTCCTTCAGAGACTTGTAAAATTACCCCCAATATAAAAGTCTTCAAAATATTGATACAAGAGCACTTCTTGAACTACAGTGACTGGAGGAAGACTTTCAATTATAATGTATTACATAAACAAAAAGCAAGAAAGAGATGGGAGTAAATCATGAAAAATGATTGGTAAAACTAGACAGAACCAAAATTGAAAAATGTGGCAGTGCAAAGCTCCCTGTAGAACACTGAGTTTTGGAAAGGCTGAGTTGGTAAAGTTGAAATGAGCTTGCTGTTGGCTTGCAGCAGGTCCCTGTATTTCCAGCTGCTGTGTATGTCCGTTGCAGGATTACCTTAAAGGAGACTTGTGCTGTACCTGATCAATAATTTCATATGCTTTTTGCACCCATTCACACTCACTGATATTGCATTACACACAGTTTCTGATGTATATCATGAATGTATGTGCTTCCTCCAAAGGTTCGATGTGGGTTCTGGCATGGCCACCATTCGCCACCCTAACCCCATCTCTCTGGGAGAGTACCACACTGTGGTGTTATATCGGAACTTAACACAGGGCTCTCTGTTTGTGGACAACAACCCTCCTGTCAATGGAAGTTCTCAGGTAAGAGAAACGGGAATAGTGCGATCGGTATTTCAGATGTTGAGGATGAGTTTCAGGTTCCTGACTGCAGTGTGTTGATTGTCCATCTATGTTTGTATTGTGGGTGTTTGCACTGCCTGTTGAGCACTTTGAGTGCCAATTTGGCTCAGTTGGTAGCAGTCTCGCCTCTGAGTCAGAAGGTTGTGGGTTCAAGCCCCACTCCAGGAGCATGTAATCTAAATTGACACTTCAGAGCAGTGCGGGAATGCTACATTGTTGGAGGTGCTGTCTTTCAAATGAGATATTAAACTAAGGTCCCATCTGCCTATTCCTGCACTATTCCAAGAAGAGCTGTGAGTTCTCCTGGTGTCCTGGTCAACATTCCTCCCTCAACCAGCACCACCAAAAACAGGTCAACTGGTGATTTGCTGTGTTTTTCCTACATAGCAAAAGTGACTGCGCTTCAAAAGTACTTAATTCGATGTGAAGTCACTTTGAGATGTTCTGAGAATGTGATAAGGTGCTATATAAATGCAAGTTCTTCCTTTCCTTCTTTAGAAAGAAAGAATTTGCATTTATATAGTGCCTTTTACAACCTAAGGATGTCCCAAAGTGCTTTACAGTTAATGAAGTCGTTTTGAAGCGTAGTCACTGTTGTAATGTAGGAAACGCAGCAGCCAATTGGTGCACAGCAAGGTCCCACAAACAGCAATGAAATAAATGACCAGATAATCTGTTTTTAGGTGTTGGTTGAGAGACGGATGTTGGCCAGGACACCAGGAGAACTTCCCTGCTCTTCCTCAAATCTTTTCCATCCACCTGAGTGGGCAGGCGAGGTCTCAGTTTAACGTCTCATCCGAAAGCCAGCACCTCCGACAGTGCGGCACTCCCTCAGTACTGCACTGGTCTGGATTATGTGCTCAAGTTTCGAGCGGGGCTTAAACCAGAGTCTGAATCAGAGGCGAGAGTGCTAACACTGAGCCACGGCTGACACCTTTAACTCAAATGAACATTAGCACAAATAATATCACAAATATCAAGCCATAAATGTTTAAAGTATATGTCTGCCTAGCTGGTTATTTTTATTCTTAAGTTTGGAATATTCCTTTTCCAGTAATTGTCTTCAGTTTCTTATAGCATCCCATAATTACTTTGCATTGCCCCAGGGCATTCCTTGTGATTCAGATGCAGTCTTTCTAAATTATTGAAACTTTACTGTCAAAGAAACTACTACAGTTCTGCTCACTGGGGTTCTATCAAAGCTATCATTTCATTTGTTCTCTCCCTATTATTTTTAATGATATATAAATTATGAATGGAAATTATACAAATGAGGGTTTGAAGTAGCTGAAATTACATTAATTCAAGACTTTGAAAGCATTGGGAGGCCATCTCTGGATGATTATACTGTCACTGGACTGACAGAAGCGATGGAATTCAGCAACTATTTTGCAGTTGGGAAATAAAATTCTAGAACTGGGAATGTGTGGTGCAGGGGGTTAGACACTGACCTTTCACCTTTGGGACTTGGGTTCAAATCCACTTCACACTGATGGCCTGATGTGAAATGAGTTTGGACAGTCTCCGCCCGGTTCCTGGTGAGCATGTGAACACAATGCAAAGCTGCCCCTAATTTGATGCTAAATCGGCAGCAGCTCTCAGCGATACCACAGAATGGCTGGTGTGGGGAATGGGAAACGGTCCCACTGGGGCAGTTGAATGTGCTCTTTGGAGAAGTCAGTTGTTGGAGCAGTGCAGAGTGAGCTTTGCCTGGCATCTAACTGCGTAGTGCTTGTCCTGAAATTCCTGACCTTGGCACTGAATGACCATAAAACCCAGCACTGTTCTATCTCACTTTGACGAGTGCCAGCTACACATATAAAAAAAATCTAGGGCTAGTTTAAACCAGTTGTGTGAAATACAGATGGTAAAATATCACATCTGCACTGATGTAAGTATCACATTTGAGTAAAGTACAGTTGATTCTCTGCACTATCAAAAGTCCGAAGAGTAAATGCAATTCAATTAGCTTTAAGGAATTATATAAGTTGTCTGCAAGCATTTAGAAATACACAGAAGATAGAAGATACAGTATGGAAACAGGCTATTCGGCCCAACCAGTCCATGTCGGTGTTTACCCTCCACACGAGCAAATAGTTCCAATCATATTTACCCCCCTGTTCCCACGTCCCTTCAACCCCTTTTCCTTCACCCACCATCCAATCTAATCTTCTATGTTGACATGGTTTCTGCCTCATCCATTAACCCTGGAAGTGAATTCCACAGCCTCACCTCTCTCTGTGTGAAGAAGTTTCTCCTGCCCTCTGTTCTAAATCCCTTACATTTAATCTTGTATCTATGGCCCCTCGTTTTAGACCCCTCAACTACTGGAAACAGTCTGATTCTATCCACCCAACCTTTCAGAATTTTAAACACTTCGATCATATCGCCCCATAATCTGCATTACTCGGACAAAAAAAGACCCAATTTTTCAAAACTTTCTTCGTGTTTGTATTTCGTCCCATTAAAGCAGTATTTTGCTCTTTTATTTTAGGGTAATTTCCGAGGCCTGGATTTGAATGAAGAGCTGTATATTGGTGGCTATCCCAATTTTGATAACATTTCTAAAGCAACTGGACTCAACAGTGGGTTTATGGGTAAGAGTGATGTTCAGAAAATGGCTGTACAGGGTTTTAGGGCAACTGATCCTGTGGCCAACTGTTAAAAGGTCACCGAGAATCATCATTAGCATCTCCCGTCGGTTGAAGTCTTTATATGTTGAGCAGCCTCGTAGGTCTGAAGGTGGAGTGACTCCCATCCAGAATGTAGTGAGTTGAAGTTGCAAGGCGAATAAGACGGGGGAAGGGTTCAGGCAAGGGTAATTTTATCACTCTAAAAAGAAAAGTCAAGAGCAGAGTAGTGATTAACAGAGAGTTTAACAAAGGTAATAGGGCATTAGTGACTACGGTCGCATCAGGGAAAAAAAGTAAAAAGTTAAAATTAAAGGCGCTGTATCTGAATGCACGAAACATTCGTGACAAGTTAAAAACAGTGGATGTCCAAAGGGACTTAGGGGTACAGGTACATAGATCATTGAAGTGTCATGAACAGGTGCAGAAAATAATCAATAAGGCAAATGGAATGTTGGCCTTTATATCTAGAGGACTGGAGTACAAGGGGGCAGAAGTTATGCTGCAGCTCTACAAAACCCTGGTTAGACCGCACCTGGAGTACTGTGAGCAGTTCTGGGCACCGCACCTTCGGAAGGATATATTGGCCTTGGAGGGAGTGCAGCGTAGGTTTACTAGAATGATAACAGGACTTCAAGAGTTAAGTTACGAGGAGAGATTACACAAATTGGGGTTGTATTCTCTAGAGTTTCGAAGGTTAAGGGGTGATCTGATCGAAGTTTATAAGATATTAAGGGGAATAGATAGGGTGGATAGAGAGGAACTATTTCCGCTGGTTGGGGATTCTAGGAGTAGGGGGCACAGTCTAAAAATTAGAGCCAGACCTTTCAGGAGCGAGATTAGAAAACATTTCTACACACAAAGGGTTGTAGAAGTTTGGAACTCTCTTCCGCAAACGGCAATTGATACTAGCTCAATTGCTAAATTTAAATCTGAGATAGATAGCTTTTTGGCAACCAAAGGTATTAAGGGATATGGGCCAAAGGCAGGTATATGGAGTTAGATCACAGATCAGCCATGATCTTATCAAATGGCGGAGCAGGCACAAGGGGCTGAATGGCCTACTCCTGTTCCTATGTTCCTAAGATAGATGAATTAATGGCACAAATAGAGATAAATGGGCTTGATCTGGTAGCTGTTACTGAGACATAGTTGCAGGCTGACCAAGGTTGGGAGCTAAATGTTCCAGGGTACTTGACTTTTAGAAAAGATAGGCAAAATGGAAAACGCGGGGCGGGGAGGTGGGTTAGCCCGGGTAATAAAGGATGAGATAAAGACAGTAGTGAGAAGGGATCTTCACTCAGAAAATCAGGATGTAGAATCAGTATGGGTGGAACTAAGAAATAACAAGGGGCAGAAAAAACTAGTGGGAGCAATTTACAGGCCTCCTGACAGTAGTTATAGTTGGACAGAGTATAAATCAGGAAATTAGAGAAGCATGTAACAAGAGTAATGCAATAATTGTGGGGGACTTCAATCTTATAGACTGGACAAATCAAATTGGCAAAGGTAGTTTGGAGGAGGAGTTCATGGAATACATCCAAGATAGTTTTCTAGAACAATACGTTGAGTGACCAACTAGGGAACAGGCTATTTTAGATCTAATATTGTGTAATGAGACAGGATTAATTAGTAATCTTATAATAAAGGCTCCTCTGGGGAAGAGTGATCATAATATGATCGAATTTCATATTGAGCTTGAGAGTGATGTAGTTAAGTCCGAAACTAGAGTCTGAAATTTAAACAAGGCCAATTGTGTAGGTATGAGGGGCAAATTGGTTAAGGTAGATTGGGAAATTAGATTAAAGGATATGAAATGGTAAAAAATTTAAAGAAATCATTCATAATTCCCAATGAATATACATACCCTTGAGGAATAAAAACCCCACAGGAATAAAAACTCCACAGAAAAAGTGATCCAACCGTGACTAACCAGAGAAGTTATTAAATTAAAAGAAGAGGCTTACAATGTTGCCAAAAAGAGTGGTAAGCCTGAGGATTGGGAGAGTTTTAGAAATCAGCAAAGGATGACCAAGAAATTGATAAAAAGGGAGAAAATTGAATATGAAAGTAAACCAGCAAGAAATATAAAAACAGATTATAAGAGCTTCTGCAAGTATATAAAAAGAAAGATATTAGCAAAAGTAAACATGGGACCATTAGAGGCGGAGACAGGAGAAATTATAATGGGGAATAAAGAAATGGCAAAGATGTTAAACAAATATTTTATATCTGTCTTCACAGTAGAAGACACAAAAAAAATCGGAAATAGTGGGAAACCAAGGGTCTAATGAGAGTGAAAAACTTAAAGTAAGTAAGATTAGTAAAGAAAAAGTTTTAGAAAAATTAATGGGATTAAAAGCTAACAAATCCCGTGGATCTGATGACCTACATCCTAGGGTTTTAAAAGAGGTGGCTGCAGAGATAGTGGATTCATTGGTTTTGATCTTTCAGAATTCTACATCCTAGATTCTAGATTCTAGAACCGTCCCCATGGATTGGAAGGTAGCAAATGTAACCCTGCTATTCAAGAAAGGAGGGAGAGAGAAAACAGGCAACTACAGGCCAGTTAGCCTGACATCAGTAGTAGGGAAAATGCTAGAATCTATTATTAAGAAGGTAGTAACAGGGCATTTAGAAAATCATAATATGATTAGGCAGAGTCAACACGATTTTATGAAAGGGAAATCGTGTTTGATAAATCTATTAGAGTTTTTTGAGGATGTAACTAGCAGGGTAGATAAGGGGGAACCAGTGGATGTAGTATATTTGGATTTTCAAAAGGTATTCAATAAGGTGCCATATAAGAGGTTGTTACAGAAGATTAGGTCTCAATGGGATTGGGGGTAATATATTAGTGGATTGAGGTTTGGTTAATGGATAGAAAACAGAAAGGAATAAACCAGTCATTTTTGGTTTGGCGGGTTGTAACTAGTGGAGTGCTGCAAGGATCAGTGTTTGGGCCTCAGCTATTTACAATCTATATTAATGACTTAGATGAAGGGACCGAGTGTAATGTATCCAAGTTTGCTGATGATACAAAGCTAGTTGGGAAAGTAAGCTGCGAGGAGGATGCAAAGAGTCTGCAAAGGGATATCGACAAGTTAAGTGAGTGGGCAAGAAGGTTCAGAGGGATTTGGGTGTCCTTTTACACAGAAACACAGAAAGTTAACATGGTACAGTAATCAATTAGGAAGGCAAATGGTATGTTGTCCTTTATTGCCAGGGGGTTGGAGTACAAGAGTAAGGAAGTCTTACTGCAATTGTACAGGGCTTTAATGAGACCGCACCTGGAGTACTGTGTACAGTTTTGGTCTCCTTATCTAAGGAAGGATATACTTGCCTTAGAGGCAGTGTAACGAAGGTTCACTAGATTGATTCCTGGGATGGGAGGGTTGTCTTATGAAGAGAGATTTGGTAGAATGGGTTTATACTCTCTGGAGTTTAGAAGAATGAGAGCTGATCTCATTGAAACATATTAGATTCTGAGAGGGCTTGACAGGGTAGATGCTGAGAGATTGTTTCCCATGGCTGGAGAGTCTCAGGATAAGGGGTCTTCACTCAGAGGGTCATGAATATTTGGAATTCTCTACCCCAGAGGGCTGTGGATGCTCAGTTGTTGAGTATGTTCAAGACTTAGATCGATAGATTTTTGGACTCTAAGGGAATCAATGATATGGGGATTGGGTGGGAAAGTGGAGTTGAGATTGAAGATCAGCCATGATCATATTGAATGGAGGAGCAGGCTCAAGGGGCTGTATGGCCTACTCCTGCTCCTATTTCTTATGTTCTTATGGCTCACTCCTGAAGATCAAGGTTTGTGTGTGAGCCTCCTCCAATCATCAGGAAACAGCTGTCCTCCTCCCCACACCATTAGTGTGCCAGGGAATGCGGAAAGGTAACCATGGCAAGAATGAAAAGAAAGGTTTCGCTGCTCTACCAACTTCCACCCAACACGTACCATTTGATGGTGGGGGAGTGGGGGGTGGGGGGGTTCACCTTCAATGACCTAAAACAGTAGATATTTGTGATGCTGAAGCCAAGGCTAAAATTAATCATTTAAAGTCTGTCACATATGCAGAAGGAGATTCGGCGGAATTTCTGTCCATTTTATTTTAAATTGTTTTCTCAATTTTCCTTTGATTTAATTATTAATGTAATAATCGTACATCCTGTTTTTGTGATACTTACATGTGAATACATTAGTGTATTGGAGTCAATTTTAACCTCCGTCCTCCCGCCCAATGGGAATGGTGCAAATGGGCGGTTAAGATGGTAGAGTGGGGTCACGCCACTTTTGAACCCCCCATCATCATAACTTTCCTCAGAACAGGCATGAGAGGGCCGCCTGCCCCAGGCAGGCAGGGGCTTACTTTATGTGGAAAAGTCATGGCCCGATGACCTCATGAGCGACACCACCCCATTTTAACTCTCAGATTTGGGAGGCCCATACTGGGTCAACCCTGACAGCTCTACTATGGCGGGAGTCGTGGGAAGAGGCCAAGGTAAATTTAAACATGCTACTTTTATGTGGAATCCTTGAGGGCCAGGAGGCGTAGGAGTGCTTCCCGCATCCCTGTAAAGAGTCCCTGGGCCTCCCAACTCCAGGCCTTGTCTCTCCCTCCCGACTGGCACCGGCTCTGCAACCCCCACCCCCAAGTACTTATTATTCCCTTGGGTGCTGCTCCTGCCCCAATTCCTGCTCCCGCCCGCTGGCCCGGACGTGTTTCCTGCTCCCGCCCGCTGGCCCGGACGTGTTTCCTGCTCCCGCCCGCTGGCCCGGACGTGTTTCCTGCTCCCGCCCGCTGGCCCGGACGTGTTTCCTGCTCCCGCCCGCTGGCCCGGACGTGTTTCCTGCTCCCGCCCGCTGGCCCGGACGTGTTTCCTGCTCCCGCCCGCTGGCCCGGACGTGTTTCCTGCTCCCGCCCGCTGGCCCGGACGTGTTTCCTGCTCCCGCCCGCTGGCCCGGACGTGTTTCCTGCTCCCACTCACTGGCTCTGACCTCATTCCCACCAGCTTCAGGAAGGAGACAGATTTAAAAAATTTAAATGAGGCCAAGCCATTAAAATAGGCCGGGTTTCGCTTCCTTTGTGACTTCCGGGTGCGCCGCCCATTTCGTCCCCCCCGCCATGCACTAATTCCATCCTGAGTTAAAATCAATCCCATTGCGTCTGATGAAATGGTTACCTATACTTGGGCAATGATGCACATTTTTATGGACAAGGCATTTTGTTCATAGAGGCTCCGGCTGTAGGGTTTGGGAGTCAAGCAACGGCAGGTATTTGGAATCGTTTCCTGCCTTGTTTCGTGGTAGTGTTCAATTGAGTAGCTGTTCTCTGTGCTGCCTTGGGTGAGCTACCATACCCCGTCTTCTCCCTATTGTCCGCCTGCTCCTTCCTGCCGTGATAGTTACGGGTGGATTCTCATTGTGTGGAGAGAAGGCTCAGATTGCTGCCAAGCACTTTGTCAGCCGGAGGTGGGACCTGTACTTCAATCGCTCTGATTGACATGCATCTCATAGCTGCTTTGCCCCTGTTTGCTGTGGGACAGATGCTCCTGCTCAGTGCAGCTTGTGCTCGTCAATCTGCTGTGCTCAAGGGTGACATCAAATCAAGCTGGGCCATAATTAAGTCTTATAAATAAACTCAATTCTGACTGCCTTGGGCTCATCTCTTCAAATATAGTCTTCAAAATTGAAGCATTAAAAATTCAATAAACCTCCTCTTTATTATTGTGTTTACAGGCATAGATATTTATCTGGAGTCACCCTACCAACTAGCTGTAAGACACCAAAGGATTGTATCAGTGATCTCAGACAGGCATTGTGTTATACCCATTCACAGAACTTCCGTACACTTGTGTTAGTTTTAGTGACAGTATTTGGCAATGGAAAATATTGTATATGTCTTTGTTTTCTACCATCAGTTGTGTAAAACAAACCTCTTTGTGAAAATTGCCACATATGTTTGCAGAATAAGTAATACAAATGATCAGTATTTAACCTGCTGACTCACTCTTCCCTTTGACTAGGCTGCATTCGCCAGCTCATAATTCAAGGCGATGAGGTGATCTTCTCAGCCCCAGAACTGAAAGCTAAGGGAATATCCAACTGCCCAATCTGCAAAGACCATCCTTGCAAGGTACAAGACCTCAGTACTGTTTAGATGATGGCCCAGTGGTCAGTTGCCAATTGAAAAGTTCTTTTTACAGCGCTAAGGAGTTTGTTGCTGTGTTTTCTTGTCCCTTCTTTAAAGTCTTCTCACCCTACATATCATACCCTGGCTGAGGTAGTGGGCAAGCAACTTCCCCTCAGATTCTGCCAGTGCAACCCTCTAACTGGTTCATAGGAAGTCCACAAGCCTGGCTTGGAGTCACCTACCCTCTCACTTTTGGCTCCCTCAGTGGGAGATGCAACTGAGCCTCTTTCACCACCTCCTTTATCATCACAGTTGAGATAGGCAATCTTCTGGGAAATAATGGGAACATCTTACCATTATCTAACACGCAGCCTTGGAACTAAAAAGTGCTGCTTCAGAAAAGGGCAAATTTACAAAGATCTTGAGATATTACAAGATCCATTATACCTTATAATTTGGTTGCAAAATGACCTTGCAAAAGTTGTGCATCTGCATAATTGCTATATCTGTCCTCCTCTCTCAATTTAAAGTAATATTATAGATTAACCTTCTCCATCTCCTGAATTGAAGGAAATATGAACGTATGCAGAATTTTGCACATGTAATCATTTTAATGCTGAGCCAGCTTAGTGCAATTCAAATCAGGAGATATGTGCACCTGTACTTAGGGAACAGCATTCTGCTAATTCTGCCAATGTTCTAGTTAAGTTTTACATTTATAAGGAACATCAATGAATAACGTCCTACAACTAATTAATGATTGTTACTGTAGGTTTATGTCAATATTGTGGATTTATCATTTATTAATGAAGTAGTGACTCATACCCTTTCTCTTTCAGAATGGAGGCCGTTGTGTCGACTCTGAGACTAGCAGCTATGTGTGTTATTGTAGAAGGGGTTATACTGGGAGCAACTGTGAACATTCCCAGGCACTACACTGTCACCCAGGTAAAAATGCATTTAGAACCACTGGAGGCACTATTGAGTATGTCAAGTATAGTTCTCAGGTCGTGACATCTGGTTATGACTGTTAGAAAGGAAAAAGTAATACTGGCCCTTAACCTCTCATCTGTTTCAAAATAACAGAAGTTGAACAACTGAAGATAGACTGCCCAGCAGTGACTGAGTGCCCCCCGCTGGGTGAGGGTAAGGTGTTGGGCCGTCCAACTTGAGTGCCAGCTTGGCACAGTGGGTAGCCAGAAGGATGTGGGTTCAAGCCCTACTCCAACACGTAATCCAGACTAACACACTAGTGCAATTGTCAGAAGGAGCATTTTTCGGATGGGACATTTAAACAAAGCCCTGTCTGCCTGATGAGGTTGGATATAAAAGTGCAGGGGGATTCTTCTGGTGTCTTGGCCAACATTTATCTCTCAACCAACACTATCAAAACAGATTAACTGGTTATTTATCCACTTGCTCTTTGTGGAACCTTGCTGTGCACAAATTGGCTTCTGTGTTTGCCTTCATAACAACAGTAACTGCACTTCAAAAATAATTAATTGACTGTGAAGTGCTTTGAGATGTCCTGAGGACGTGAAAGGTGCTATATAAATGCAAGTTCTTTTTTTTAGCTTGCCTGCATCAGTACAGCATCACCTAGTGGTCAACCAGTTGTCTTTGATTAAATTTGTTATGTTAAACTTGTATGGAACTTTGGTTAGGCCACACTTGAGTATTGTGCATAGTTCCGGTCTCCATGTTATAAAAAGGATATAAAGGCATTGGAGAAGGTGCAAAAGAGATTCACAAGGATAATACCAGAACTGAGATTATGTATTTATCAGGGAAGACTAAACAGGCTTGGTGTCTTTTCTCTCGAAAAGAGAAGACTGAGGGGTGACCTGATAGAGGTCTTTAAGATAATGAAAGGGTTTGACAGGGGTAGACGTGGAGAAAATGTTTCCAATTGTGGGGGAGACCAGAACTAGAGGTCATCAATATAAGATAGTCACTAATAAATCCAATAGAGAATTCAGGAGAAACTTCTTTACCCAAAGAGTGGTAAGAATGTGGAATGTGCTGCCACACGGAGTAGTTGAGACAAATAGCATAGGTGCATTTAAAGGGAAGCTAGATAAACACACGAAGGAGAAAGGAATAGAAGGTTATGCTGATAGGGTTAGGTGAAGTAGGGAGAGAGGAGGCTCGTGTGGAGCATGAACAGCAGTGTAGACCAGTTGGGCCGAATGGCCTGTTTCTGCGCTGTAGACTCAATGTAACAGCGTCACTCAATGATGACCAGAGTTGAACTAGATCATCCAAGCGTTCTAACATGGTTATCTGATTGTAGCAAGAGCAGTAAAATCAAATGGGTCACATTTGAAAAGATCAAAGAAAATCTTAGAAAAGGAAGGACGCTCATTTTCTAAGAGTGTTGGGTCAGGGAGGTAGCTGTGCTGGACAGAGATTAATTAAGTACAAAGGCTATTTATGAGGGTTGCTGCCAACTGAAGAATACCATTGAACAAGAGTCCCATGTGGATCACACTGCCCAGAGACTGGAGCTCTAGCATACTGCTAGAGTGATAGGGACAGGTCTTGCTTCTCTATTCTCCATGCAATGAGTTCCTGTTCTCAACCATGTCTTAATGAGACGGCGATGAACAGATTCTGTTGACTATTTATACAACATGGTGTTGGCAGAGGACTACGAGCAAGTTCCCGGCCCGGCCTCTCACCTGAAGAGTTGTACAGTGATCTAATTTAGAGAAACTAAGGAAGGACTAAAGAGAAGAAAGAGTCTCTGTTTAGAAAAGTCTAATAATATCGGAGTTGTATGATGTCGTTGATGATGCCTGTTTGTGTTTTGGGTCTTCAGAGGCATGTGGGCCAGATGCAACTTGTGTGAACAGACCAGATGGCCTTGGTTACAAGTGCAGATGCCACCTGGGCAAACGAGGGTCAAAATGTATGGATGGTGAGTCTCTCTTAGTTACAAGTCAAGAAAGTGATTCTACACATAACAATAACTGTAAATAACGTTTCAGTTACATAATACCCGTATATTTCATTTTTTTTTAAAATGTTGACATATTGTAATTGTAGACATCTCGGAGTTTACAATGAAAATAAAATGATTCCAAATACCTTGACCTTTTTCATTTAAAAAAAAAGTCACCTTTAGTTTGTTGGTGGTCGGGCTAATTTGGTCAACCAATATCGGCTCCTATTGCTCCAAGATCAGGTCCAGCAAAGCTCACCTTTTTCTTTAGTGATGTGTATTACCTTCAATCTCAGAAAACCACCATCTATCACATCAGTAGGACTCTTTTTTTTCTCTGTAAGTTAGATCACTATTTAGTGGCTGAGTTATGGTGAGTTCTGTATTCACTAGGATCTCGGCGCAGACTCAATGGGCCGAAAGGCCTCCTTCCATGCTGTAACCTTTCTATGATTCTATGAAACTGGCCAAAGTGAAGGCTTTTGTCTTAGTGATGAAACCCAGGTAAAAGAAGTGAAAAGAGAATATCCAAGCTCAAACTAAAACCCCTTCAAATTTCCTCACAACATCCATTCTATCCTCCTCAGCTATCAGATTGATACCGGGGCTAAAATTATGAAGTCAGGTTGCATAAACTTGACTTGTATTCTCTGAGTATAGAAGATTGAGGGGTGATTTGATTGAAGTGTTTAAGATGTTGAAAGGATTCAATCAGGTAGATTCAGAGAAACTATTTCCTCTGATGAGGGAATCAAGAAATAATCTTAAAATTAGAGCCAGGCCATACAGGAGTGAAATAAGGAAGCACTTTTTCACGCAATGGGTAGTGGGACTCTGGAATTCTCTGCCCCAAAAGGCTGTGGATTCTGGGACCAATTGGAGTTTTCAAGGCTGAGATTGATTGATAGATTTATGTTGGGTAAGGGTATCAAAGGATATGGAACAAAGACGCCTAAATGGAGTTGAGGTACAGATCAGCCATGATCTAATTGAATGGCGGAGCAAGCCCGAGAGCTGAATGGCCTCCTCCTGTTCCTATGTTCCTATCAGAAGCTGCAGAACACAGTGCACCCTACACATGTCTCCATGATGTAGTCAATGCTAGAAGGAAAACACTTGACCAACCTTCCCTCCTTTTCTGCAAGTAACTTGGCAAAGCCTTAAAAACAACATCTACTTTGTTCTGGGAGAATCCTGAGTGAAAACGTCAATGGAGATTGGTATTTGAGCTGTGGTGTCCTCACTGGGCATCTGTTGCTAGGGTATCAGACTGTCCAAATACTTTTGTAGGACTTCTTCACCAGTATCCTAGCATTAAGTAACAATTTGTAGGTTGCAAAATTGTAAACTTAACTTTCATTACCTGCCTTTTGTTGCCTCACAGGTGTCTTAATTACAGCTCCTTCCTTCAGGGGAGGTGATTCTTTTGTGATGTATCCACCGCTGACTAACGTTCACAATGAGCTGACGATCGAGTTGGAGTTCAAACCCCGCTCACCCTCCGGACTCATGTTCTTCAGCAGTGGCAAGAAAATGAAAATGAATGACTTCATCTCTGTCGCCATGCTCAATGGACTTGTGGAGTTCCGTTATGACCTGGGTTCAGGTAGGAGTAGATTAATCCAGATTGATACCACCTTCCACTATCATAGCTCAGTCTTCATGTGCGGAGATGGCCCGCCAACCTGCCATTCGGTTTTCTTTGACCGGAGGCATTGTAGGTTCCTATTTTTTTTGGTGCATGTTTTTGTTTCTTGCCTGTTGGATCCATTGGTGGTGACATTGGATATGGGCAGGGAAACAGAACAGGTGGTATCGCATTGGGCGCCCGTTAGATGCCCCGCACTATATTCTGACCCATCCAGTTCACTAGACCTGAATATCGGGTGTGTCGTAAAACGGTCAGAAAATTTGATTCCACTTGTTTTTCACCCCCCCGATCCATGGCTAATTTCACCCACATTTAGTCTCCAATCAGGAAGAAGACAATGGGCGTTAATGTGGCAGAGAGGATCGGCTGCCCATTGTAGAACCCGCTCAATAATTACAATGGGATGAAAATCAGGCGAGTTTTACAACAGGCGGGCGATGCCCTTTGCCAGATTGCCGTCCTGCTGGTGAAGGTGAAAGTTACCACCTGTAGGGCCAAAATCCCTGGCTTTAGGGGGAACGCAGCAAGATGAGTCTCCCCTGGTGAGAGAGGGGGGTGGCGAGGACTTTGGAATGGAGCCAGGATCTGTCGGCTTTCCATCCCGTTTCCGCTACATCCCAAATTCCAGTTTTGGGGGGGAAGGCTGATGAATTTTCTAACTGCTCCTCTTCTTCTAGCATAGAGTTTTGGGGGCGGATCACATTAAGGATTTCAGTCAGTTCGGTGATCGGGAGACCCAGCTGAGAACTGACACAGGTCCTGCTTTGGTGCTTAGGAAGGACCCAAACAAAGAGGAGAGCCACCTACCTTTAAAATGTGCCATTTTGCTCCCTTTGGAGCATTCTTCAAATAAATGCCCGCGATGTTAAGCCCTTCCTGTTGCTCGAGATTCCCCGGCCAGAGTGCTGGATGCTCCTCTGACTTGCACCAGAACAACAGGCCGGGCGCCTTCGATAAACTCTTGCAAGTGTGAGCCACCCACTCCAACCATGGAAATAACCACATCCCCACGATTTGGTACGGAGTCTACGGCTTTGGCTTTTGCCGTGTGGGAGTCCAGCTCCGCCACACTTCCGGGGGAATTTCGGGGGTCCGTGTGTTTGCGTGGCTGCTAGTGCAGTAAAGGGGGGGCCTCTGCAGAATCGAGGGAGCTTCACTCAGCATCTGGCTGTGTGATACCGGGCCTAAGACTGCTTAATGCTGTCGCTGTGTGCCTGAATGGGAGAGTCCCTTTCCCCAACACTAATCTCCCTCACCTCGATGAGCACAAATATTTGAAGAAAAAGAATTAGTAAATCACATCAGTGGCACAGCCTCAACATTCAGCCTGGGAGCATGCTCCTCTGACATATTGAACTGTGGAGAACATCACAATGTAGTAGACTCTTGACTGGGAAAGAGGAGCTCAGTCATGTGACTATTCAGGAGACCCTCGTGTTTCTGAACAGAAGAGTTTTTTTATTTGCGTGTGTGTGGCTCTTCATTAAGGGACAGGTTCCTAGATATTGATCCTTGGACAGGTTCATATCATTGATATAAGTGCATGCATTGTTGCTTTCATTTACTCAATTCCTCTTGCTTGCGATTTTTACAGGACTAGCTGTTCTGCAGAGCACAAAACCAGTGGCTCTCAACAAATGGCACAGACTGAAAGCACATCGGCATGACAGGGACGGGTCGCTGACTGTTAATAATGAAAAAGAGATCAGAAATTTCTCTCCAGGAAAAAGCCAAGGCCTTAACCTTCGTAGCCCTATGTACCTTGGTGGTGTGGCGAGATCTGAAATTCTCCCTAAAGCGATAAACGTCACAGAAGGGATTGATGGCTGTATTGCTGAGGTGAGCCTCTGGAGTAAGGACAGACCAACATTCACCACTGATAGAGGAGAGGCCTCTCATTATCACATATCTATGTTATGTACTTTCTCCCTCTGCTCCTTGTGCTAAGCACCATTCCATGAGCTAAAAGTGGGAGGGGTTTGCCCTCTGCTCCCAGACTTCTCTCCATCGCACTCTGTAATCAGTTTGAGAGGAGGAGTTTCAGAGGAGTCGGTGAGAGCAGCCTGCCCTGATCCATTCCTCAACTTCCCTCTCCCCTCCCCCAACAACCTGGCCCAGATCAGGAACTCGCCAAGGGGTTTAATTTTCTCTGGCGCTGCACGAGGTAGCGCACTTGTGTAAAATTCTTTTGTGTGCTACTTAAGTGAGCTGGTTTATTTTAAACAAGTGAAGGACTGTGTTACAAAAGTGCACAAGGGAATTTGATGCAAACGGGATAACCAGTGCCTTACAAAGGAACAAAAGCCTATGGTGGGGAATTGTCGGCACAAGTTCATGACCAACCATGAGCACTAGTGATGCAGATCTTACCACTCTCCATATGGTTCTCCAAATCAAACATAGTCCCTATTCTTCATAGTGGGATAAAACCTGTTTTATTTACCTGTTCCATCTAGCAAAAATCAAATGATCCAGGGTCTGAAGCAGGTCCACCTCCTATTTGATTGAAAGCAGAGCTGGACCCTCTTTTCCCCCATGTATCTAATCCCTTTCTACTCTGAGCTTGAGTACAAACTAATGCTCCCTTTTGTTGATGTGTACATTGTTGTCACTTTGTTCTGACACATTCAGTGCGTTGAGCAGAGCCTCACTTACACATGTCACCTCTCCTCCACTAACCAGGTATCCATTAATGGGAAGAAGGTGGATCTCTCCTATACCTTTACGGAAAGCCTGAACGTAGATCAGTGTTACGACAGCTCGCCCTGTGACCGTGTGCCTTGTCTGCATGGTGGAAGGTGCCTGGTAACTGGAGAGTACGAATTTCAGTGCATCTGTA
Source organism: Heptranchias perlo (assembly GCF_035084215.1). Taxonomy (NCBI): domain Eukaryota; kingdom Metazoa; phylum Chordata; class Chondrichthyes; order Hexanchiformes; family Hexanchidae; genus Heptranchias; species Heptranchias perlo. The sequence continues at coordinate 30,224,257 of NC_090356.1, forward strand.
CAAGCGAATATGAGGGTGAGTCTGCAAGAAGAAGGAGCTGCCTCCTGTCTTATTCTGCTCAAGTGTTAATGGGCAGTAACGCGGAATTAGTGAAAACAGGTTTAAACTTACTCACATTGACATCAGTTTGAGTCTTTGGTGTAAAGTAATGTTTGGTGCAGGCGAGATTTCCTATTGCATTTTGTGTAACAAAACTTCAACCCATTTATAGGCAGACTTACAATTTTGTTGCAAACAGCACATAGATGTAATCTTCGTCCTCTTGCGGTATTGATAGTACAGGAGCTAAAATTGTGACTCTGTTGACAATAACATACCAGTTAAATTCACAATACAAATTTTTCCATAATTGCTGGGGCTTCATGATGGATTAAGCCCCTAAATTGCCCTTTGATCTCAGCATCCTGGGCTCAGAGCCATCCCCGACTGATTGGGACTAAAATCTTGTCTTTTTAGTTCTCTGATATGAGTTTGGTCAGTCCCAGCCCAGTTCCTGTTAATTGCAGGCCTAAAATTTAGCACTGATGGGCTTTATTGGTGATCTCTCAGATAGGCCGTAAGGAAGGCCAGTTCAGTCCAGTGCATTGTTCTAATGAGGTTTTAATGGCAGTTTCATACCTGTCTGTACACGAGTCTGGAGCAGAGACACATTGGGTTTTGGTAGGTGTCACTATTACTGATCTGGGCTGTCTGATATACAGATGTTCTTGAGCAACTTTACATGGGGAATGTTACCATTTTGAGGAGGGAAAAAGCATGGTGGAATGTTCATGAAAATTGTTGCTTGCGAGCAATCAATGCAATGTTTGTGGTGGAGTTACATTATCATGACACAATATATTTTATCATAACTTGCACATGGGGGACTGAAAAAGACCCTCTGCACCATCCAGCCTCTCCCAGACAACTGCAATGCCTTGTGCATCACAATATATACAGTCCCCACCCCACCCGAAAACCACGTGATAAGAACTTAAGAAATAGGAGCAGGAATAGGCCATACGGCCCCTCGAGCCTGCTCCGCCATTCAATCAGATCTTGGCTGATCTTTGACCTCAACTCTACTTTCCTGCCCGATCCCCCATATCCCTTGATCTCCTGGGGGAGGCGAAAACCCAATTAAAAACCCAGGCCAATTAGGCAAAAAAAAAACACGTGGAATATTCCTCTCTGACCTCTTTAGGTGATCGAAACTAGTCCAGGAGATCACTCTGGCCCTGATGATTCTATACATTACCTACCTTTTGTACGAGGTGATCTCCGCCCCAGACAGAAACAGGTCCAGCTCTCGCTTGAAGGAATTCGGCGAATCAGCGTCCACCGCACGAGCCGGCACAATTTAAATAAGGCGATTAATGCAGATTTTTATTTGTTTACAGAGGCAGGATTTACTAAACCTGTACAAATACTTACCATGCTGTTTAATGCGTTTCTCAATAAATCTGAGATGTGAAACATTAATGTGTCAGAGGGAAATGAGAATGTACCAGTGCAATCATAAAGGATTAAGATTTGGTGTACGTATTATAGTGAAAGTCAGAGTCAGATTAGCTTAGAAAAAGACAATCCTTCAAACTAACTAATGGAACTATTGCAATGTATAACTTACATTAAAACCACACTACATGCTTAATAAAATATCATTCTTTTGGTTAGATAATGACATTTTGTAAAACATCTGAATTATTGATAATGTTATATTATTAATGGACAACACTTGGTTTATTTTTTTTTATTTGTTCATAGGATGTGGGCGTCGCTGGCAAGGCCAGCATTTATTGCCCATCCCTAATTGCCCTTTAGATTATCTTTAAACACCAAATACCAGCAGTAGTTTGAAATCTTGATGAGTTCTGGTCAAATGGACCTAAGAAAATAGATCAGAGTATTTTCTAAATGGCGAGAAGCTAGGAACTGTGGATAAGCACAGATTTAGGAGTCCGAGTACAGAAATCATTAAAAGCTAGTGGACAGGTACAAAAGGCTAATGGAATGTTGGCCTTTATCTCAAGAGGGCTGGAATACAAAGGGGTGGAAGTTATGCTGTGGTTAGACCACATCTGGAGTACCGCGTTCAGTTCTGGCACTGCACCTCAGGGAGGATATATTGGCCTTGGAGGGGGTGCAGTTCAGATTCACCAGAATGATACTGGGACTAAAAGGGTTAAATTACGAGGACAGGTTGCTCAGACTAGGCTTGTATTCCCTCGAGTGTAGAAGATTAAGGAGTGAAAGTATTGAAGATGATTAAAGGATTTCATAGGGTAGATAGAGAGAAAGTATTTCCTCTGATGGGAGAGTCCAGAACAAGGGGGCATAACCTTAAAATTAGAGCTAGGCCATTCAGGGGTGATGTCAGAAAGCACTTCATCACACAAAGGGGAGTGGAAATCTGGAACTCTCTCCCCAAAAGCTGTTGTTGCTGGGAGTCAATTGAAAGTTTCAAAACTGAGATTGATAGATTTTGTTAGGCAACAGTGTTGAGGGTTATGGAACGAAGGCGGGTAGATGGAGTTAAGATACAGATCAGCTTTGATCTGATTGAATGGCAGAACAGTGTCGAGGGGCTGAATGGTCTATATTCCTAAATGGTGATTCTGAACATGAGAGGGCACAGAATTTGTTTACATCAACTGCCCCACCCACCCATGTAATTTTGTATAAGTTTCTCAGGTTAGGACTCCAACAAGTCCTCACACATTGTCTTTCTGTTTTTTGGATGTGAGAAGGATTAGCACCAACAAGAGATTTGCTGCTGCTTTCTACCAGGCTTATTCATCTGCTTATTGTTTCCTTTTCTCATAAAACGTAACACTCGCCAAAATATATGGCCTCTAGCTCCTTTAATTCGAAATCTGTACTTATTTTTGTCCTGAGAGGGGAACTGGTGTTTAGTTTCAACTCTGCTCTGTTTCTAGGTGAGAACTGTGAAACCTTCCGAGACTCGTGTTTACTAGGAAACCCTTGCATGAACGGTGGGACCTGTGAGAAGAGCCAGTGTTGGTGTCCGATGGGATATACTGGATCGTACTGCGAGCTAGGTACAGACGGAGAGAAGGGTTTCTCCAACTCTTTCAACGTCCTAGAGCCATTTAAAAAATGTTCTACATATTTTAAAGAAAATGTTGGCCTAAGATCTAATCAATCATCTTATAAGGGTTTCTCTAATATTTTGACAGATGTGAGAGCATGTTTTATATAATTTATTTTAATTATGATTGTTGTGCAGATGCTCACACTGAGTTATGGTGTTGAGAAGTTATGTCTGAATGGTAAATCCGTTCTAGTATACGAGAATGTTACTGTAGGTGGAAACACTTAGCCACTTATGAGTTTTACTCTCAACAACAACTTGCACCTTTAACAGAAAAACAACCCAAGGTGCATGACAGGAGCGTAATCAGACAAAAATTAGCACCAAGCCAGAGGAGGAGGGATGACTAAAAGCTTAGTCAAAGAGATGGGTTTTAAAGAGGGTCTTAAAGGAGGAGAGGGAGGTGGAGAGATTTAGGGAGGGAACCCCAAAGCATGGGGCATGGCCAACAATGGTGAGGCGAAAGGAATGGAGAATGAACAAGAGGCCAGATTTGCAGGAACGCAAAGTTCTTGGGGCGTTGTATGGCAGAGATAGGGAGGGGCGAGACTATGAAGGGATTTAAACACAAGGATGAGAATTTTGATTTTGAGCTGTTAGATGATATGGTGGACAGTTGGAGACATGAGGGGGAATTGTCCTGGTCCATACTTAGAGCAGAGACCATTTCCTGCCAAGAACCTTGGGCGTGTACTGCTCGCGATTCTCTGGCCGTTCTTGGGCAGTGCGGCTGGAATTTCTGCCATGCCCTCTCGGCGTGCGAGGCTGCCCTTCGCGAGCTGAGGCTCGTAAAATCCCTCCACCCCCAGTCTCCATAATATACAGTGTTTTACACAGTAATGTTCCCTTTTAATAATCATGTTTGCATTCTGTTTGAATTCCTATTATTTTTCATCTGTTTTATTCACAAAAGCTGCAGGTGGCAAAGTTGGTTAATGTCACCCCGATGTTAAAACTGAGTGAGAGTTTGAGCCGGTGAAGATATTGATGATAACTTCTCATTTAGGATTCTCCAAATTCAGAAGCTAGTGGATATAATTATCTCATCTAGTTTCACTGCAATATATCGTGTTCGCCACTTTGCCCTTCTGTTGTGGAGTTTTAATTATATATTGAACTTCTAATGTCCAATGTGTTCCTGTTTATCTGGATAGTTTTCAAAGCAGAAGAGCTAAAACTTTAGATTGAAAAGTGATGGTTAAAATCTCACACAAAGTAACTCTCATGGGTCATTTTCCAATTAAGTACTGTGGGCAGGAGCCTCGGCTGAATATTGGAAGCTCGGGCAAATGTTGCATGCACAATTCCCCGACCATTCATTGAAATGGTTAGAAAATCATATGCCAGGCTGCCCGGGTTTCTGATTTGCTTCTCCAGTGGGCAGTACCAACCACAGCAGTGCGACAATGGAAGATGTCTCCCTATAAATGACTCCTGCCGCACACTTCCCATTTGTAGATGTGAAAAATAACCAAACAATAAGATTCAACTCAGATTACTACTGCCCTCAAGTGGTCAAACTCCTGTGTATCAACTAATTGTTTCCCAATGCTGAGTGGCCTGTCTCTCGCAATCGGACACAAATTTAACAGTATTAGGATAATCTTCCAAACAGAATGAGTCTGTTTTCAGCGAGTCAGCTATAGCCTATGACCGATTGTCGGTACCTCAGTCAGTTGCCCTGCAGTCTCACTGAGTGAGAACAGATCAGTTAGACTTAGAACTTGCTTTTATCTCCAGGTTCATTATTGACAACTTTGAAGAGTGGTTTAGCAAGAGCAAATCATTATGCTAACCATGTTCTTCCTGCAGTCACTGGGAGAATTCCAGTGCAAGCAAAGTTCAATGAAAGGTCTCGCTGGTGAGGTGATGCAGTGTTTCGACGTGCTACCAACGTTAGTCATAGATTCCCCGGGTTCTCCTCGGAGCAGAGCTGTGCATTTTCATCACAAGGACCATCAGATGATGAGTCACCCCTGGGCTGCTCTTATACAACCCCCTAGCAATCGATTCTGAAAGCTCGGGATTGCTGTGACTGCAGACGTCCAACAGTTAACAGCCGCTTATTCTCTCAGCCTGGAAAATAGTACAGGACAAGGAGGAATTTAAATAAAACAATGGAATGAAAGAGGTGTCGAAAGGTGAATGAAGCTATTAAAACCTTTTCACCAGCCGGTTCTCCCAAAGTAGTTTTACTGGTTGTGCTGAAAGTTGTTTCTGTCCATTAATTACTGATGATTCATTTTGCTAAAGCTCTTGTTGAATTTTATCTATTTGCACAATGGTGCTGGGTTGTGAAGTATTAGTGATCATATAAATAGGGCATTGAGGGTGCAGTTTGTTCAAGACAAGGCATTGTCAGTTAGCCCTTGACAAAGGAAAGGACCAAAGGAAATCATTGTTCATCCTCCACATACAGTGAAAACGGGGAAAACATGTTTTGGATGTCTCTCTACAGGTCATGTGATCTCTCCCACCCTACAATTTTTTGTTTTTCCTGAGTTCAGTAGCAATAGAAGAAGTTGCATTTATATAGCACCTTTCACATCCTCCGGATCTCCCAAAGCGCTTCACAGCCAACGAAGTACCTTTGAAGTATAGTCACTGTTGTAATGTAAGAAATGCAGCAGCCAACTTGTGCACAGCAAGCTCCCACGAACAGCAATGAAATAGACAATGAGATCATTTGCTTTATCCGTGATTTTTTTGCCGCATCCTGACGACTTCCTGCGCAGGACGGGAGGGAAGTCGGCAGTGGGATTTAAAGGATGCCCGGTAGTTAAAATATCCCGGGCCTCATTTCTGGAGTACCGGATAAGTTTCCAACTCATGCTGCGACCCACCTGACCGACACCTGCCTGGAGTTAAAATCAGGGCCTATATCCTTTTTTCGAACTGAAGTTTCTGACTTTCAAGAGTGATATACTGCTTGCATTTACTGGGTCAGTGAGCTTAAATAAAAACTGAAACTGCAGCATCAGTCGTTTACACCTGATCACTTCATAACTGTGTAGCTTGAATGCTGCATCATCTCCGAAGGACGCAGAATTCAGGCCCGAGTAAGTTCTGGAGCTGATAATGAAGCCTTTTTGTGGCAATATATCTAAGACTCTTCGGCAGACTGTAAGAATTAAGTCTCTAATGAAAACAGAAAATGCTGGAGAAGCTCAGCAAGTCGGGCAGCGTCTGTGGAGAAAGAAACAGAGTTTTAAAGACCTTCCCTCAGAACTTTGTTTCAGATTTCCAGTATCTGCAGTATTTTGCTTTAGAGTTAAGTCTCTGCTGTCCAGGAAATAAAGATAAACCAGAAGGCAGCGATCACCTTAAACAAGATGCCAAAACAAGTGCTTGAGATTTTTTTCTACCGTTAATTACACGGCAATCAGTAACTAGCAAACCCATCGTCTGGGAATCTAGACCCAAAGCATATGGATCCAACCACAGCCCAGATACCACATCAACCACATCAATAGACTCGGCGTTTGGTTGGTATGTTTAATCTTGTTCTTCAGGAATGGACCTTTCGCTATTGCAGATCGACAGTACTAGGATGAAACTGTATGTAAACATTTCCTGTGGAGAGAGGCAATGCATTGGTGTCATCGAGCCACACAGATTTGAAGAATATCACACGGGATTGCCCTGGGCAGAGACTAAATAGCTGATTGTTTACAAACTCTCACTCTCCAGATAGTTCACCTAATTGGATTCCTGAGAAATAAATCCTTCTGCAACATTGCAGAAACGGTCTCTCATCTTGGATGACCCATCAATTTCTTGTAAATTTCCTGTATCCAATTCCCCTTTTTATTCCCCTCCCAAAACTCGTCCCCAAAATCTGATCAGAGATGGTAGCATCATCTGATGATTCCATTCTGACCAGGCAAAACATGGCTGTACACTCATCAAGCAAAACATGGCCCCATACTGGATCTGGGTGCTGGATCACAGCTCTCCCCCACACGCAGTTGCTGTTGAAGCTGAGAGGTAAGGCACAACTCAACTCTACTCAAGAGTGTCCATTTGATGCTTTGACTCACGAGAGGGATATCTTGTTAGCAAAGATTTTACTCATCCTTAACAACGAGGAAAGCCTTCAGTCTCAAAGCTAACAATGGCGAGTGGAAAAGCCTTGGCCCTGAATTTCCTGGGGTTGCAGAGGGTGTAGGTCCCATTTCTGCCCAAATGGGTGGGGCCTAGATCCAGGGGGCAAGTCAGGCAGAGTTCTTCCCCTTATGCCTCCGATAGGCCTTAGCGAAACCCATGCCAATTGAGACCTGGCATGAGGCCCTTTGAGGCCTTCTGAATGTCCCGAATCTTTAGCAGAATAAAGTCATCAATCCTGGGAGGGATCCATTACTTGCTCTCGGCTTTCAAAAACACATTTTTTTCTTCTCCCATTTGGGCCTTGGGAGGACTCTGCTCTTCCTTAGAAGGCTGGATCAGGTACCTGCAGCCCACCCCAGATATCTAAATGATCCCATCTCCAGGATTTGGTATGGGGTCTCCAGCCTTGGGGTGAGGGAGGGCGAGCAGGAGGTCTGCTCTGTCACACTTATGTCGGTGGGGTAGGGCCCAGGAATTTCCTGGCTCTTGTCTTTTGGTTCCAGGGTAACTCATTGGGTTATTATTTTGCTCTATTTGAAATCCTTTCTTACATCAATGTCTTTCATTCGGTTCACTAACAGTTAATTCCAACTGCAACTTATCAAAGTCTTTTTGGATGAAACATTTTGGAAGAGCGCCTGATTGTATCTGGGTTTGTGGAATAGTAAACCTGTTATTTGTCCAACTAGTAGTTGACTGGCACATCTAAATTAATTATCTTTATATGATCTCAAGTTCTTTGCTTTGAAACCTGCAACACGTCCCAGTACCCCGCAGAAGTAAGCTTCTAACCCGAGTGACTGATACTTTATTATGTTTTACACTCAGATAACGCAGTCCTAAGACCACCTGCAAGAGTTTCCCTCCACCCAAAAAATTGATACTTTCTGAGCTTTGTTTGTCTCAAGAAATGATGGATTGATGTTTTACCCATCACTCTATTCTTCCTGTCCATGGAGGAAATATTATTCTGCTGATGTTGCTGGATCATTGGATTTCTACGTACGAAGGACCAAGGATATTTACTGGTCTGGACAATTATTTAAGAAGCAATGGCACGATGGAAATGAATGTGTATTCATGTTATAGTTCGGCTGGAATCCCCAGTAACTGCTTGTTCTATGGGCTCCATGGTTACCTCAGGGGTCAATGTGTAAAGGGTTTCTCTAAACTGTTTTAAGCAAGCTACAGAGTAACCTGCTTGCATTTACTAAACATTGCTGTTTACATCTGTCAATGGAACATGACAAGCACTTCAACATGGCTCATAAAATTTCTTTTCTATCTGCCTCGGTATCATTTGATTGTGGAGTTTGAACAAATTGTTCACCCGATGCAGGTAAAGCTCCTCCTTATTCCTCTGACTGGATGCTTTGGGCACAATCACTTTTAACACAAGTAATTGTCTTTTTATCTTTTTGCTCTAATCTGCTGTTCAAGCCGTTAAAGAGCTGGGAGGTAATTAACAGTAGGGGTTAGGCCCAGTGCAGGTCAGGAGAGGTCACATGGCTCACGAGGCCACTGTGAGGTGAATTGTCCTTCAAGGGCTGTGTCTCACTAAATTTACTCATTTGTATGTGAACTACATTCAAAGATGTGGAGATGATGGTGTCAAAGGTGGATACACTAACCTTTCTTTTCCCCCCAATCCAGGAGGCTTAATGATGTAGACAAGATACAATGGCTTGTTAATGACTTTATTTACACCTACACAGGAATGTCTGCTGTTACTCCAGCCCCAGAATGGCACATGGAGGGTAGTGCGGGTAATGTCATTTAGTCTGTGTTGACCTTTAATCTAACAGGAAGTGCCGATGGTGTCTAATTTGGCATGACTCCTAGTCCTAGCTGCCTATAATCCTGTTTGTAACATTTGTTTGTTAAATGATGCACTGATGCCTGAGGGGAGGGTGAAGATATATATTTCCTGAAACACAATGAATTTCTGGCAGATACTCTACAGCATGCCTCGGTACTGGACAGTTGTTGATTGATTGACAAAAATGTCAAATGTTGCCAAACGACTGGCCCGATATAGAGAGCTTCGACAGATATTTAGTGTGAATTCGGTTTTTAATACACCTTTGCTGTTTGGAGCAGCAATTTAGAGGGTACTTTTATTTTTGAGGATTTTAGTTTTGTCTGGGGCTGCCAGCTCTGGTTGGACGGACTCTTGGAGGATTCACCACATGACCTCACCACCCCCCCACCCCAAATCAGCCAAACCACCTTTTTTCCCATCTCCAATATTTTTATAAATAAAAAACTGAAATGAAAGAAAGACACACATGATTTTTCTCCTGGGTTACTCCCAGCAGTATCCAGGAGATTAAACATTAATCCCGGAGTTGGCTGGCACATCTAAATTGATGATTTTTATATGATCTCAGGTTCCTTGCTTTGGGGGTTGGCAATCCTAGTTTTGTCCCTGTTTTTTTTTCTCCCCTGTTGGGTTGATTGGAATCACACATCTTCCTTCAGATGGGAAGACGGGTCAGACTGGGTCATGACGTTTGTCATCGATGCTATCATTGGATTGCCGTAAAGACAATTTGAAAGCAGTGGGCCAGATGTCTTCCCTCACTCACTCCCAACATGGACTGTCTTGGGACTGGCCGTTGAGTATAAGCCCAGGACTCTATCTCAACCACCTCAGCTATCAGATCATCCTGAAGGGAAGTGCTATCAATGGTTTGCTGTATAAATGATCACAGAAAGATTTAAAAGTAATCTCACTAATGGCCTGAATAGGCACTCCGATGGCTGCTGCTCGATGTATGAGGAAATAGTTAGTGTTGTAATTTGAAAATGGATTGTGTAAAGAAATAGCAATGAAGTAACCAAGTAAAAGTGGTGGATAATAATAGTTGGAATTGATTTGGACTTGAGGGGAAACTCAGAGCCCAAATCAATCGTGTAGTGCATCATTTAGCTATAATCTAAATCTGATCATACACTAACATTTCCATATAGTGCCTTTAAACCATCCATTGGAATAAAACCCAGTGCAATGTGATACCCCATGAAGTGCTGAGGGAGAAGGAAGAGAAGCGTCTTTTCCTGTTAAAGATGAAATGTTTCGGTGACTTAATCATCCACCACACAAACCCTATCAGCTGAAGGTACAAGCCATATATGGTATAAGGATTGAAACTCCGACTCCTTGATCACATCTGGAGCAAGTGCTTATCGGCACTGCCTATAATTGGGGAAATTTAATTATGATGCAAATAAGGATTACACCTTCAACTGAAACTCTGATTAATGGCCTTTAGCCCTTGTTTGGTCTTCATAAGGACACAAGCTATCCATACTGGCAATACTTACACAAATATAGTTCAAGGCACTATATGAAAGAATTCACCAATTGCTTTAACAAAATTAACCCTTTCACCCACGGATAGTAGTTGGTGTTATTCCTGGATTGCAAATTCTGTTAAAGGGTTACCAGAATTAATCATTCAACCAAACATCCATTGATAACTAGAGTCGAATTTTGTAAGGAATTAATTGTTTTAATGAAAGCAAGGTTGATTATTTGTTTAAATAAGTGATGGGTGAGATTGTTAAATTTTAAATATGTGTTTGAGTTGGTATGAAAATTATTTGAAGTGTTCTATTAGCAAGTAGACCATTCTTCTGCTTTATCGGAGAATAGATTGCAATCCTTTCTCGTATTTGATCCTTTTCCAGTCCCAGAATGGAGCTAATAGGCTAATTGTTGAAAACGTCGTGCATAGAATGAGAGTTGCATCAAGAGTAATGGACCGAACCGGGGAGTAATTGCAAGTGTGCAATTAGATTGAAGGGTTCAGTTGATACACGCAGCAAGGATAAAGAGTCTGCGGTTATTAAAAGAACCCCGACAGTAAACTACAACCTTGACCTCAGTGTTTGATGTCTGTTATTTTGATAACCCACACAGTTTCCATTTGATGTGAGGGTTTTAGTCTGATTTGTATCTACTTTGGTGCCAGCAATGGCTGTCAGCATGGATCCAGTCCCATAGAACAGTCCTTGCCCTCAATACATAGGGCTCAATTTCAGGGGGCAATTGTGGGGGGCTCTGAAAATCACAGAAATCCCAGTCGGGTTCGGAAGCCGGCTCCAACCCGCCGACTTCCGAGTTTCCCAGGGACCCAAAATCGGAAGTCCCGCCAGCAATTAAAGCCAGCGGGATGACAGTTAAAGAGCCAAATGTACCTCATTGAGGTATTTAAGGCACTTTACCTGTAACTTACCTGGGCGGCTTGCTCACGGCTTCTGATTCACGCCAGACACGAAGGGCCAGATCAGGGAAAAAGAAACTAAATAAATTACATAAAACACCACAGAAGGAAGTTAAAACACAAAATGCACCTACCTTTGCACCCTGCTCCGATGTCCGATGCCTCCCTCTCCAATCTCCCCCTCGTCACCCCCCCCCCTCCGATGTCCTCCCGATCTTCACCTCTGCCCCCCCGATGACCCCCTCATCACCCCCAATCTCTTCTCCTCTCCCCTCCTGATCTTCTCCTTTCCCCCCTCACCAATCTTCCCCTCTCCACCCCCCCCCTCCCCCGGTCTTCCAGTCCAGCGCCGGATGACATCTTGCTCTCTCTCTTTCTCTTCCCCCCCCCCCCCCCCCATCTTGCGTTGCAGCTCCTGTCGGCAACCAGCCTGTCAATCAGGTTTGTTTGGTTCATGCGGGTTTGCCGCGCGCACCTTCACCCCCCACCCCGGCTGCCAACCCGCCACCATTGTAAAATCGACCCCATACAGTCTCACAGCGGATGGAGTCCTTCTGCTGTCATTGTTGCTGGTTGGTCATTATTTATATATATTTATATTATCATCTGATAACCGGGCTTCTTTTCTAAGAGGAATTGTTTTGCAACCTGTTAAATTAGAAAGTAAGGAACGAAAGGACTTGCATTTACAGAGAACATTTCACACCCTCAGGATGTCCCAAAGCGCTTTACAGCCAATGAAGTACTTTTCAAGTATAGTCACTGTTGTAATGTCAGTAAACGTGGCAGTCAATTTGTGCACAGCAAGATCCCACAAACAGCAATGTGATAATGACCTGATAACCTGCTTTTTAGTGATGTTGGTTAAGGGATAAATATTGGCCCAGGACATCGGGGAGAACTCCCCTGCTCTTTTTTGAATAGTCCCATCGTTTTTGTTTACGTCCACCTGATTGGACAGACAGGGCCTCGGTCTAACGTCTCATCCGAAAGACGGCACTTCTGACAGTGCGGCACTCCCTCAGTTCTGCATTGAAGTGTCAGCCTGCATTCTGCTGTGTGGAACTCGAACCCATGACCTTCTGACCTTTGGGGTTGATTTTAGCACCCGCAATTGGGTGCGTTCCTGGCGGGGGGGGCCACGAAAATCGGCGATTCCCGGGGCGGGTCAGGAGCCCGGCTCCAACCCGCCCACTTGCGGGTTTCCCACAGACGCGCTGACATGCGCGCGCAGCCCCCGCATGTGGGACTCCCGCAGGCAATTAAAGCTGGCGGGGTGCCACTTAAGGTATTTATTTTGGTATTTCAGGTCGTTTACAGACCTGATTAAGGAGATATTTTGGGAGGGGTGGGATTTTGCAAACAAATGGGACTGTTTCCCGTACTGGGGGAAACACTCCCAGTTGAAATGGACGTGTTGCAGCCATCAGCCTGTGGCAGCTGCAAAGGTCCATTTGACAGGTGGGGGGTGGAGAGACTCTCACTCATTGCAAGAGGCCACTCTGTCACTTTGGACAAAGTTTGGCCTCCACCACCCTCCTCCTAACAATAAAATTCACCAACTTGCACACTTACCCCGGGGTCCAGACACATGTACCTACCTTGCGGACCCCCTCAGATGTACATCTTCCAGATGGGGGCCGCCGTAGCTGCAGTCATGACCTCCTCGGAGGGCGAACAGCCTCGCCATCCACGCCGTCCACCTCTGACACGTGGAGCTCCACAACAGAGTGCTGTGACACATCCACCTGCACAGCAGGAGGGAGGGCAACCACAGAGAGAGATGCGTCGCAGAGGGCACTACCCTCGCCACAGGGTCCACAGACCGAGGCTCAGCTTCCTGGACCTCTCTGAGCAGCAGTGCACACGGAGGCTCAGAGTCACTCGACATGTAGTCGTGGACATCTGCAGCCTCCTTCATGCCGAGCTGCTCCCGGCTGGCCCGAGCACCATCTTCTTACCTGTCGCTGTCAAAGTCACCACTGCCCTCAACAACTTCTCCTCCGCATTCTTCCAGGGTGCCACCGGGGACATCGCCGATGTCTCTCAGTCGTCTGCACAAAAGAGTCCTGCAAATACACCTACACCCACTCTGCAGTGACACAATGGGTGGCATCAGTTGTGGGTCTTCATTGTGATCCTCAGGAAAGGGCATTATTGCACAAACCAGACAAGATTCGCAAAGACATGGCAGTAGTGGTGCCAATATAATATGTGATGTGAGTTGGTCAGAAATTAAATATAAGTAAAAACCATGACAAACCCTCAAACACCCTTGTGCATCCCCTTCATGCTCACAACACGTTTGCCTTACGCTGCCTACTGCACATATGTGATGCATGCCCTGTGGCTGCAGCACAGGTAGTGGCAGGTTGAGTGAGGCTGACTGTGAAAGAGATGCACGAGAGGGTGAGTACGAGATAGAGCCATGAGATTGTATGAGGATTGGGTTGAGTGGTAGTGGTGGGATGAGTACTGGCGAGGTGAGTAAGTGCAGGTACGATGAGGATGAGGTTTGAGTGGGTGTGAGGGGTGATGTGACAGAGTAGTATTGGCAGTGCAGAAGGAGATGTGGGGTGGGGGCGGTGATGTGGCAGACGGAGTGTAGGGGAATGAGTAAGTGTACTCACTTTGGCTGACCTGCTGAGGTCATTGAAGCGCCTCCTGCACTGTGTGCAGGTGGGCGATATGTTGGTGCTGCAGGTGACCCCCTCTGCCACCTCGAGCCAGGTCTTCCAGGTGGCAGAGGCGGGCCGCTTCCTCCCGCCCGCCGGGTGGAAGATCTCTGTCCTCCCCCTCCTCCTCACCCCATCCAGTAAGAGCTGGAGTGAGGCATCATTAAACCTGGGAGCAGCCTTCCCCCTGGGCTGCTCCATGCTGTAATTTTTCCTATTTGTTGCAGCATCAGTCAGTGGAGGACTGCCCCTTTAAATAGAGCTCCTCCAGCTGACAGATCTTACTGCGCATGCGCAGCCCGCCCGACGCGCAGCTCAGCAACGGGGAACCTGGAACAAGAAGTAAGTGGATCCAATCAGCCTGCGATTGCGTTCGGGGCAGACTGGTTTCACCGGGCGCGTTACCCACCGCCCTGGTAATATCGGGCCCTTTGTGTCCCATGATTAGGGTCGTTATTAACTCTCCATTCGAGGTGGGCTGGGTGGAGGGGGGTCGGTCGGAGGGAAGTTCCTGGCCACAGAGGTCTGAGCATGAGGCCCGGGACCATTTAACCGTCTCCCGCCCAAAACTGACAGGAGTGACGTCAGGGCCGGCAGGTGGGGACAGGAATCGGGTCAGGAGTCCGAGTACTCTGGGGACCCAAGGGAATAGGCATGAAGTTGGTGCTGGGGAGGGGGGCTTCCCAAGGATGCCGGCACTTGGAGTGGGGGGGGGGGCGAGGCCGGGGTCAGGGAGAGGGGGGCGAGGCCGGGGTCGGGGAGAGGGGGGGGGCGAGGCCGGGGTCGGGGAGAAGTGGGGGGCGAGGCCGGGGTCGGGGAGAAGGGGGGTCGAGGCCGGGGTCGGGGAGAAGGGGGGGGGGGCGAGGCCGGGGTCGGGGAGAAGGGGGGCGAGGTCGGGGAGAGGGGGGCGAGGCCGGGGTCGGGGAGAGGGGGGGCGAGGTCGGGGAGAGGGGGGCGAGGCCGGGGTCGGGGAGAGGGGGGCGAGGCCGGGGTCGGGGAGAGGGGGGCGAGGCCGGGGTCGGGGACAGAGGGGCGAGGCCAGGCTGGGGAAGCCCTAGGACTACTTGGGGGGCCCAGAGCGGCACTCCATTGTTTCATCGGCTTTGCTTATCTATTGAAACTGGTGCAGGGAATCTCAGAGCTGCAGGAATTTCATCAGTCGATCAAAACAAATTAAAGTTTTGATGTTAGGTCACGGCTGACGAATGTACAATGGGTGAGAGGTGAATGTTCATTTTATTTGCATGATTTTGTTATCGGCCTGTTACTGAAGTGTGGAAATGATTGCAAGGATCACTCTGTACTGGTGATCGTGTTGATAAGTCTGCACGTTGACCATTTGTGAACTGCAGCACATCTGGATTATTACAGCAGCTGCAGTGGATGTTTGCATTCTTCACATTTCAGCTGATGAAATAAAATAGTTTGGCAGGAATATCGTAACAAGGGATGCATCTCCTGGGAATAAAATCTAGATCTAGGTCAAAAGTTCAATTTCCCCGAAGAAAAGTTGAATTTCGGATCTTGTCAGGAAGAAAATAAATTGTATTAAAAGTGACAGAGTAAATGTTGGGACTAAAGCTGTGATCTCATTACTGATCCTAAAAGTGCTTCACTGTAGAGTTGCATCTCCTTATATGAAGCACCAAAGCTGATCACCCATTGGTGAGATACAACCCTAATGACGAGAGTTATGTTGACAGCTCTCAAAGTAATAACACAATACAGTAAAAAAATGAGGTTTCAACCCCGGCTTGTTTGAATTAACATGTTGCAAAAGAACGTAAAGATAAAACACGATGGAGAGGGAGGACACATTGTATCATAGTGGAGGCCATTCAGCCCATCGTGCCTGTGCCGGCTCTTTGAAGCAGCTATCCAATTAGTCCCACTCCCCTGCTCTTTCCCCATAGCCCTGTAAATTTCTTCCCTTCAAGTATTTATCCAATTCTCTTTTGAAAGTTACTATTTTTCTGCTTCCACCACCCTTTCAGGCAGTGCATTCCAGACCATTACAACTTGCTGTGTTTAAAAAAAATGTTTCCTCATGTCGTCTCTGGCTCTTTTGCCGATCACCTTAAATCGGTGTCCTCTGGTTACCGACCCTTCTGCCACTGGAAACGATTCCTCCTTATTTATCCTGTCAAAACTGTTCATGATTTTGAACACCTCTATCAAATCTCCCCTTAACCTTCTCTGTTCTAGGGAGTATAACCCCAGCTTCTCCAGTCTCTCCACATAGTCTTTCATCCCTGGCACCATTCTAGTAAATCTCCTCTGCACCCTCTCTAAGGCCTTGACATCTTTCCTAAAGTGTGGAGCCCAGAATTGAACACAATACTCCAACTGAGGCCTAACCAGTGATTTATAAAGGTTTAGCATAACCTCCTTACTTTTGTACTCTATGCCTTTATTAATAAATGTAAGGAATCTTACAACACCAGGTTATACTCCAACAGTTTTATTTGAAAATCACAAGCTTTCGGAGGCTTCCTCCTTCGTCAGGTGAGTGAGTTCCTCACCTGACGAGGGAGGAAAGCTCCGAAAGCTTGTGATTTTCAAATAAAACTGTTGGACTATAACCTGGTGTTGTAAGATTCCTTACATTTGTCCACCCCAGTCCATCATCGGCATCTCCACATCATGTTTATTAATAAAGCCCAGGATCTCATATGCTTTTTTAAATAGCCTTCTCAACTTGTCCTGCCACCTTCAAAGATTTGTATACATACACCTCCAGGTACCCCCTTTAAAATTGTACCATTTAGTTTAGATTGCCTCTATTCATTCTTCCTACCAAAATCCAACATTTCACACTTCTCTGCGTTAAATTTCATCTGCCGTGTGTCCCGAGTTTTGTGTCACCTGCAAACTTTGAAATTATTCCCTGTATACCCAAGTCCAGGTCATTAATATATATCAAATATATATAATGTAAGGATTAACCAGCAGTAATGAATTGAGTATTCAGCACTCATAAGGGGGTTTTAGTAGCATTATTTTTGTGAGCCAGAATGTATTATAGCGAGGGTTAGATCAGGTGGATTGCAAAGAATGTTGTAGCTTCTAATCTAACAGTTATTTGTCAAAGTTCTACCCGTGGCTGATTGAGAAATAAATCACTAAGTGAAAACCTGCATTGTATAAAGTGAGGCACTCTGTTACTGAGGCTTGATAGGTATGTAATTTTTAAATATTATTTCTTTGTACAGATTCTCCTGTGCAGTATGGAGCTTTCTTCCACAACGGAGGATACATCGTGTTACCGAAACAAATGTTCCCGAGGAGGTGAGCATGATGAGTGAGCGGGAAACCCGCACTCGATTCAGGTACCCGTGGGTTTCCAGTAATCAGCCAGGTATATTAAGGCCACTCACTGACAGCCAAACACGGCCAGTGATCCCAGCCGTAACAAAGAGTGAACGTTCAACCCTAGAATGTCTGGGGTGGGGCTTAAATTGAATTTTGGCCTTAAGGGATATCAATGGCGTCACTTTCCCTTTTTCGTAGATTTAAACCCTTCAGGGCTCATAAATCTGTGGGACTTTGACTTTGATCTCTGGCCAGGATTAGCTCAAAGACAACTGATCCCATCAGACTTTCTGGGGTCGGGGCAGGTTCTGTCATTGAAATAAATCTGACAGCCACCTACACCCCTAGGGGGCACATCATTGCCCTCTCTCCCCCTCCAGTCTGGGCAGGATGATCACTCCATGCGAATTGTAGGGGGGGTGGGTGAGTGTTGGACAAACCCCCCTCCCAAAATTAATAATCTTCAGATACCCCGGTGACCCCCCCACCCCCCCCCCTTATTCAGAATGTTCCCTTTCCTTCGAGGGGCCAGCCCATGACCCAGGATTGATCCCCATCAATGGGCCGCATTTGCGCCCTGTCAGAGGTCAGTCTGCCTCCTTTGACTGTCCCACCAGGCTGGGGATGAGAAACCCCCTCCCCCGGGCCGCACCCCTTTGCAGTGAGTAACCTTGTTTGGGTGGTGGAGGTTCCCCGAAAACTAGCGGAGAGGGCCTGGACTGGGCGTACCAGGTTCGGTCCTAACCCCCAGGCCTCCTGGCGCACTCCGGCTGACCCTACAGGAGCAGCGCCCCCCCAGAATGACCACGGATAATATGTGCCCTTTGAACCAGAGGCTTTCCTTCCCCATTGGGTGTGTTGGGAAGGTACTGCGACTATCAGGAGGAATTTAATTTCTTTCCATTTAAAAGTCCTGTGGTTGACTTTTTACAGTTCTCCAACTGCTCCTGAAACCATTGAAATGGAAGTTCGCACAACATCGCCCGATGGGCTCCTGCTCTGGCAGGGAGTGGTAAGTGTCTCAGATACATCCTTACAAATTGATGTGAACATCTGGAATTCTCGTTCCGTTCAAAATCATTGAAATTCTGCACTATGAGGGGAAATGATCCCCTCGGTCCATTCTGTGTAACTAAAGCACAAATGTGTTCTTTATATATTTTTTTTTTTAATTCATGGTTTTGTTACGCTCAGCACACAGAGGAAATCTTCCGCCATAGTGTCTGTGATGCAAGTGTCATTCTGTCTTAATACCCGTTTTAAACGAGAACCCTTCCAGACAGAGAATTCCACTTTAAGTAACATAAACACCAACCGATGGAGAACAGGTGGATGTAAAAGATCCCATGGCCACTATTTTGAAGAAGAGCAGGGGAGTTTTCCCGATGTCCAGGCCAATATTTATCCCTCAACCAACATCACTAATAACAGATTATCTGGTCATGTATCTCATTGCTGTTTGTGGGATCTTGCTGTGCGCAAATTGGCTGCTGCGTTTCCTACATTACAACAGAAAGAAAAGCTCGCAGCAGTGTCCAGAAGATTAATCTTGAATTCCTGGAGAGTCCAGGATAATCTGGGAGGATTGGCAACCCTAGCGTCCAATAAAGTGATTAAGGCTCAATGTAGAGGGAGAATATTTGGCTTTATATTAACACACAGAGAATTCGCAAACTGGTTATCTATAGCAGCATGTTCTCACTGGAAAAGAGAAGGTTGAGAGGTGATATGATTGCTGTTTTAAGGATCCTGAAGGGACCAGGTAATGTAGACCATGAGAAATTGTTTCACCTTATCCAGAACAGTAGAACCAGAGGACACGGCCTGCACTTGAAAGGGGAGGGGGGGTAAATTCAAAGTGAATCTGCGGAAACAATATTTCAGTGAACGAGTGGTCAACCTATGGAACAGGCTCTCTAGGGAGACGATCAAAGCAGTTAGTGTTGGTTCATTCAAATGCAAATTAAATCGATTTTATTTCAGAAAATATCATTTGGGGATATAGTATATGAGTAATTCGAGACATAACATGTGGTGAGTGTAACATGTTTGGGAGGAACAGATGACTTTGGACCTATGGCTCCCAAAGCTCTCCACCACTGGAGGCTTTCCTCGCCTCATGTCTGGGTCTGTTGTAGACTCATGACATGGAATTTAGAGCACAGAAACTGGCCATTCGGCCCAACAGGTCTCTGCCGGTGTTTATGCTCCACATGAGCCTCCTCCCACCCTGCTTCATCTAACCCTATCAGCATATCCTTCTATTCTTCTCTCCTTCATGTACTGATCTAGCTTCCCCTTAAATGCATCTATGCTAATCGCCTCAACTACTCCATATGGTAGCATGTTCCACATTCTAACCACTCTAATTGATAGAGATTGATTACTATGGTTAGTCAACAACTCCATTATCACTGTATCGTGCGACCACCAGGATGGTAGAACGCGAGCTAGACGGACCTTGGTCTTTTCTCGACTAGCACTTCCTATGTTCCGATGTAGCAGCAGCCATTCTCTGATTGTTTAGATCCACCTCCGTCTGAATGATTTGCTTGACTGAACTTTGCTTGATTATCCACAGGTCCCAAGTTTACTAGAACTGTTAGGGTTCCCGTTGAATGGGGAAACGTCCCAACCAGAAGCTAGCACAGCATCTGCCCTTCACAGAGAGCCCGTTTCAGACGGCTGTGGGTAAACTCTCCAGGAACATTGTGCCACCTCAGCACCATAAAGTTTAAATGCCCTCCTTCCATGCCGATCTGATCTAGCCCTGATGGCAGTCACAATATTCATAACACTGGATGCAAGACTCTACATGAGACCACTGGTTTCAGAACCTTCTTTCAAAATGGTCCCCCAGATACTCTACTGTCCCAGAATTCTACGGTCACACAAAACCTTAAGAAACAAATGCCCTATTCTGGTGCAGATTTAGTGGTTTTATTCTGGTTTATCTGCATTTTAACGGACAAATTTACAATGTAGTAAACAGTGAGGAGCACAGTAACAGACTGGTGAAATGGGCAGACACATGGCAGATGAAATTTAATGCAGAGAAGTGTGAAGTGATACATTTTGGTTGGAAGAATGAGGAGAGGCAATATAAACGAAATGGTACAATTTTAAAGAGGATGCAGGAACAGAGAGACCTGGGGGTGCACATACACAAATCTTTGCAAGTGGCAGGACAAGTTGAGAAGGTTGTTAAAAAGGCATACGGGATTTTTGGCTTTATAAATGGAGGCATAGAGTATAAAAGCAAGGAAGTTATGCTAAACCTTTATAAAACACTGGTTAGGTCTCAGCTGGAGTATTGTGGCCAGTTCTGGGCATCACACTTTAGGAATGATGTCAAGGCCTTAGTGAGGGTGCAGAGGAGATTTACGAGAATGGTACCAGGGATGAAAGACATCAATTATGTGGAGA
Source organism: Heptranchias perlo (assembly GCF_035084215.1). Taxonomy (NCBI): domain Eukaryota; kingdom Metazoa; phylum Chordata; class Chondrichthyes; order Hexanchiformes; family Hexanchidae; genus Heptranchias; species Heptranchias perlo. Next base: position 30,245,100 of record NC_090356.1, read on the forward strand.
GACTGGAGAATCTGGTGGTGTTCTCCTTCGAACAGAGAAGATTAAGGGGAGATTTGATAGAGGTGTTCAAAATCATGAAGGGTTTTGATAGAGTAAATAAGGAGAAACTGTTTCCAGTGGCAGAAGGATCGGTAACCAAAGGACACAGATTTAAGGTAATTGGCAAAAGATCCATAGGCAACAAGAGGAAAAAAATAATTCATGCAGTGAGTTGTTATGATCAGGAATGCACTGCCTGAAAGGGCGGTAGAATCAGATTCAATAATAACTTTCAAAAGGGAATTGGATAAATACTTGAATTGGAAAAATTTGCAGGTCTATAAGGAAAGAGCAGGGGAGTAAGACTAATTGGATCGCTTTTTCAAAGAGCGGCACAGGCATGATGGGCTGAATGGCCTCCCGTGCTGTATCATTCTATGATTCTATATGATTTAGCAACACTGATGTGATGACATTACATAAGAAATAGGAGCAGGAGTAGGCCACACGGCCCCTCGAGTGTTCTCCGCCATTCAATAAAACCATGGCTGATCTTCTACCTCAACTCCACTCTCCCACCCGATCCCCATATCCCTTGATTCCCCTAGAGTCCAAAAATCTATCGATCTCAGTCTTGAATATACTCAACGACTGAGCATTCACAGCACTCTGAGGTAGAGAATTCCAAATATTCATGACCCTCTGAGTGTAGAAATTCCTCCTCATCTCAGTCCTAAATGTCCGACCCCTTATCCTGAGACTGTGTCTCTAGTTCTGGACTCTCCAGCCAGAGGAAACACCCTCTCAGCATCTACACTGTCAAGCCCTCTTAGAATCTTGTATGTTTCAATGAGATCACCTCTCATTCTTCTAAACTCCAGAGAGTATAGGCCCATTCTACTCAACTTTTCCTCATAGGACAACCCTCTTATCCCAGGAATCTAGTGAACCTTCGTTGCACCCCCTCTAAGGCAAGTACATCCTTCCTTAGGTGAAGAGACCAAAACTTTTCACAGTACTCCAGGTGTGGTCTCACTAAAGCCCTGTACAGTTCCTTACTCTTGTACTCCAACCCCCTTGCAATGAAGGCCAACATACCATTTGCCTTCCTAATTGCTTGCTGTACCTGCATGTTAACTTTCTGTGTTTCGTGTACAAGGACCCCCAAATCCCTCTGAACACTGCATTATTAGTCATGTTATTGCGCTGTTTACAAACCTTCAGTCACTTCACCAGGATGACGATATCCTTTAAGGGGATCTCACTTTCATCGCATCACTTGTGGGTTTAGCATTAATCTTTGGTATTTAGGGCTGTAATTGACAGTTCTGCCACTAGGTGGTGCATGGTGTCCCTTTAGTCCCAGTTAAAATTATAGCTGGAAATCTCGGGGGGCAATTCCTGCCTGTTGATTTAAACCGACAGGCAGGTCCAACTTAGCCACAAACAAATGCAGGAATTTCACCCTATCTGCACCCAAACCAGCAGTGCCACCTTGTAATGATGATGTGGAGATGCCGGTGATGGACTGGGGTTGAACATTACCTTGTAATGACTGAGCGAATATCGTTCAGCTCCTCATTATAAATGAATGTTCCATCTTGCAACAGCGGGGAGAAGCTCTGCGTGCAGTGACCTTGTGGAATTTTTGATCGTGTATGTGGTGGCAGACTCCATCTTTAGCCCACATTGTATATGAATCCTCTTCCTCAGACAGATCTTCCTAACTCCTCCTGGCTGCGCACAGACATACACGTACACTGATTGTATTCTGTGCCTTTACAGTTTCAGATATTGTAGTTCTTTTGACCTCTTTGGAGTGAGCCTTGGCTAAGTGCCCCTCTGAGTCTGAAGTATGGGTTCGAGCCCCAATCCAGGCAGTCCCGGTGAGCGGAGATGAGAACTCCGGTCTCTGAATACTGGGTTGACTACCAGTGGGATTCTCGCATCCGATGGGAGTGGAGTGCGATCCCTCCCATCACAGTCCGCTGCTTCTCCCGGTCAGGGATTGTGAGTCAGTCCAGTATTCAGAATGGACTGGGTTCTGCTGGGATATTAAGGCCTTTTAAAGGACTGATCTGCTTCAATTCTCCCCATTGAGGGGACTACCTCTCTGAAAAGAAAATGATCAAGCAGTCAATCCCTGTTGATGGTTAAATGTTTTAGGATATATTTAGTCCAGTTGTTTTGGGCTTGAATTGAAGACAGGATCCAGGAATGCCTTATGCCCATCAATGGACTGACCAGGCCTAATTTCCTGAAATAAAGCAGGACCATTATGTTTCTTTTAATGTATCAGTGGCTGAAAAATCAATCCATATTTCTCTCTGCTGATCTTTGAGAGAATTTATAATCCTGATCTGAAGAAGAAGAATTGTGTTTCGAGGAGGGAGAGAGGAGACACAGCTTTAAGTATTTCTAAATTATAAAGAGTATTATAGAATCATAGAATCATAGAAGTTTACAACATGGAAACAGGCCCTTCGGCCCAACATGTCCATGTCGCCCAGTTTATACCACTAAGCTAGTCCCAATTGCCTGCACTTGGCCCATATCCCTCTATACCCATCTTACCCACGTAACTGTCCAAATGCTTTTTAAAAGACAAAATTGTACCCGCCTCTACTGCCTCTGGCAGCTCGTTCCAGACACTCACCACCCTTTGAGTGAAAAAATTGCCCCTCTGGACCCTTTTGTATCTCTCCCCTCTCACCTTAAATCTATGCCCCCTCATTATAGACTCCCCTACCTTTGGGAAAAGATTTTGACTATCTACCTTATCTATGCCCCTCATTATTTTATAGACTTCTATAAGATCACCCCTAAACCTCCTACTCTGCAGGGAAAAAAGTCTCAGTCTATCCAACCTCTCCCTATAAGTCAAACCATCAAGTCCCGGTAGCATCCTAGTAAATCTTTTCTGCACTCTTTCTAGTTTAATAATATCCTTTCTATAATAGGGTGACCAGAACTGTACACAGTATTCCAAGTGTGGCCTAACTAATGTCTTGTACAACTTCAACAAGACATCCCAACTCCTGTATTCAATGTTCTGTCCAATGAAACCAAGCATGCTGAATGCCTTCTTCACCACCCTATCCACCTGTGACTCCACTTTCAAGGAGCTATGAACCTGTACTCCTAGATCTCTTTGTTCTGTAACTCTCCCCAACGCCCTACCATTAACGGAGTAGGTCCTGGCCCAATTCGATCTACCAAAATGCATCACCTCACATTTATCTATTTTATATATGGATTTATTTAAGTATGTAATGATTACCCAGGGCTACTGCAGACACAGGCACACTATCAGACACACACACGAACATAAAATGATCAAAATAATTCATTTTAGACTGAATCGTGACTGGGGTCGATAATCAAAGAGCTTTCATTTTTTTAAAAATCATTTCAAAACCTCTCAGGTGATGGGAGGAGAGTAGGATTGGTTTGCTTGAAGAACGAGATCATCATGGGAGGCCAACCAAACATACCTTGTGGTCATGTGTTCTTAACCCACACTATGGACCCGAATAAGGTTGGGCTTGGCTTTGATGTCTACCATGATTACATAGAATGCTAACACTCACAATCCAGACTCACACTTGAGCAAGATCGATGAGCATGGGAGCTGAAGACTGTCCATGGAACCAGGCCCCAGCGTGAGCTCTCACTGAGCAGAGGAGAAAATTGGGACACATCTGTTCTTACAGGCCTTCCTCCTAATCTTTGCTCTAGAGCAGAAAGAAACAGATGTGCAACGTACTGGCGCAGTTGCTTTCTGAAATGTATGTTTTGACATATATACTCTGCTGTTTGGGTACTTCACTTTCCACAGATTAGACTTACACACACACACACACACGCACACGCACACGCACCGCAACCAAACTCACCTCAACATGACATTCAAGCACCAAAGTCATCGTATAAAATCTTGGCAACCATTTTGTCCTGCCCACATTCTATTACAAATCACAAGAGGGGCTTTATACTGTGTGCTTCACTGACCTCCTGTGGCAATTTATTCCATCACTCTATTAATCTTTTGGATCAAAAAATCTGCTCCATCTGGCATTTCTCCACAGTCTTAACTTCTATATTTTTTAAATTTAAATGGAAAAGTTAAATCCAGAATATTGAAATTAAATTAAATAGCGAGAGTAAGACAAAGGGATACAGGTGCAAATTAGTTAACGGTGCACTTAAGAAAGAAAGACTTGCATTTATATAGTGCCTTTCACGATCTCAGGACGTCCCAAAGCGCTTTACAGCCAATGAAGTACTTTTGAAGTGTAGTCACTGTTGTAATGTAGGGAAACACAGCAGACAATTTGTGCACAGCAAGATCCCACAAACAGCAATGTGATAATGACCAGGTAATGTTTTTTTTTAGTGGTGTTGATCAAGGGGTGAATATGGGCAAAATCCCTTCCTCTTCTTCAAAATAGTACCATGGGACCTTTTCACATCTGCCTGAGAGGCAGACAGGATCTCGGTCTAACATCTTATTCAAAAGGTGATATCTGCAACAGTGCAGCGCTCCCTCGGTGCCGCCCCTCCGACGGCGCAGCGCCCCCCCTCGGGGCCACCCCTCCGACGGCGCAGCGCCCCCCCCTCAGTGCCAGCCCTCCGACGGTGGTGTTGATCCTAGTGATCGACTCCAACAAAACTTAGCAGAACAGTCATGGTGAAAATACCATTCTATAAATAACAACAACAAAGAACAAATATTTACACATATTGGGGTGTAACGTGTTCTCCCCTAGAACAAAATGTGCTGCTCCCCCGCCACACACAAAAATGAAATACTAGTTGATCTCCCATGACATTGCACACGGCGAGTCGAAATCAAGTGTAGTCTTCAGGTGAAGCAGGATAACTGGACCAGGGTATGTTTATATAATTCAGTTCCCATTCAAACATCATACATCCTGTTTTTATTTTTATGTAATATTTTTATATTATACAGAGGCACTGGTGAAGGTGCAAAAAAGATTTACAAGGTTAATACCAGAACTGAGAGGTTATACCTAACAGGAAAGATTGAACAGGCTGGGGCTCTTTTCTGAAGAAAAGAGAAGACTGAGGGATGACCTGATAGAGGTCTTTAAAATTGGGTTTGATCGGATAGACACGGAAAGATGTTTCCACTTGTGGGGGAGTCCAAAACTAGGGATCATAAATATAAGATAGTCACTAATAAATCTAATAAGAAATTCAGGAGAAACTTCTTTACCCAGAGAGTGGTTAGAATGTGGAACTTGCTACCACAGGGAGTGTTTGAGGCGAATAGCATAGATGCATTTAAGGGGAAGCTCGATAAGCACATGAGAGAGAAAGGAATAGAAGGATATGCTGATAGAGTTAGGTGAAGTAGGGTGGGAGGAGGCTCGTGTGGAGCACAAACACCGGCATAGACCAGTTGGGCCGAACGGCCTGTTTCTGTGCTGTAAATTCTATGTAATACTTTGAATTAATATTATTATTTATAGTTAATTTGCCAAATTTTGGGAAGTAGAGTTGGTTGGAGCATAGGAGTTTCTCTGCAGTACAGGCTGAGGAGCTGGGAGGCACAAAACTAAGCCACTTCAGTGCCACTACTGGTGGGAGGGTATAATTACAATGTGACAAGTTTACATAGCAGTTGCCATTATAAATGTCAATGTAGGAATTTATAATAGAAAAAGGTGACAGAAAAGTGTGATCAAACTGTGACAACAAAAAGCATGAGCAGATATGTGAATTTTAATATAGATTTTTAGAAAATCAAATAGAGCCCAAGTTATAATCTAATCTCAGGGCTTAAACGTTTTCAAACTGCTCGAACTGTTGTTGTTTGACATTATCTGAATCCTCGTCACCGATCACAGCCTCTGGTATTTGTATTCTCTACATACACATCGGTGCTCAATAGGGGTCCCCTATTGCACGAGGAGAAGAAGGTTTGTTATTAGTGAGGGGAATAACAGATTTCTGAGTCCTGATGAAAAGTCTCACCTCAAACGTTAAGCTCTCTTTCTCTTTCACCTGCTGACTAACCCGCTGGGTAATTCCAGCTCGCTCGTTACTTTTCTTTTTTCAGTAACAGATTTTCTTGTGTTTGTAGAAACACGGGGAGAACGGAAAAGGAAAAGACTACGTTGCTCTCGGTCTACAAAATGGCCACGTACTCTTCAGGTAAGACGCGCCAGGTGTGATATTCGTGGGTGGGAAAAACTCATTCGTTCCTCCAGTGCCCAGAAAGCTCCTCCATTCTTGTTTTCATGTAACATTAGGACCATAATATAATTGTGCGAAGTACAGGTACTAATATATTCTCTGTTCTTCCTCTGTACCTGAAATAATCTGACCCGCTGCCGCTCCGGGCTGCCCTCTGCAATCGCGACGCCCCGCCACGGATTTACCTTGTCGGTTGTCAGATATTGAACGTGGCAAGCTGCACAGGACACCCGTTTGAGGAATTTTAGGCGGGCAGCTCGCCTGTTTATTTAAATGAGGCCCGGGCCTCAAAATGGGTCCACCTCTTCACTGCCAGAACCCGTGGGCTGCCGGAATGTTCCGCCAGTGGGCCACCCAAAAGTTAAATCCAACCCTAGGGACTTCTAGCAGGAAGGACTAGAACCATGGCCAATTTCCCCCTTTCTCATCTGGGATTCTGAGGTCGATAATAAGACTACAGCCATCTACCAAACTGAGATCAATGACCTCAGCATGGACTGGGGATTGACCTGGTCTGTATAGCTCAGAGACCCACTGTATAAACCCACTGAGGCATCAGGAGAACCCTTCTGTCCCATTCAAACTATTGAGTCTTGAATCTTTTCACTTCAAAGAAAAAGTTCAACATGCTCATGATGCCATACATAATTCAGGCAGTACAGGGTCAGTTTTAGAAAGAAAGAACTTGCAATTTTGAAGTGCCTTTCATGACCTCAGAGTATCCCAGAGTGCTTTACAGCCAATTAAGTACTTTTGAAGTGTAGTCACTGTTGTAGTGTCAGAAACGTGGCAGCCAATTTTGCACACAGCAAGGTCCCACAGCAATGAGATACATGACCAGATAATCTGCTTTAGGTGTTGATTGAGGGATAAATATTGGCCAGGACACCGGGGAGAACTCCCCTGCTATTCTTCGAATAGTGCCGTGGGGGCAGACAGGGCCTCAGTTTAACGTCTCATCTGAAAGACGGCATTTCCATGTCAAGTGATCAACATATGGAATAGACTCCTAGCTAGAGCAGTTCAGGTGATAACCCCAGAGTCATTTCAGAACCAATTGGAGGCTGCAATGGAGAGAACTGTAGGATATTTCTGGATGAATGAACTAAGATTGGGGGAATGGCCGCCTTCATCTGTAGTTATCTCTTAATCAAATGAGCCCATCTAAGATAATGGGTTGATCCCTCAATTAGAATAATGGAAAGATGAACTTGGGTAAGTGCTTTAGCATCTGTACAATGACATCATCGACAGTAACGTCTACCCTGTTCTGCTGTTGCATTATGGCCGATAATGATACGTTTTTGTGTTCTTATTTTCATTTGATCTGTGATCAAAATCATTTATAGAAACAGCTGTAATTGATGACAAAAGGTGTCATCACTCTGATCTGTAAATCAATGTAGTAAAATATCGGACAAAACACCTAACCAATGACAACATCCCTTTCGTGAAATTATGTTGTATTCCCTTGAGGTTAGATGGTTGAGAGGTGATTAATCGAGGTTTTTAAAATGATAAAGGGATTCGATAGAGAAACTATTTCCTCTGATGGAGAAATCAAGAACAAGGAGACATAATCTTCAAATTAGAGCCAGGCCATTTATGTGGGAAATCAGGAAGTACTTTTTCACACAATGGGTAGTGGAAATCTGGAACTCTGTCCCCCAAAAGGCTGTTGTTTTCTGGAACAATTGAAGCTTTCAAGACTGAGATCGATAGATTTTTGTTAGGTAAGGGCATCAAGAGACATGGAGCAAAGGCGGGAAATTGGAGTTGAGATACAGATCTGCCGTGATTGAAAAGAATGGCAGAAAAGGCTCGAGGGGCTGAATGGCCTGTTCCTGTTCCTATACATGTACAGCTATTCACAACATGCCTCAGAATTGTGACAAGGCAACGACAGATTCTTCTCTAACTCTTTCTTGATACAATCCTTTGCACATTTTATTTTTGTTCCTGCAGTTACCAGTTGGGAAGTGGTGAGGCCAATATCCTGTCAGATGATCCAATCAATGATGGAGAATGGCATAAAATAATTGCTGTGCGGTAAGTACATAGAAACCACTTCTATTAATAAGTTTAATATGTCCAATCAACAATATTTTATGCAGTGTATTAAGCAGCGCCCAAGTACTACTTAGGAGCATGCTGAGGACATGAAAGGCGCTATATAAATATAGCGTCTATAGATCCTATATAAAGGCTATAATAAAAATAGATCTTTCTATTTATATAGCGCCTTTCACCTCAGGAAGCTCTGAAGTATTCCACATCCAAAGAAGTAGTTCTGAAGTGTAGTCATTGTTGTTATGTAGACAAATATGGCAGCCAATTTGCAAAAAGCAAAGTCTCGCAAGCAGCAGCTCAGATAATTTACCAGTTTTAGTGGTGTTCGATGAGGGCACAACATGAGGAGAACTCCCCTGCTCTTCGAGTAGTGCCGTACGATCCTTTACGTCCACCTGAACAGGGCAGGCGGAGCTCAGGTTAGAAAATTGGGTACAGCCCGCCCTTCACGCTATGTGTACCTAGGATTCGGGTCAGAACAAGCCCATTTTTGCTAAGATTGGAAAATTGGGCCCAATAAACATGAATGCTGGAAATCACAAATAAAAGTGGGAGCAAGTTAGAAATTCCCAACAGGCCGATCTGCACCTGAAAGGGGAAGGTTAATGTTTCAGGTATGATGTTCATTCAGAACTCTCTCACTATTGTCCTACTTGTAATCTGAGCAATAAGTCTTTGAACTTTGTAGCAGTCATGCATATGTAGCCTATTTCAGAGTAAGGCTAAATGTTTGTCATGGTTCTAAAGCTTGATCTGGGTATTAGGGAAGTTGGTGTCCATACTGAATCAAAGACACTATTGGCCTTTTTTCTCCCGCAGAGAAGGGAAATCGGGCTATATCCAACTGGATGGTGACGAGATTGTGAGGGGAGAGTCCAAAGGAGACAAAGTCATGGTGAACACAAGCGGCAGTGTCTATCTGGGTGAGTCTGGAATTTCATTGGGCAGTCATCATCTGCACAGCTAATTTTATTTCAAAACATGAAATTGTGACTGGATCAGCAATGACTTCTGGTAGCTTCTTCATTGGAAATTGTTTCCCTTGTCCCATCAGTAGGTGTATTATAGACAGAAAGAGAAAGATAAAACTTGCATTTATATAGAGCTTTTCATGGCCTGAGGACGTCCCAAAGCACTTTACAGCCAATGAATTAATTTATTAAAAATGTGGTCACTGTTGTAGTTTAGGGAAATGCGGCAGCCCATTTGCACTCAGCATTGAGATAATCACCAGATGATCTGTTTTAGTGATATTAGTTGAGGGATGAATGTTGGCCAGGATACCAGGAGGACACCCCTGCTCTTCTTCAAATAATGCCATGGGACCTTTTACATCCACCTAAGAGGTCAGGGTTTGACGTCTCATCCGAAAGACGGTCCCTCTGACAGTGCAATACTGCACTGACGAGTCAGCCCAGAATATGTGCTCTTGTTCCTCGAGTGGGGCTTGAACCCACAACCTTCCAACTCACAGGCGCGAGTGCTACTAACTGAGCCAAGGGCTGACACTTCAACGCTCATTAGGATTAATCACTAATAAGAGGAGTCTACATTGTTGGTCCTTATGTATTGACTACTGTGAGTTATTGAATGACTTTATTGATCTACTTTAACCACAGGAGTAGAAATTCTGCTTGTGCACTCTTGGCATGCTGTGGGACCATATGATATAAAATTGAACCCTCCCATCCCACACGAAGGAGCCGCACAGCAGATCCTTTACCCCATTTTTCCGCCATGATTTAACATTTTCTTTTTGTCTTCAGGTGGTGCTCCAGACATGAAACTCTTTACAGGGGGAAAGTTCACCTCGGGAATTACTGGCTGCATCAGGAAAGTGGTCCTTGTAAATAAAAGACCGGAACAACATCAGGTTCAGCCTGTCGACCTGCGGGTTCACGCAGAGGGAGGGGTAAACGCCCGAGAGTGTCCATCATAGATATTCTGATTCACTGAAGGCAAAGTAGAGACTTCTGGGAAAAGGTGCTTTGCTGCTATTAAATTGGATTGTTTTGTGTTCGTTAATGCAGTCCTCTTTAACCAAAAAAAAAATCATCACAATGTCATCCAATTGTATTCTGTTGAATGAAGGGTTTCGGCAACTCGGATTGGTTTATTTTGTACCTACAACAGCCATACAAGAACACCAGCATTATCCTTTGAGGCTGAAGATCCTATGGATTTAGATTTCTCTAGCACTGAAGTTTGGAATGTTAGTGAACAAGAATAGCTAGGAATCACCCTGCTACCTTTGCCTCTGGGTTCTAGTACTGTGTTTTAAGGATCTCTGGCCTGGTTGGTCTCTACTTGAAATGATCTAGGCCCGGCTCAGACATCACTTGTTTAGAAAAAAAAAAGGTTCACAAGCTGCGTACCTGAAGGTTTAGTACTGAAGTATCGGAGGGCTGGCCACGGTGGGAGTTCTATAATTGTACAAAATATACAGAGATCTGAATTGGTACCAGTGAAGAAAAATAACAAGGGCTTCTAACAGTTATACTTCTGTCTACCTGACTGGCAGCCATTTTCTGTGCATGTTTACTGCTGGTTTACCAATTGTTCAACAAACACTGAAGTCCAGGGCTATGCTTAAACCTGACTCTTGGATGTACGGCCTGTGTAGTGGTATAAAAATATCACCTCTTAAAATGCTACAAAGGTGCAGAGGGCTCCTGGCTTCACACTCACAAGGATGGCCTTTGGGTTCTTAAGATACAACATTTGTGAAGGGTTAAGATCCTAGGGGAAGCTAGGCAGAAATCAGTACTATCACAACACATTAAGGGAAAGAAAAATAAATCACTAAAGGTTGTTCTGAAAGATCACTTTCCTAGTGGCCTCATGGTTATGGTAGTGGACTAGCAATCCAGAGGTTGTGAGTTCAAATCCCACCAGGGCAAGTTGGGAAGTTGAATTTATTAAATCCAGTTATTTGTGGCTGGCACCAGGTACAATAACCATAAAAGCTGCCGGATTGTCGTAAAACCCAAATGGTTCACTAATGTCCTTCAGGGAAGGGAATCTAGCACTCCTACTCAGTCTGGCCTACATGTGACTTCAGTCCCACACTATATGGTAGACTCTTACTGCCCTCAGGGCAACTAGAGATGGGTAATAAATGCTGGCCTTGCCAGCGATGCCCACATCCCGAGAATTGATTTTTTTGACTCAAAGACTTTCTGTTCAAGATAGTTGTGCCTTGAAATCAAGGAGTTCAGCAAATACCAAAGTTTAAATCAATGAACCATTAAAGGGATATTGTCTTCAGAAGAAGTATTTAGCTACCTTTTCAGTTGTTTACACACATGCATCAAAATTACATCACATTGTGAAAGGTATGACACGAAGCTATACTGACAGTGTCCCTCCCAAATACAAAAAGGTTACTGATGTTTCCATGAAGACAATGCCTCTTTGACAGAAGTCTTGCTCGTAACTTAATGTATGGATAGTTTTTAATATTAGTTCCTTTTATGGTGAAAATAGGATCTTTCGAGGGGGGAAGAAATTGACCGTAACGAAAATTAATCTTGTGAATATTTTTCTTTTTCCGTTGCTGTGTTGACCTATTGGTGTAAAGAGGGTTAATCCATCTCGAGGTGAAATTGCTTCCAGCTGTCGGAAGTGCTGTCCCCACCATTTGCTTTAAGGATTTGAGTGTTGCTGTTTATTAAACAGGGTAAAAGTCGAGGGGGTTTCGTTAGATTTGGTGATCAGGATTTGTATCCAATCTTCTGACTGGAGTGCTACCTTCAAACTATTGGTTACACGCTGCCCTGCATGTGGCATGGTGCTTAACTGAAATACTAAGGGAGCAGGCGCACAGTAAACAAACGGGTGAGAAGGGAATGAAGAAGTCAGTAAGACAAACACGTTGGCCTCTGCTACCAATGATGTCATCCCCACTCCTGTCCTGAAGCTGTAAATGCAGGTGCAAGTATATGTCCACACTTAGTGTTTAATGAAGGGCTGATATTTTATTTTGAAACTTAAAAAACTATTTGCAGTTCCAGTTCTTCCGAGTGTGATTCAGAATTGATTGAATAATTGACTATAGCCACCTTGTGAACCTTTTGGGAAAAATTTTTGCTGGACATATATCTAACACAAATACTTTTATTTAAAACAAAATCAGAGCACCCTTGCGTAGTTAATGCTTTATTAGAACTACTGACATCTCTCTCCGAGCATAGCCAGGGCAATCACACACAAAGCATATGTTAGTAATCTTAATAATTAACTCTTCATTTGATTATATGTACAACATCCTTGAACGTTATTGTAATATTTGATCATTTTCTGTGTTTTTTTTTGTTTAACCAAAGACATTTTCTTCAGTCAGTTGCAGTATTAATGAAACCTGATTCCTCAATTAGTGAGTCAGCATTTCAGCCTCCAATCCAGCAGTACATTACTATTAAACAGAGCAGGTTTGAGACATGCCTTAGATTTTTATTGTGTGTGTGTGTGTGTGTAAAGCCATAAAAAAATTACCAATGTTACTCTTATTTTGATGAATGGAATAATTTATAATGGCTTCATTTTTCTTCACACCATTCTTTGTTAGTGAGATGCTCAACATTAGAAAGTTGTAGTAATTAATTTACATTCTGATTTAGAAAGATATATGAAAAATGCCACTCTTATATACTTCATTTTCAATTAAGCATTAGTGCTGCGGACTACTAGAATAATTAGGAAACTAGATTCCCTCCCACGTTTTCTTTGAAATGCATCCTGGTGGTGATTGAATTCTACAAACTGTCTAGGATACAAGTTCTATACTTTTTTTCTAGTCAAGATGGTGGGGTGGTGGGTGGGATGGGGTTGGAGAAAGAGGGGGCAGAAGAATTGTTTTTTTAAAAAAAATACGTACCTGGGTCAAAGTCTTGCTTCAGAGATGAGTGGAAGGCTGAGATGAGAGGCAGTTACAGGTCTGCACATTGAACTGGCTGGTTCCAGAATGAAGACAGTATGATAATACGCAGCTGTTGGTCACAGTGCTTTCCTACGGTTCCATCACTGAGAAGGAGCCAGAGCATCCCAGTAATCTCCACACATTGTTACACGGATGTTCAGACTGCGTCCTCCAAACATTTTTATGCATTTTGTTTTAGCCATATTTTATTAATTTGATTTCCTAGTGCCAATGTGGTCAAATAAACAGAGTGAAGCAATTGGACAGCTGATTTGGGCTATGATGAGCAGCCTGTCTGTGATACAATAGAGTAGAGTGTCCTATACATGTGTTGAGAAATATTGAAATATCTCATTTACTTTCTGTGCCATTTCCACACTTGGTCCCTGTTGTATCTGATGCAATGACTTTGTATATTATACTGCAGCTGATATCCATGTAAAGTTGTAGGTGGACTTACTGCAATCATGAGACAATCCCTTGTGTGGTGGATGCAGTAAGTCTGTATAACTGTACATTGATGAAGGTAAAATGATCGAGTAGATATGGAATTGGGAACATTTGCTGCCAGTGGCCGCCCCTTCCCCAGCCCACCCAACAAACCATTCACCCGCGTATCTATTGAGAACTTCTAACAGTCCTACTAGCTGGGACATCCACATTCTGTGTGTTGTACTAAAACCCACTAAAGATTTCTGAAGGATATACAGTATTTTTATGTAAAAAAATCTTTTTTCTGATATTAACTTTTTACACAAAGAATGAAGGCCTTGCAGTGTAGATTGTTATACAAAACATGTCCATTTAGGGGTGAATCAGTGACTTGGGCAATGGCGAGTAAGGATATGACTGAATTATTAAGAGAAATATCTGGACGCTAATCGTTTTTTATATTTTCAATCTTCACCGAATTAAGCTCCGCGGTTCAAGATTTTTCAAACTTCAATCTGTGTGAATTTTAATAAATGGTAATCGTAGGGACATTGAAACCCCACCATCATATGGTAGTCCAATTGCAACATATATTTAAAACTTCATGGTTCATCTGAGGTAGGGACTATTGCACAGTCGTTGAGGGCAATCAATGGCACTTACTCAGAGGCCTGGATTCAAATCTATTCTTTAGCTCCATCCCCCTGGACACACAACATTCTCTGACTGAGAGGGATGCTTAAAAACCATCCCTTTTGTGTTGCTAGAAAGTGTCGGAAAGCATGTGGGTTGATTTGCCTTTCCATTTTCTGCTCTCTGCTGGAGGAAGCATTGTGATAACGGCCGTTGAGTTTAAGAGCTCAGGATGTGGGGCCACCTCATGTCCCACAGTTAAAAGGGACTTGGACACACAACCGAGTGAATGCTGGCACTACATTGAATGAGAGTCTTCCTGCTTTAAGCTTCATGCACTAAACACTGTAGGCCACTTAATGTAGAAATAACCTAGGAGTATAGTTAAGAGATTATTCAAAGGGAGTTTCTTGAAAATAGACTTATTAAAATTTGACACATTTAAATATACAGTATTTGTATATACCAGTAAAAAAAGCTGTACTAACATCCATCCCATAGTAACTCGCTCTGCAGGCCCAATTGGTCTCTCATCAGTTCCAAAAATGTTATTTGACATATTTCTTTCTCTATCATTTTCTCATGATCTCTCTCCAACCCGAACCTGCCCTGTGTCTTTGCTTCATCTTCCCTCTTTGCCTACCTCAATCCTTGTGATCATCTGCCGATTGTGCAGCTCACCAACACGTACGCTGGTGTCGTGGTTGTGGCATCACAGCAGCTGCTGGAGTTCCAACGTCACAGCCCAAAACTCTGTACAAATACGGCGAGCTTCGAGAATCAAAAATCACGACTGTCATCCAAACTTAATGCCAACATGTTACTTTGCGTTGTCCAGTATTTACACCCACCTCATCTACTTGGAGTGCTACACTTATAGATGGTGTTAAAGATGGGCAGCTCAGAAGCGAATGCTTTCGGGCCTCACTAAAGAAATCTCATTTAACTTTGTTCACCCAGGGCAAGTTCTGAGTTTCCTGATATTAGGTTTGGACAGGGAAATAATAGAACTTCATCCTTTTAAAAAGGGTTAATCATCTTTTACATTAAATGAGGTAAATCGATCCTTCCCATGGTTCTGTTCTGTTCAAGATGCCAACAGTGCGAGCAATTTTCCAGATCGTGCAAACAATCTTTAAACACAGGCACTGGATCATGAGAATTGTAGCCTTTAGCAATGGTGTCTCTCAATTTGGCCATGAGACTTGCTTCTCTCCTCTGCAAAATCCTGAGAGGCAGTTTCTCTTCTATTTTTTTGTCTCTTTATTGACATAAATTTGGTTTTTATGATGTACCTGTCACACCGTTAGATACAAGGCTCGTTCAGTCTTTATCCAGTTACTGCCCAAGTCACCTCCATTATTTTTGGACCATCACATACAAAACTCCTACCTCAGTCACTGTGACGACAGAACACAGAGTCTGTACAAGGTGCTAACGGACACAACTGGTCTTCACCTGGTGGCATTTAGTCCCAGGTGTCCCAAATTAGCATGTCTCAGTTACTTGTCAGTTTAAAACGGTTCAGAAATCATCACCTGCAGGGGATTTATATAAACCAAAGACCCTTGAAAGTGCTCATTGTGAGTGGAATTGGTTTGCTTTGGAGAAGGAATGAAAAAATATGATTGAGAAAACTTTGGCAGCCACAGAAAATGGTCATAAGCTATTTCATTTTTATACAGCATGGCATTTTTCTATTAAGTGAGGGAAAATGTAACAGCCATATAGCATAACACATCTGTACACAGGGAGATGTAACAGTCTGGGTGGCATGGCCTGGTGAGAAAATGTAACTGAAAATAGAATTCCAGTGGATATTGTGTTGTTTACCAAATCAGAACTGTTTTAAGATTTTTTTAAAAATAGTCCTGGCAACTATATATCAAAAATGCCACTTGTTTGGTGCTTAAGCAGGTTCCTTGGGATTTCCAAATGAACCTACTGTTGCTGTCTGTGTTCAATGCATTTTATTTAAACAATAAAAGCTTTTTAATTCACTGGAGCTGGTATTCTGTCATGTATGTTGATATTTTTAGTACATAGAATGTTATATGATGGGAACAGCCCATTACAGCCTACAGAAAGACCTGGATAACATCCTGACTTGGGCTGACAAGTGGCAGGTAATGACCATCTTGAACAAGAGAAAGCCCAGTCATCTCCCTCTGATCTTTAACAGGACCACCATCGTCGAATACCCCACCACCAACATCTTGGGAGTCAAAAGTGACCAGAAACTTATCTGGACCAGCCATATCAATGCTGGTGCTTCTTTTCCCAGAGAGTAGTGAGCCTCTGGTTTACATTGACGGCTGGTGTGGTGGGTGCTGACTCTCTGCCTTCAAGAGGGAGCTGGACCGATTCCTGACTGGGGCAGAGATCACATCACATAGAAGGTCAGTGTGATCTCCTGGACTGGTTTCGATCACCTGAGGGGGTCAGAGAGGCATTTTACAGAGAATTTTTTTCCCTTTTTGGCCCTGGGTTTATTCTGTTTTTTTGCCTCTTCCAGGAGATTACATGCTGCAGGGGGTGGGTGTGAGGGGCAGGTGGGAGGGGGGAGGGGAGGGGGTCAGGGGAGGGAAGAAGTGTTTCGCCATGATGGTCCAGCCATCGTGGTGTGGGACAGGCTTGATGGATTTTTCCTGCCCGTCAATTTCGTATGTTCGTGTGAAGAGAGAGGCAGAGGCAGAGGCATTAAATTTGAAAGTCTCTTAAATTCAATTTGAAAACACCTTCTTAACGTCTCATAATGAGGTAAATTGCTCCCATAAGTACCCGCCCGCCTGCACTAATAATGGAGCCGCCTACAGTGAGTAGATTCCTCACAAGTCTCCGTTAAACCCAGGTTGTGGTCGCGCTGGAAAAATCTATTATTTTAACTGCCCATCTGCCCCCAACCCACCCATTCTTGGGGGTTAAAATCCCCCCCCCAATGTGCTCACTTTGCACCGTCTCACTCAATTTCAACCCCACAGTATATAACTGGAATATATTCAGTAGGGTTTCAAACTTCTGAAAAATCATAGAGGAACTCACCTCTCGATCATTTGTGAATTTTATAAAATGATCCAATTAGTGGAAACACTAAGTATCATGCTGTTGTGTAACTTCTTGTGCTCATTTCTTAGAAGTTGCTCAGAGTACAAGGCTTAAATAACAAGTTTCACTTAAAAGTATTATCTCCAGCAGGGTATAAACTATCTTCCATTATCCCAAATACACACACTGTATAGTTAGGGAGTCCCAGTAAAACTGTCCACAAAAACTGCAAATGGAATTTTCCATTCATGACAAATAATACAATTTGGAATATGCATAAAGGACAGTAGTACAAGTTCCATAATTATATATTTCAGGTAAAGACTGAAATATCTTGAAGTTCAATTCCACAAACATTTCAACTAACATCAAAATCAGAAAATGCAGGGGGTTTGGATAATATGCATAAATCATGTGTCTAACACTGAAATTATTATATTCATAATGCATTTGAACCTCGTTACCTTCTGATAAACCACGTTGCTTTAAACAATGAGAAAAAACATCTTAGCATGTTTAAGCATGCTGTGTCTTCCAGTGATGGGGACAGCTGGTGGAGCAATTATTACAGCAGTACAGGCCAATTATATAGACACATAGGAGGAAAAATTCGATAAGGCCCATTTTGAGCTGCCTGCTACTTTCCATGATATCTTCGTGCAGCCAGCGCAACCGTGCTGAGAGGCTGCACAGAGAATGAGGAAGCTGGAAATGGGGCGTGCTCAGCGCACGTCAACAGCAGCCGGCACCTCTTAAAGGTGGAGGTGCACATTTTAAATGGGAGAGGCATAGTCCACTCGGAAGAGGGAAAGATGGCCGGAAGGATGACAGGACTGGTGCAAGAGAGGGCCCCACATTTCTCTGATGATGCACTGGAAGCCCTGGAAGAGGTGGATTCAATGCATGTGGTCGCACACCAGCTGCACGTTGAGGGAGTTGAAGCCCTTTTGGTTAACAAAGGTGGCCAAGTTCATATGCGGGTCACGCAGGGCAATATGTGTGCAGTCAATGGCACCCTGTTACCATGGGGAAGCCAGCAATGTGAATGAACCCCCTTGCTCGCTCGTTCTGATTGCCTCTGTTGAGAGGGAAGGTGATGAACCTGTTCCTCATCTGGTACAGTGCGTCTGTGACCTCCCTTATGCAGCAGTGCACTGCATACTGCGAGATGTTGCACATGTCGCCAGCAGAGGCCGGAAATGATCCTGAGCCGTAGAAATTCAGCACCACGGTGACCTTCACAGCCACAGGCAATGCTGTCCTCGCCCTGCTCTCTGAGGCTGCAGTGTGGCCGCACCAGTTGACAGATCTCTGTCACGGCTTCCTTGGTGAACCTCAGGCATCGGATGCAATCATCCTCGGTCATGTTGAGGTAAGAGAATTAGTCCCGGAAAGCCCTCATTGGATATGGACTCCTGCTCAGTGCCCGGTGCCTCCTCGTCCTCCCTCTCCTCGCAGCTTGACCTGCTGTGCGTGCCCTCTCTGCATGCTCCCAGTCGTGCTCAATGTGCAGCGGGAGCCCTAGCAGTCCAGCCATGGTTTCCAGAATGTTGTTCAACCATGGTTGTAACTTTCCGACCCATAAGGCAGTACCTGCCAAACCATTCTCAAATGTAGTCTGGGAACTCTCAGTAAGTATAGGGAGCTTCAAAAAACACTTCCTATTCCACCAGCAGCCAGAAGCAATAATCCAGCAACTCGCCTGCAACACCTGCATGGTCCCTTTAAATAGATGGGGGTCCTCCAGGCATTCTAAGACAGGTTTGGGTGTGCGTGGTTAAGACTGTGCATTGAGTTTAGCGTTAAGGTCCAAAATGGTGTCTCTCACTTTAAATCAGCGTTGCACCTTGTATGCATTTTCTCCCTACTTTTCATGCTGCTGGCGTTCGGTATTTGCGCATGCGCTAATACCTATACCAAGATGGGGTCCGACACCCAGCTCTACCTCACCACCACCTCTCTCGACCGCCTCTGATTTCTCAGGCTGCTTGTTCGACATCCGGCATTCCATGAGCAGAAATTTCCTCCAATTAAATAATGGGAAGACCAAAGCCATTGTCTTTGGTCCCCGCCACAAACTCCATTCCCTAGTCACCGACTCCACCCTTCTCCCCGGCCACTGTCTGAGGCTGAACCAGACCGTTCACAACCTTGTCGTCCTATTTGATCCTGAGCTGAGCTTCCAACCTCATATCCTCTCCATCACCAAGTTTGTAACATCGCCTGTCTCCGTCCTGCCTCAGCTCATCTGCTGCTGAAACCCTCACCCATGCTTTTGTTACTTTTATACTCGATTATTCCAATGCTCTCCTGGCTAGACTCCCACCTTTAACCCACCTTGAGCTCATCCAAAACTCTGCTGCCCGTATCCTAACTCGCACTGAGTCCCATTCACCATCATCCCTGTGCTCGGTGACCTACATTGTTTCCCGGTCTGACAATGCCTCAATTTTAAAATTCTGATGCTTGTTTTCAAATCCCTCCATGTTCTCGCCCCTCCCTATCTCTGTAACCTTCTCCAGCCCTACAACCCTCCGAGATCTCCGCACTCCTCCAATTCTGGCCTTTTGCGCATCCCCGATTTTCTCCATTCCACCACTGACGGCCATGCCTTCAGCTGCCTAGGCCCTAAGCTGTAGAATTTCCTCCCTAATCCCCTTTACCTCTCTCTCCTCCTTTAAGACACTCCTTAAACCCTACCTCTTTGACTAAGTTTTTGGTCACCTGTCCTAATATCTCCTTATGTGGCTCAGTGACAATTTTTGGCTGATAACACTCCTGTAAAACTCCTTGGGATGTTTTACTGCATTAAAGGCACTATATGAATGCAAGTTGTTCTTGTTGACTATTATCCATGGAGTCCCTGTCTTTGACATGCCCCTTTACCCCTAGTGATAACCATTTAAACCTGTACATTATTCATCTCATATAGAAATGTCTCCCACTATTAATCTACTGTTGGATATGCCATTTTGTCCAACTAATTAATCTGGGCATTTTTCTCCCAGTGAAATTATCTAACTTTCAGTCCAATACCTTTATCCTCTTTTTATTTGGCTATTTCCGTGGCTCAGTGGTAGCACTCTAGTCTCTGAGTCAGAGGTCGTGGGTTCAAGTCCCATTTCACTGGCCTGAGCTCAAAATCTAGGCTGACACTTATGTGCAGTACTGAAGGAGTGCTGCACTGTCGGAGGTGCCGTCTTTCGGATGAAACATTAAACCGTTTGCCCTCTCAGGTGGACGTAAAAAATCCCACGGCCTTATTTCGAAGAAGAGCAGGCAAGTTCCCCCCGCTGTCCTGGCCAATTTCTGTCCCTCAACCAACCCCTAAAAAAACAGATTATCTCATCATTATCACATTACTGTTTGTGGGACCTTGTGTGCAAATTGGCTGCCACATTTCCCACATTACAACAGTGACTACACTTCAAAAAGCACTTCAATGGCTGTAAACCACTTTGGGACATGCTGAAGAATGAAAGACGCTATATAAATACAAGTCTTTCTTTCCCCCTCCCCTGCCCCCTCCACCCTCACCTCCAACAAAAAGTGCGAGGAGCTCATGGACTTCTTTGTCACTAAGATTGAGACCATCGTTCAGCTGCCTCTGCCACTTCCCTCCCTTCCCCTAGCCCACCTAGCCAAACTTCCCCTAAGGCTCCCCCCGAAACTCACATCTTTCTCTAGTTTCTCTCCTATCTCACCTCATGCCCTCTCCGAGCTCACCTTGACCATGAGACCCACCTCCTGCTCCCTCGAACCTATTCCCACCAAACTGCTGACCACCCAACTTCCCTTCCTGGCTCCCACGTTAGCTGATATTGTAAGCGGTCCCCTCTCCTCAGATATGTGGGGTTCAAAATCCCTTTAATAAAAGACATTTGGAGGAAAGGGTTAACTATACCCCTTTTAAACAAAGACATTTGAAAACCTGCAAACAAAGCAATGTGTTCTCGCAAATCCTGTTTTTGCCTCACTGACGCTGACGGCATTGGAAAAGTATGAGTTTGGGGATCGAAGACATTGTACTGCGGATCGATATCTAGATTATTAAATACATAAACCAGATGGATAATATTGAGCCTAAAATGTTGTCAGGCTTTCAAAACACATCGGCTTTTGGAAGCACAAGCTTTTCAACACAGCAGGGGGTAATGTAAGAAAAGGCAACAAGGACATACATCAAAGGCTTCAGATCCGGAAGGCAATAATAGGTGTGAAAAAAGCAGGGGCCTCTCATTCCTATCTGGTAATCTGTTCAAAAGAACTGGGATTTGTAAAACATCAAGTAGTATTGCACCCAGCATATGGTCAAATGGTATAAGGAATGGATTTGAAACCACTGAAGCAATCAAAATTGGAGATGGAAGGACCATTATGAATGTCTGG
Organism: Heptranchias perlo; assembly: GCF_035084215.1. NCBI lineage: Eukaryota > Metazoa > Chordata > Chondrichthyes > Hexanchiformes > Hexanchidae > Heptranchias > Heptranchias perlo. The sequence goes on from NC_090356.1 coordinate 30,266,788, forward strand.
GCGTAGAAATGTAAGGGGCTATCTCTACATGAAACCCATAAACAGAGACAGTAAAGGGGCCTTTAACAACCCATCGTTCGAGCACATGGTTTTATCTACATCAAAGGGTCTCCAGTCACATGATCAGAGCCTAAACAGTCAATCATTGAAGTATGTTAATGATTGAGATATTGCCACAGGGAACGATTGGACAAAAAGAATGACTTGCCCCAATCCTACATCCTGTTGATAAAAAAACATTTAAAAAGAAGACTTTGGGAGAAGAACAGCCTCTTCACCACCCGGCAGTCACAAGGAACGCACACTGCATTTGAACATCACGCAAGAAGAAGAAGAGGACCTCGAGTACTGAAGAGCTGATCAATCTTCAGGCCCGATGAGCAAAAGCCTTGGTTTAAAGGTTGTGTATGTATTAATGATTTGCCTGATGTGTATGAATTGTTAAGTGATTACATAATAATAACATTGCGAATTATTAAGTGTATAACGGGATTTTATAAACAAAAGTCATTTGAATGGTTCGATTTTGCTTCATGAATGTTCGTATGAATGATAAAATCATTAAATAATTATTTTTGATTAACGAAACTACCGTGAGTGAGGGTGACTTTCTTTGCTTGACTATTCGTCCAATGTCCAAGAATCACACAAAATAAGGAATTCTCAACAGGTACTGTCCCCCTCCCCTTCAAATCTGCCGTCATCATATCCCCTCCTCAAAAAACCACTCATGACCCTATGTTCTTGCAAACTACGCCCCATCTCCAACCTCCCTTTACTCTCCAAAGTCCTTGAACGTGTTGTCGCCTCCCAAATCCGTGCCCATCTTTCCCGCAACTCCATGTTTGAATCCCTCCATTCAGGTTTCTGCCCCTGCCACAGTACTGGAAAGGCCCTTATCAAAGTCACAAATGACATCCTATGTGACTGTGACAATGGTAAACTCACCCTCCTCATCCTTCTCGACCTGTCTGCAGCCTTTGACAGGGTTGACCACACTATCCTCCTCCAACGTCTCTCCTCTGTCGTCCAGCTGGGTGGGACTGCGCTCGCCTGGTTCCATTTTTATCTATCCAGTCGTAGCCACAGAATCACCTGCAATGGCTTCTCTTCCTGCTCCCGCACAATTACCTCTGGAGTCCCCCAAGGATCTGTCCTTCGCCCCCTCCCATTTCTCATCCACATGCTGCCCCTTGACGACATCATCCGAAAACATGTCAGATTCCATATGTACGCTGACGACACCCAGCTCTACCTCACAACCACCTCCCTCGACCCTTTCACTCTCTCTCCTTTGCCACATTGCTTGTCCGAAACAAAAATTTCCTCCAACTAAAGATCGAAGCCATTGTCTTCGGTTCCCGCTGCAAACTCCATTCCCTAACCACCGACTCCATCCCTCTCCCTGGCCACTGTTTGAGGCTGAACCAGACTGTTTGCAACATCGGCGTCCTATTTGACTCTGAGATGAACTTCCGACCACATATCCGCTCCATCACCAAGACCGCCTACTTCCACCTCCGTAACATCGCAAATCTCCGCCCCTGCCTCAGCTCATCTGCTGCTGAAACCCTCACCTTTATACTCAACTATTCCAAAGCTCTCTTGGATGGCCTCCCATCTTCCACCTTCCATAGACTTGAGCTCATTCAAAATTCTGCTGCCCGTATCCTAACTCGCACCAAGTCCCGTTCTCCCATCACCCCTGTGCTCACTAACCTACATTGGCTCCCAGTCCAGGAATGCCTTGATTTTAAAATTCTAATCCTTGTTTTCAAATTCCTCCGTGGCCTCACCCCTCCCTATCTCTGTAACCTCCTCCAGCCCTACAACCCTCCAAGATCTCTGCGCTCCTCCAATTCTGGCCTCTTGCACCTCCCCAATTTTAATTGCTCCATCATTAGGAATAAGGCAGGAAATTATAGGCCAGTTAGTTTTACCTCAGTTGTGGAGTCCATAATATGGGATGAAATTAATGAACACTGAGATAGGCATGGGTTAATCAGGGACAGCTGGCATGGATTTGCAAAGGTCTGGTCAAGGTTGACTAATTCAATTGATTTTATTTAAATTTATGCCCTCTAGTTACCAATTCATTGACCAATTGGAATAGATTTTCCCTTTACTTTATCAAAACCACTCATTGATTCTTCTTACTTTTCTCTGTTCTAGTGGAAACAGCCCCAGTTTCTCTAGTCTCTCCTCATAATTAAAGCCTCTCAGCCCTGGTACCATCTTATTGAATCTCTCCTGGACCCCCTCCATGACCTTTAACTTTCTAAATTAGAGTGGCGAAACTAGACACAATACAGAGACTTTCTGCTACTGCGCTCCCCAGCGCAAAGTTTTCTGCAGATGAAAATGAATGGGGATTCTAGGAGCAGGAAATCCCAGTCATTGTTCTAACTGCGGCCGAGCCGTTGATTTGTACAGCATCACCTCTTTGCTTTTGTATTAAGTGCCCCCATTTAAAAAACCAAGGAGCCCATAAACTTTGTTACAGCTTTATTAACTTGCTCTCCCATTCCTAAAGATTTATGCATCTAAACCCCTACAATTCTCTGCTTCTCTTTAAAGTTTTACCATTTAGGGTATATTTTTTCCTTATTCTACCACCCAAAATTTACCAACTCACATTCCTCTACATTTTTGCTCTGTTTTCTGTGCTGTACCTAACTTCCAATCCATGTTACCATATTCCCTTTAATAGCATGCACCTTAATTTTAACAACAAGCCTCACATATGGTACTTTATCAAATGCCTTTTGAAAATCCATTTACGCAACACCCACTGTATGTCCTTTATCAATGCACTCTGTTACTTCCTCAAAGAACTCTCTTAAATTTTTGGATATACCTTGTACTTTACAAATCTGTGCTGGCTGTCCTTAATTAACCCATATCTTTCTAAGTGGCTGACTCACCTTGTGTTATTCTAATGCAGCCAGTTACAAAATAGCATTAGTAGAGTTGATACAATAGTTCACTCTGGTGGCTGGAGACTCCTGCCTGGGATTGAGGGACCAAAATGTGAGGAAGAAAAATATATATTTTTTGAAGTTAACAGAAAATAATTTATGGAGATACATTTTTTGCTATATTCATTATCAGGGTGTGGGCATCACTAGTAAGGCCAGCATTCATTGCCTAATTGCCCTGAGAAGGTGGCAGTGGGCCTTCTTCTTGAACCACTGATAGTGGTTTCATACAACTGGGTGGCTTGCTAGGCCACTTCAGAGGACGATTAATAGTCAACTATATTGATGTGGGACTGCAGTCACCTATAGCTCAGACCAGGTAAGGATGGCAGGCTTCCTTCCCTAAAGGACATTAGTGAACCAGTTGGGTTTTTACGACAATCCGACAGCTTCATGGTCACTTTTGCTGATGCCAGCTTTTTATTTCCAAACTGAATTTGAATTCTCAATCTGCCATGATGGGGTTTATTATTATTAGTTCAGGCCTCTGGATTATTAGTCCAGTAACTTAACCACTACACTGCACTACTGTACCCAAGGGTAATGCAGGATTTAAAAATAAATACTGCCTTCAGAAAGTTACAAAGTACTCTCTAAAGGTTTAAAGGTATTTTGTCTATGGGGTGACTGGAATGTAAATGCTCACTACAACTATTGAAGTCAGCTCCAGGATCTCAATTTCACGATCGATGTCTTTATCCAAGGGGCTTTGTTAGATGAGTGCGTGTCCGCATTCTTCCTCTTCACTCCCTGATTGTCAGGGAGTGCCCAGTCGTCATTTGTGCATTTGAATGCTGACTGACTTTCAAAGCACTAAGTCATGTAATTTGTTGTCCCAAGTACAGGGAACTCCTGCTTAATCGGATAGGGCAGGGCTACAGGACACATTTATTAAGAAATGCGATGTTTGAACGAGTTACTAAATATTAAAAGATTACTTTCCCTTACCTCAGCCCTTTGAACAAATCTAAAACTGGACCTAACTTTGAATAAGGATAACGCATTAAGTAAAATTTTTATTCCCAAGGCTAAGAAAGAATTCAGAAATTCAAAGCGGAACAGTTTGTAGTCAGTATCACCGTATTCAGTGCTCTGTTACACCACTTCTTTGTGTTCCTTTTCAAAATAAATTTCTTTCCTTCCTTGGTTCCTCCTGGATCACACACGTCATTCCTCCTTCCCAGCAGAGCTTGTGTGAAACCTGCCCCCGACCTCAACCAGTCATAAAAGTCCTTCTCCCCTTTGCTTTCTCCTTCTGTGAGCAACCACAACCTCTTCAGAACCTGCTTACCCATACCCGAGATCGAGGCTTCACTCCATGGGGAATAGCAGCCATGAGTCTACATCCTACCCCTCTGTTGCACAGCTCGTCCCCTCTCCACTCCCAACTGTGGATTAGTCTGTTAGGAATCATATAGTCATTTACACGCGGTAAAATAGTCAATTGGGTAAGGAACAAGTGGCATTGGCACTATACCCTGGTACAAGTCTACATCATCCAACAAGGAGGGGGAAAGGATAGTGAAAAGCTAATGTAGTTATGAGGAAATGTTGGTTCCACTGAGCTTGAACTTTTTTATATAGCACTTTCCACAATCTCAGGGTGTCACAAGCACTTCACAGCCAATCAAATACTTCATTGAAGTGTAGTCACTGCTGTAAAGTAGGCAATCATAGCAGCCAATTTGTGCACAGCAAAGTCCCACAAACATTAATGAGATAAATGATCAGATAATCTGTTTTACTGATGTTGGTTGAGGGATAAATATTGGCCAGGACACTGGAAGAACTTCCCTGCACTTCTTCGAAATAGTACCCTAGGATGTATTGTATAATAAGAATAAAACCGGACGGACCACCCAGCATCGGACCACTAGGCATCGGACACGACAAAGGCAAACCAAGCCCAGTCGACCCTGCAAATTCCTCCTCACTAACATCTGGGGACTTGTGCCAAAATTGGGAGAGCTGTCCCACAAGCTAGTCAAGCAACAGCCTGACACAACCATACTCACAGAATCATACCTTTCAGCCAACGTCCCAGACTCTTCCATTACCATCCCTGGGTATGTCCTGTCCCACCGGCAGGACAGACACACCAGAAGTGGCGGTACAGTGATATACAGTCAGGAGGGAGTGGCCCTGGGAGCCCTCAACATTGACTCTGGATCTCATGAAATCTCATGACATCAGGTCAAACCTGGGCAAGGAAACCTCCTGCTGATTACCACCTACCGCCCTCCCTCAGCTGATGAATCAGTCCTCCTCCATGTTGAACACCACTTGGAGGAAGCACTGAAGGTAGCAAGGGCACAGAATGTACTCTGGGTAAGGGACTTCAATGTCCATCACCAAGAGTGGCTCAGTAGCACCACTACTAACCGAGCTGGCCGAGTCCTGAAAGACATAGCTGCCAGACTGGGCCTGCGGTAGGTGGTGAGTGAACCAACACGAGGGAAAAACCTACTTGACCTTGTCCTCACCAATCAACCTGTCGCAGATGCATCTGTCCATGACGGTATTGGTAGGAGTGACGACCGCACAGTCCTTGTGGAGGCGAAGTCCCATCTTCACACTGAGGACACCATTCAAAGTGTTGTGTGTCACTACCACCATGCTAAATGGGATAGATTCAGAACAGTAGGGTTGAGCACTGAAGTGAATTGAGAACCTGAAGACTTGAATTGGTAAATTCAATGAATGGCCGTTCCATCCGAGCATCAGTACAGAAACTTCTGCACAATGGGTATGGTGTGCCATTTGCCGGTAGGTGCCTGTGGCCATGTGGTTGGTGATGGGCCGGCAGCCAAAGCTGTCATAATGGCAATTTTATTTCACATTTGATGGTCTTGGACAAGAGGGTGGAGATCTGACCTGCGTTTAGTGCTGCTCTGATTCTGTTCCAGTCTACTAATGAGTGAATGTCTATATCAGCGTTGCTTCTGTTAGTCTGGATAGCTTAGGGGAGGGGGGAGAGAAACTACATATTCTCCCTGCCAGTTCTGTGGTCATTATGTATCCATGTTCCTTGATAGTATGGTGGGGGAGTGATGTGTCCATGTTCTGTGGGAGATCAGCATAACCAGTTTACAGTCACGAAGAAAAGACCTTAGTTTTCCAATACATTAAAAGGGCTTTGAAGTTGAAACCTTGAAAAGTCTGAATGTTCAATCCCTAGAGAGAAGTTACTTTTCTGTCATTTTAATGTTTTCTTTGTTTGAATTATTTGCTTATCAAGACCAGGGATGTCAGTGCTGAGGAATGGGACACTTTCCATTTTGTGTAGCCAGTGTTAGCGTCAAGCACTCCCAGATCAGGTACAGCACAGTGTGATGCAAAGTAAAGCTTCCTCTTCTCTGCCTTAACAACGTGCCTCAGTCCCAACTGCAGAAGAACACTTCTGCTGCGCCAATGTGACATTTTTCAGAGTTGTAAGAAAGAAAGACTTTCACTTATATCGTGCCTTTCACAAGCTCAGGACATCCCAAAGCACTTTACAGCCAATGAAGTACTTTTGAAGTGTAGTCACTGCTGTGATGTGGGAAACGTGGCAGCCACTTTGCGCACAGCAAGGTCCCACAAACAGCAACGAGACAATGACCAAATCATCTGTTTTAGGTGTTGGTTCAGGGATAAATGTTGGCCACTACACCGGGGGGATCTCCCCTGCTCTTCTTCTAAATAGTGTCACGGGATCTTTTACATCCACCTGAGAGGGCAGGCGGGGCTTCGATTTAATGTCTCATCCAAAAGACGGCACCTCTGATAGTGCCTCAGCACTGAACTGGAAGTGTCAGTCTAGATTTTGTGCTCAAGCCTCTGGAGTGGAGCACAATACAGGATGCACCACATGAAAGCTGAATGTCCATGCAATATAAGAAGGAAGAGATTAGTGAAAGTAAACATGGATCCCTTAGAGGCAGAGACAGGAGAAATTACAATAGGGAATAAGGAAATGGCAGAGACGTTAAACAAATATTTTGTATCTTTCTTCATAGTAGGAGACACAAAAAACATTGGAAATAGTGGGGAACCAAGGGTCTAATGAGATTGAGGAACTTAAAGTAATTAAGATTAATAAAGAAAAAGTACTGGAGAAATTAATGGGACTAAAAGCCAACAAATCCCCTGAACCTGATGACCTACATCCTAGGGTTCTAAAAGAGGTGGCTGCAGAGATAGTGGATGCATTGGTTTTGATCTTCCAGAATTCCCTAGATCCTAGAACGGTCCCCGTGGATTGGAAGGTAGCAAATGTATCCCCACTATTCAAGAAAGGAGGGAGAGAGAAAGCAGGGAACTATAGGCCAGTTAGCCTGACATCAGTAGTAGGGAAAATGCTGGAATCTATTATTAGGGACGTAGTAACAGGACACTTAGAAAATCATAATATGATTATGCAGAGTCAACATGGCTTTATAAGAACATAAGAACATAAGAAATTGGAGCAGGAGTAGGCCAATCGGCCCCTCGAGCCTGCTCCGCCATTCAATAAGATCATGGCTGATCTGATCCCAACCACAAATCTAAAGAACACAAGAAGTCGGAGCAGGACCCGGCCACATAGCCCCTGGGCCCTCTCCGCCACCCACAGGGCATTGACCGATCCGAACTCAGCTTCATGTCCAATTTCCTGCCCGCTCCCCATAACCCCTAATTCCCTTTACTTCTAGGAAACTGTCTATTTCTGTTTTAAATTTATCTAATGATGTAGCTTCCACAGCTTCCTGGGGCAGCAAATTCCACAGACCTACCACCCTCTGAGTGAAGAAGTTTCTCCTCATCTCAGTTTTGAAAGAGCTGCCCCTTATTCTAAGATTATGCCCCCTAGTTCTAGTTTCACCCATCTTTGGGAACATCCTTACTGCATCCACCCGATCAAGACCCTTCACAATCTTATATGTTTCAATAAGATGTTTGAAAGGGAAATCGTGATTGACAAATTTATTCGAGTTTTTTGAGGGTGTAACTAACAGAGTAGATAAAGGGGAACCAGTGAATATTTGGATTTTCAAAAGGCATTTTATAAGGTGCCACATAAGAGGTTGTTACACTAGATTAGGGCTCATGGGATTGGGGGTGATACATTAGAATGGATTGAGGATTGGTTAACAGACAGAAAACAGAGAGTTGGAATAAACGGATCATTTTCAGGTTGGCAGGTTGTAACTAGTGGGGTGCTGCAAGGATCAGTGCTTGGGCCTCAGCTGTTTATAATCTATCTCAATGATTTGGATGAAGGGACCGAGTGTAATGTATTCAAGTTTGTTGACGATGCAAAGCTAGGCGGGAAAGTAAGCTGTGAGGAGGACACAAAGAGGCTACAAAGGGATGTAGACAGGTTAAGTGAGTGGGTGAGAAGGTGGCAGATGGAGTACAATGTGGGGAAATGTGAAATTATCCACTTTGGTAGGAAGAATAGAAAAGCAGAATATTTTTTAAGAGGTGAGAGACTACGAAATATTGATATTTATTCAGAGGGATTTGGGTGTCCTTTTACCTGAATCACAGAAAGTTAACATGCAGGTACCGCAAGCAATTAGGAAGGCAAATAGTATTAGTCTTTATTGCAAAGGAGTTGGAGTATAAGAGTAAGGAGGTCCTGCTGCAATTGTACAGGACTCTGATGAGACCACAGCTGGAATACTGGAATTCAGTCGCAATACTTAAGAAGGTTATAACCAACTTCACTCGCAAAAACCATGTGCCACCTTAACTCAATCCAGTGTTTCCACAACTAACCAGTTGTCTCCAGGCAGATTTTTTTGAGGGGGGGGTGGGGGTGAGCCACTCTTGTCAAACACAAACAGGCTTTGTGACCTGTTTAAATATCTGCCTCGTTTTTAATTTTGCAAACAGTTATTTGAATTAACAAAGTACGAGTAATTGTTTTGAGGTGTCAGCATGGAATTTTCAAATCATTGAGTTTTAGCTGGAGCTCTCTCAGGCTGAAACTCCCGACCAGTTTCAGTAAAGTAAATGAGTCTTACAGTTAATGAGAAAAGGGACAAAGAATCACAATGTAAGAAGATTGACTCAGTTGTGAACTATTATTTTCTGCTATATTTAAAGCCTCAATAATGTACAACAACAACTTGCATTTATATAGCGCCTTTAACGTAGTAAATTTGGCCCAAGGTGCTTCGCAGAAGCGATTATCAAACAAAATTTGACACCGAGCCACATAAGGAGATATTAGGACAGGTGACCAAAAGCTTGGTCAAAGAGGTAGGTTTTAAGGAGTGTCTTAAAGGAGGAGAGAGAGCTGGAGAGGTTTAGGGACGGAATTCCAGAGCTTAGGGCCCAGGCAGCTGAAGGCACGGCCGCCAATGGTGGAGCGATTAAAATTGGGGATGCGCAAGGGGCAAGAACTGGAGGAGCGCAGAGATCTCGGAGGATTGTAGGGCTGGAGGAGGTTAAAATAGAGATAGGGAGGGGGCGAGGCCATGGAGGGATTTGAAAACAAGGATGAGAATTTTAAAATTTCGGCGTTCCTGGACCAGGAGCCAATGTAGGTCAGCGTGCAAAGGGGTGATAGGTGAAACAACATCGAAATTCACCTATGACACTAAGTTAGGGGCAAATTGTGACAAGGTTTATGACAAATATAAGCTGGTAGGATGTGTAGATATGTGAGTGTTGATGCTGCCTCAGAATCTCAAGGGTCCTGGAAGAAGATTTGGAAAACGTTCTATGATTTAAGGATATGTATGTAAGGATATGAACTGTATGCATATGTGACAGCTGAAGGTACACCAATCATATGCCTCAAATATCACTCAGGAGCCCACCTCCTAGAGGGGACAGTGTGTAACTACTGCAACCCTCGAGTAGCTGAAGATGGCAGCTAGCTTTTAAACATTTAAAATTTAGCATCCTGACCAAGTGAAATCAATCGCCCTGTGATCAATGCACTTGGTTTTCTGGCTATTTAAAGTTTGAATTCTCTCCCCCACAACATAATGGCATTCCTAACACCCAGTGCTTAATGAAGGAAAATATGTCAGATGATGTATTTCCTTCATTAACATCTGATTTGACTACACCAGCCCAAATAAGGGAGTTGTGGTCGGCATCTGCCATCCCTTATGGAAGAAAATCCCGGAAGTGGCAGAGCCAGCAGGGAATCAGCAGAATGCTTAAGACATAAGTAACTCTGTTTTTTCTCCCCAACGCCTCTTATTATTTGCATTATAATTTTTTTTTCACTGCTGTATCTCCCACAATAGATTTTTCAGTGTTTGATTCAGTTGTTTGTTCTCCCCTCCCCAAAACATTCTTCTTTCTCAGTTGTTTACATGAATACAAAAGATTTTTTTCCCCTTCCTTCTCACGGTGGATTTCTGGTTCTTGCGGGAGTTTTTGTTGGTTTGGCACAGGGACAGGAAGATTTCCCTCCCATTGAGACTTGAACAGATATCTTCTTCTCTGCCGCACCACCAGATTACAAGTGGCTGACCTCAGCATCAAAGTACCTCACCAATATCCCTCCCCCACAACCATTCACCTCCCTCCATAACACAGGCAAACCCTACTCCCAAGCAACACCTTCAGCTCAGACATTTTACTTAATGGCTTAAACTATATAAAACACTGAAAAGCATTAAATCTTTTGGCTTTTGATGTTTTTATTCTGTCGCTCGCACCTCACAGTTATTTGTAATTTTTCTGTCTGGTTGTCCTGCTACACTGATTGTCACAGTGCTCTCTGGCTATCATAGTTCTATCGTAGAGCAAGGTGGAAATGACAACTCCTTTAATGCATCTGCTCACATAATGGAGCCATAATCCCACCTCCCCCCCACCTTCCCCAGAGCAGTTGAAGGATCCTTTTTCTCCCCAGTTGTTATGTAATGCAGGTCGTGGTGCACACTAGGTGTGGTAGTGCCAGAGGAGCAGGGTGAAAGCTACAACTCCTAGGATGAATCATGAACACACACTATTAGTCGACAGCAGCACCCAAGGTCCAAATGTAATTTTCAACCCTAGGACTGAAACAGAACACAAACCCAAGGTCCAAGACCAAAGGCAGGCCTGTACAGCAAGAAACAAACTTCTGCTAAAATTAAACAGTTAATTTCAATGGGGAAATTTGGCACTTGTTTCAGAATTTTGTACACCTTTACGACTTTATGTTATAAATATTGGGCCAAAAAAAGTCAGTGATTATACGAAGATTGGATCCACTAACACCCTCCAGCACTGACCCCACAGATGCAGGGTTCGTGAGAGGGCACCTGACTTGATGGGGCTGACACACCTTGGACGTCTACCACACTGCTAGAAAGTCCAGCAACCTGCTGGCTCTCCAGGGGGTGGTGTCCACCTCAACTCCCTCAAAGAAACCTCTTCACTGCTTCCTTCAACCTCCTTCCCTCCAATCTCCTTCACTGGCCTGGATCTCACCGCCACAGGGGCCCATTTGCAGCCTTCTAGTGGCCGCTGTGTCACACCTGACTCGACGCACCAGGCTCCAGATATACACCGGGTCCCATATGGAGCGGAGAAGCGGGAACTCCCAGCATGGGAAGTCCCAACCTCTGGCCTCAGCCCCTCCACATCAGTGGCCTTGTAAGAGATGGACAGAACATCTGCCCCTTTCGAGGGTGAGCAGGAAATCTCAGTGCAGGTCGGTAAATGGTATGTTCAAGTCCGGCCTATTTTCGAGCCGTTTCACTGAACTCCCGCAGAGTTCACGGGGTGCGAGTCTATCGGGACGGTCAAGGAAATTCCATCCCATTGTTTTTAGCTGCACCCATGAACCTGAGTGAAGAAGGTGCCTGAAATTAGTGCAATGAAACTTTTTGAGTGACTTCTTGGTTCTGCTCCTCCTCCTTGTATTGTTTTATTGGTAGCTATTTGCTAATTCTTGATTGGTAGTTTTTGTACATGGTTATTACATGTTCATTGGTAGATTCCTGATCGAGGCAATCAGCAGTTTAGTTAACAAGGATTTGTTGATTTTGTAGCAATATGATATTTGAGCCAATCAGAAGGAAATGTGACATACATTTCGCACATATGACACCTTGGTATGAAACAGACACATGATAGGCACAAGACGTTTGGTGATATAAATATCAGTGTTTCTCACCAGTTTATTCATTATCCTATTTTGCATCATGAGAAAAACACACCCTTGATTCCAACACAGTGGGATTGGAAGAAATGTAGGATGGTGGATTTGTAGTTTTAAAGGAACAAAAGAGAAAAGTTCAGAGGAGCATTTATCATAGTAGTATCAGCAAAATAAAGTCAGGAAAGATTGCAATGGAGGGAGGGATTAGAGTCTAGAGGTAAGAGAGAGATTGGCAATCAGATGGCCAGTCTTTTCCTTTATCATCTGATTGAGTGCTGGAGACATGCTGGAAGAACCAGCCCAGATATGGAAATGGTATTCAAGTTTTGGAAGGACATGAGCTTTACAGAGAGTTAAGTTGCTGAGGGGGAAAGAAGTTTTTGATATGAAAGAGGAAACCAAGCTTCTTGAAGTTAGTTTTGACAATGTAAATGTGGGAGTTCCATTTGAGGTCAAAGGAGATAGTGTGGTCTATATATCAATATATGAGTAATTTGAGACATGACATGTGGTAAGTGTAGAATGCTTGGGAGGAAAACAGTGATTTTGAACCTATGGTTCCCAAAGCTTGTACCAGTGGGGTTTTCCCCATTTCATTTCTGGGTCTGTTGTAGACTAATTGATAGAGATTGATTGCTATGATAATTCAACATCTCCATTATCGTTGTATCATGCGACTACCAGGATAGTAGAAGGAGAACATAGAAAATAGGTGCAGGAGTAGGCCATTCGGCCCTTCGAGCCTGCTCCGCCATTCAATATGATCATGGCTGATCCTCTATCTCAACACCATATTCCCGCTCTCTCCCCATACCCCTTGATGCCTTTTGTGTCTAGAAATCTATCCAGCTCCATCTTAAATATATTCAGTGACTTGGCCTCCACAGCCTTCTGTGGTAGAGAATTCCACAGGTTCACCACCCTCTGAGTGAAGAAATTTCTCCTCATCTCAGTCCTAAATGTCCCACCTCATATCCTGAGACTGTGACCCCTCGTTCTGGACCCCCCAGCCAGGGGAAACAGCCTCCCTGCATCCAGTCTGTCTAGCCCTGTCAGAATTTTATATGTTTCAATGAGATCCCCTCACATTCTTCTAAACTCGAGTGAATACAGGCCGAGTCGACCCAATCTCTCCTCATACGACAGTCCTGCCATCCCAGGAATCAGTCTGGTGAACCTTCGCTGCACTCCCTCTATGGCAAGGTCATCCTTATTTAGGTAAGGAGATCAAAACTGCACACAATACTCCAGGTGTGGTCTCACCAAGGCCCTGTATAACTGCAGTAAGACATCCTTGCTCCTATACTCAAATCCTTTTGCAATAAAGGCCAACATACCATTTGCCTTCCTAACTGCTTGCTGCACCTGCATGTTTTCTTTCAGTGACTGGTGTACAAGGTCACCCAGGTCCCTTTGTACATCAACATTCCCCAATCTCTTACCATTTAAATAATACTCTGCCTTTCTGTTTTTCCTTCCAAAGTGGATAACTTCACATTTATCCACATTATACTGCACCTGCCATGTATTTGCCCACTCGCTCAACTTGTCTAAATCGCCTTGAAGCCTCTTTGCATCCTCCTCACAACTCATGATCTCACCTAGTTTTGTGTCATCAGCAAACTTGGAAATATTACATTTGGTTCCCTCATCCAAATCATTGATATATATTGTGAATAGCTGGGGCCCAAGCACTGATCCCTGCGGTACCCCACTAGTCACCGCCTGCCACCCCGAAAAAGACTCATTTATTCCTACTCTCTGTTTCCTGTCTCTTAACCAATTTTCAATCCATGCCAGTATATTACCCCCAATCCCATATGCTTTAATTTTGCACACTAACCTCTTATTTGGGACTTTATCAAAGGCCTTCTGAAAATCCAAATAAACCACATTCACTGGTTCTCCCTACATCCTCAAAAAACTCCAGTAGGTTTGTCAAACATGATTTCCCTTTCATAAATCCATGTTGACTTTGTCTAATCCTGTTGATATTTTCTAAATGCCCTGTTATCACATCCTTTATGATAGACTCGAGCATTTTCCCTACTACTGATGTTCGGCTAACTGGTCTGTAGTTCCCTGTTTTCTCTCTCCCTCATTTTTTAAATAGAGGGGTTACATTTGCCACCCTCCAATCTGCAGGAACTGTTCCATAATCTATAGAATTTTGGAAGATGACAACTAATGCATCCACTATTTCCATGGCTACCTCTTTTAGTACTCTGGGATGCAGATTATCAGGCCCTGGGGATTTATCGGCTTTCAGTCCCATTAATTTCTCCAGCACTATTTTTTTTACTAATACTAATTTCCTTTAATTCCTCCTTCTCACTAGACCCTTGGTTCCCTAGCATTTCTGGGAAGTTATTTGTGTCCTCTTCCGTGAAGGCAGAACCAAAGTATTTGTTTAATTGCTCTGCCATTTCCCTGTTCCCCATTATAAATTCTCCCATTTCTGACTGTAAGGGACCTACATTTGTCTTCACTAATCTTTTTCTTTTTACATACTTGTGGAAGCTTTTACAGTCCACTTTTATGTTCCTTGCAAGTTTACTCTCATACTCTATTTTTCCCCTCTTAATCAATCTCTTGGTCCTTTTTTGCTGAATTCTAAACTGCTCCCAATCCTCAGGCTTGCTATTTTTTTCTGGCAACTTTATATGACTCCTCTTTGGATCTAATACTATCCTTAATTTCTTTTGTTAGCCATGGTTGGGCCGTTTTTCCTTTTGTGTTTTTGCGCCAGAAAGGAATGTATAACGATTGCAATTCATGCATTCATTCCTTAAATGTTAACCATTGCCTATCCACCATCATGCCTTTTAATGAAGCTTCCCAATCTATCATAGCCAACTCTATGAACTAGATGGACCATGATCTTTTCTCATCCAGCAATTCCTATGTTCCTATTTATGATAGTTCCTAAATGCACCAATCAGGGCGCTGCCTTTTTCCACTATCAGGCCCATGGACTTCAAAAAGTCAAAACCCAACAATTGAAGAGAATGCAACAAGGAAAACGAGGCATCAGTAAGCGAGGCTTCATGAACTCAACATGGCTCACAGGCCATAGTTTGGAGACACCAGCTCTGAATTACAAATGTGAATGAGCTTAGTTGTTAACTGAAGTTGTATCAAAGTTCATTGCACCTATGACAGGCCATTCAAATTAAAACAGGAAAATGGGTCCCACTAACTATCAACATTGACTTATACAGGTGGGAAACAACAGAAACGGAGGTTTTTCTATGTCTTATTGAAAATACTCAGCGAGTATTCTCTCCACCGATGCTGACTGACCTGCTGGATTTCCCCAGACTTTTCTGTTGTTCTGAGATTTCCAGTACTTCACTTTTTACTCACCAACTAGTTTGTTCAAAGTTGAAATCGAAACAACAACACCTGAAACGTCTTAAAGTGCTTGTGTTGCGGCAAAAATGTAATAAAATATCTAAAGTTAGTAGAACCCCAGAGAATTGCGGGGGTGGAGTGTATCGGTCACCTACATCAAGTGAGAAAGCAGAAAGGATTGAGTTCGACAAACTAAGGACTCGCTCTGAGGGAGTTACAGTTGTTCTTTCTCATGGATTACGAACCAGTGCAACTTCTGACAACACTGTTGGATTTATGTTTTTTTAATAGTTCACACACTGCACAGTCAGCTATTACAATTACAGACATTAAATTGCAGTCACTACAATAATGAATATTAAAGCACACGCAAATGTTTTCATTCCTTAATCAGTTGCTTTTTTAGTTTTTCTAATTTTAATCTGTGCATTTTGTTTATACACTCAGTTCCTTTCATTATATTTATTGCAGTAATTTTAGAAAAAAGCACACAAATCAAACGCCCTTGGCATGAAATGTACTGTTTCAAATTAGAACCCTAAATTATATGGAACATATAATCTCTACAGTAGGAACTCATTTTTCAGGAGATGTTTTGCCTGCAATGAATATAGGTTGATTGCATTTTAAAAAGTATTGCATTGGCACAGAGATATTTCTCATGCACATTTGTGGCCTATTTACACAGAAATATATAGAGGTTATAACATGGAAACAGGCCATACGGCCCAACCAGTCCATGTTGGTGTTTACCTTTCACGTGGGCAATTAGTCCTAACCATATTTACCCCCCTGTTCCCACGTCCCTTCAACCCCTTTTCCTTCATCCACCATCCAGTCTAATCTTCAATGTTGACATAGTTTCTGCTTCAACCATTAACCCTGGAAGTGAATTCAACAACCTCACCTCTCTCTGTGTGAAGAAGTTTCTCCTGCCCTCTGTTCTAAATCCCTTACATTTAATCTTGAATCCATGGGCCCTTGTTCTAGACCCCTCAACTACTGGAAACAGTCTATTTCTATCTACCCTGATATAATCCATTCCTGAACCAATTATCAACACCAATTGCATTTATTTATTAAAACAAAATTAGCAATTTCCTGTTGCACAATTTCTTATGCACTTTAAATATAATGGAATATTTCCTGATGAGTAAACAATTACAATGTATTTTCTTTAACTTAGTAGGTTCCTGAAATTAATAGGAGTTAGCCATTGAACATTTGTGGTTAACAGGAGTAAGCAAAATGGTGGTAGAGGGGAAAATACTATTTTATTCACTTACAAAAAATATGCAGTTGTTATATATTCACTTAAAAGGTTTTAACTTGCTCTAAGTGCACTGCTCTTACATTAAAGGAACCGATTCCTACTTCCACCTCCGTGCCTCAGCTCGTCTGCTGCTGAAACCCTCATCTATGCCTTTGTTACCTCCAGACTTGACTATTCCAATGCTCTCCTGGCCGGCCTCCCATCTTCCAACCTTCATAAACTTGAGCTCATCCAAAATTCTGCTGCCCATATCCTAACTCACACCAAGTCCCGTTCTCCCATCACCTCTGTGCTCCCTGACCTACATTGGCTCCCGGTCCGGGAACACCTCAATTTTAAAATTCTCATCCTTGTTTTCAAATCCCTTCATGGCCTCATCCCTTCCTATCTCTGTAATCTCCTCCAGCCCTACAACCCTCCGAGATCTCTGCACTTCTCCAATTCTTGCCTCTTGTTGTGCATTCCCAATTTTAATCACTCCACCATTGGCGGCTGTGCCTTCAGCTGCCTAGGCCTTAAGCTCTGGAATTCCCTCCCTAAACCTCTCCGCCTCTCTACCTCTCTCTCCCCCTTTAAGGTGCTCCTTAAAACCTACCTCTTTGACCAAGCTTTTGGTTACCTGTCTTAATACCTCATGTGGCTCGGTATCAAATTTTCTTTCATAATGCTCCTGTGAAGCGCCTTGGGACGTTTTACTACGTTACAGGCGCTATATAAATGCAAGTTGTTGTTGTTGTTGATTCACTGACCCCATCTGACAAAACATTGGGATGACTGCCTCCTAGACAGTGACCTGCTGACCTCACCCAAATTAGTGAGGTCGGCTAATGAACATAACGGGCCGGAAATTGCTTTGAGCGACGATCGGACATCGCCCGCCGCTCGTAATAAACTTTTTGCTGGCTTCTGGGCGCCAACTTTCTTTCCAACTGCAAGAAGTGCAGCGATCGTTCCTGGGCTTCCCTGAGCTGCGAGAGGAGGAAAGGATCGCTACGTCCCCTCCACCAATCAGCTTGAAGCAAGCCCATGCTGCGAGAACCAGGAAGTGAAGCTCATTCACAAACCGTGCAAACTAACAACAGGAAGTGTCAGGTAAGATTAGTAAATGTACTATAAAATCAGATATAGAAAGTGAAATAAAGAGAGGGTAAGATTAAAAGATTGAGATAAAAGAGACAGAAAGAAAAAGTAAAAAAATAAAAATTATAAATTTTTAAACAATATTTTTTTAAATGTCCACAAACTATTAAAATTGGGAGTAATCATACTCCACATTTTTGAAAGTTAACTTTCAGTGCCAGAGAAGTTGTTTCGCAGTCATTAATATTTACCACGCCGTTAAAGTTAGTTTAGGCCTGATATAACTCAGCGTCCTTTTTTCTGGCGAGATTAGTTAGTTTCCAGCTGCGCAGGAGAGCAAGTTGGCGCTGGTCCATTGATTCCAGCCTGCGATATCTCTTTAATGTGAAGCTGTCAGATCAGCAGGGTATCAGGAAGAGCAAGTTCCAGATTTCCGCGTTTGACTGCGCATGTACGCTCACTGGAACTTGCTCTTCGATTTGCCCTGAAATAACAGTGAGCCCTGTTAGCCTCGCCATTATTTCTTGAGCAATTTCCGGGCCATTTAGAATCAGCTCCCTGTGTATTTTTCACAAGTACAGGCAGTGCCAGGGAAGGATGTGCAGAGAGTGGCAATGCTTTAAGAGAACAGTTTAGGCTGCAGCAAATCTGCAAAGGCTAGAAATGGAATGTGGGGCGGAACCGCCCCCTTTGATAAAGACATGTTGGATATTCTCCTTGAGGAGGTGCAGCAGAGCAGGGTAGCCATACCTGGGACGCAGGGAAGTCTTCCTCTGCACCTCAATGTGCAGTGAGAGCGGCAAGAGGTGGCTCGTAAAGTAATGTCATCTCCTGAATCCATAGATCGTGGGAGAAAATGAGAAGAAAAAGTTCTCTGGCCTGAGGAAGATCGTCAAGGTAGGCTGGCCAGAATTTGATCCTAGCCTGGCAACAGGAAACAAACAGGATTGGGCTGGATGTTGGTTTTACATCCTCCCGGATTTTACTCTCCATTGAAGGCAGTCCTTTGAGAATGCTCAGAGCACCCTTCATGGTATGTCCAGCAATGCCTGAGGGATTCAGAATCAGAAACATGGAGCAAATGGCAACTTCGTAGACATCTGCCAGGGAACGACCAAAGCACAGATTCTGTATCTCTCACAGATGCCGAGACTGCAGCTAATGAGGGCTGGGACTTAAAGGAGGCTCTCAGTTCAGGATTGGACAGGTTAGAGGATCGGATTGAGGGAGTTTTGATAAAGCAGACAACTATGCGTAGCCCCGATTTTAACTCCCGGTCGGGAGTCGTGTGGGTAGGGGGCCGAGATGGTGGTGGGGAAATCATCTGGCCCGCCTCATCTTTAACTCTTGGCCCTCATCTTCAATGGCTTCCCCACGCAAGCTCTGGTTAAAATTACAGCCAGGCCCCAGTGATGTCATAAGAGACTGATCTGCATATTTAAAGAAGGATCCCGCTGCCTTCCGACTGGCGACCCCCTCAGCTGCTCGGGGGAAGGCAGCGGAATCAGTGTGGGTAAGTTGCACTGGCCATTTTAACCACCTGCCCGCCCAGTCTCCATCAGGCGGTCAGTGTTAAAATCGGCCCTATGATTTCGGTGACCTTATCAGGGCTATAAAGCAGGATTCCCACCCCCTTGATCTGCCCAGACAACAGAATCTCTGCCTGAGAATTTCAATTGTATATTCCACCAGGATTCGGGTGGAACATGAGCTTCATTATCTGCGTTTTGTGTTTGCTCATGGGTTTCTCATAAGCGTCATTAGCCAGGGCTCCAGTGGATACCCTTGACTCACTGGAGTGTCGTGATTTGGGCATCTTAGAGCACTCTTTATTATTATTCATTCTTGGGATGTGGGCATTGCTGGCAAGGCCAGCATTTATTGTCCATCCCTAGTTGCCTTGAGAAGGTGGTAGTGAGCCGCCATTTTGAACCGCAGCAGTCCGTGTGGGGAAGGTCCCACAATGCTGTTGGGTAGGGAGTTCCAGGATTTTGACCCAGTGAGGATGAAGGAACGGCGATATATTTCCAAGTCAGGATGGTGTGTGACTTGGAGGGGAACGTGCAGGTGGTGTTGTTCCCATGCACCTGCTGCTCGTATCCTTCTAGGTAGTGGAGGTTGTGGGTTTGGAAGGTACTGTCGAAGGAATCTCGGTGACTGTATCTACAGTCGAGGGTGGAGGGAGTGGATGTTTAAGGTGGAGAATGGGTTGCCGATCAGTGGGCTGCTTTGTCCTGGATGGTGTCGAGCTTCTTGAATGTTGTTGCAGCTGCACTCATTCAGGCAAGTGGAGAATATTCATCACACTCCTGATTTGCACTTTGTAGATGGTGGAAAGGCTTTGGGGAGTCAGGAAGTAGGCCACTCACTGCAGAATACCCAACCTCTGACCTGCTCTTGTAGCCACAGTATTTACGTGGCTGCTCCAGTTGAGTTTCTGGTCAATGGTGACCCCCAGGATGTTGATGGTGGGGGATTCGGCGATGGTAATGCCGTTGAATGTCAAGGGGAGGTGGTTAGACTCTCTCTTGTTGGAGATGGTCATTGCCTGGCACTTGTCTGGCGCGAATGTTACTTGCCACTTATCAGCCCAAGCCTGGACGTTGTACAGATCTTGCTGCACGCGGGCACGGACTGCTTCATTATCTGAGTGGTTGAGAATGGAGCTGAACAATGTGCAATCATCAGTGAACGACCCTCTTCTGACCTTATGATGGAGGGAAGGTTATTGATGAAGCAGCTGAAGATGGTTGGGCCCAGGACGCTGTCCTGCCCTGCACCGATGTCCTGGGGCTGAGATGATTGGCTGAAAACCACAACTATCTTCCTTTGTGCTAGGTATGACTCAAGTCACTGGAGAGATTTCCCCCTGATTCCCATTGACTTCAATTTTACTAGGGCTGCTTGGTGCCACACTCGGTCAAATGCTGCCTTGATATCAAGCGCAGTCAGTCTCACCTCACCTCTGAAATTCAGCTCTTTTGTCCATGTTTGGATCAAGGCTGTAATGAGGTCTGGAGCTGAGCGGTCCTGGTGGAAACCAAACCGAGCATCGGTGAGCAGGTTATTGGTGAGTAAGTGCCGCTTGATAGCACTGTCGACGACACCTTCCATCACTTTGCTGATGATTGAGAGTAGACTGACGGGGCGGTAATTGGCAGAGTTAGATTTGTCCTGCTTTTTGCGGACAGGACATACCTGGGCACACTTTTCCACATTGTCAGGCAGATACCAATGTTGTAACTGTGCTGGAACAGCTTGGCTAAAGGTAGGGCTAGTTCTGAAATGCCTGATTGCACTTGTGGACTGTACCATCACAGAATCAGCCCTTAAAGGAGAGTCTAATTATTCTCCGTTTTTTGTGCGACCACAGGAACTCAAAGCTCTATTGGAAGTGGGTCCATAATGGAGCAGCCAATTAGAATGCATGTACAATAATGCTCCTGACTCACTCTGTCAATAGGCACATAATCCCTATGAGGAATGCGCAGTGGGTCAGTCTAGCTGAGGAATGAATGAATTTGAGCACTAATGGAAAAGGGAAGAAGATTGCTGAACACTGGCCTCGAAGATATGACGGCCGAGCAGGAGCAGCTCCGAGGACATTCACAGCCTCAGAGTGTCCCACAGGAGTGGGAAGTGATTGTCCGAGCGATAAATGCAATGGGGTAGAGAATGCACAATTGTTTTCACATAAACCTGGCAGAATTTAGGTGATGGGGGTTAGTTGAATATGGGGTGAGACGCAGACATATTAGAATCCCACCCTTCTTGCACTGGACAGAAAAGCCCACCAGAGAGGGGTGGGGGTTGGCAGCTGCTTCTTGTACCTGCACCCCCTCCTTCCCCTACATAGCAAAAGCAGTTTTGGGGGGGGGGTCTGGAAATGCACCTGAGAAACCCCAGGATTCCTGCTAAGTCGGTCCATGATTGGCCCAGCGGTACCTACGTCTGCTAAGATCAGATGTAGATTCCCTTCTGGGCTGAATATGGGCCACGAAGGTGCAGAGGCAAACAGCGGCAAATAGCATTGGAACCAGAGCCTAACCAGAGCTCCAACTTAAAAATGTCCTTCAACAGGTGCCACCATGCCAGGACTGGTGCCACCATGAAGATCATGGAGATAATTGAGTGATCTCCAGGCACGCCACTGATTGGAAGCTTGGGGGAGGGGAACTATTGTGTTACAGCAGGATTTAAAGGCGCAGTAACTTAAAGAGCAATCACCCAAATAAGTGGTGTGAGGCCAAAGCAGCAATAATGTAGGGGCACCGATGCAGCTGTAGAAGTGCTGATAGATGAAGGCTGCCACAGTGACTAGCATTTCAGGGAGAAGGCTCGTCACCACCTTCTCAGGGCAATTGTTTTAATATATTCCTTCAAAGGATGTGGATGTCGCTGCCCATCCTTAGTTGCCCTGAGAAGCAGCCGACACAACTGAGTGGCTTGTTAGGCCACTTCAGAGGGCAGTTAAGATAACATAGGAACATAGGAACAGGAGTAGGCCATTTAGCCCCTCGAGCCTGTTCTGCCAAGTTTCAACCATGTTGGTGCGGGACTGAAGTCATGTAGGTCAGACCGGGTAAGGGCGGCAGGTTACCTTCCTTAAAGGGCATTAGTGAACCAGTTGGGTTTTTACAACAATCCAATAGTTTCATGGTCACTTTTACTGATATCAGCTTTTTATTTATTTAGTGGGCTTTCCAATATCACCCACATCCTGAGAATAAATTTTTTAAAAGGCAGAAGAATGAGGAGAAGTGTGACTTGGCGGCAGTGAGTCCCAACACCGACACCCATGCCCGGCAGCTCAGTGCAAGAAAATATTTAATGACCTTACCAGGTCAGGCAAGATAAGCCAGCTACACTTCCAAAGAGTTCACTGTACTGAGCATGTCTACTACATACAAGGACCTCCCCTCTGGCTGTCATTGTACTTGAAATGACTGCCATCAATGTCCAAGACACAAAGTGCCCTTTACACTCCTAGCCTTCACCCAGAAGTGTTGCAACACTCTCAGCCTTCCGTTCAATCAGCCCACTAATAGCTTCACACGGAATCTACTTGTTTCTTACATGCACCCATCATCTCCCCGTTATTGGCTGCATACTGACACCCAGGTCATGGTAACTGAAGGTAATTCTTACCTTTTGCTTTCTTTCAAAGTGAAGACAGCCATTAACAGCAGAGCTAGAACTACAACATATGGTTCAGCTGCAAATCTCCACCCACCCACAAACCAGGAGGTGGAAGCTCTTCAAACCATGAGGAAGGAGACAATAGAGGGCATCAGAGATGGAGAAATAGGAAGCCAGGTGCCAGCTGCAGGTTTCTGATGATACCTGCTTCCTTTTCGTTTCATCCCACATTTCCTGTCAGCGTGCTATGTCATGAAACCCTCCTGTGGGAGTAAATTGAGAACAATGTTCCTCAGCAACCCATCCCAATGCTTCATCCTTTCCTTCTTTTGATGTACCAAGTCACCGAAATGACGCAGGACCAGGCTGCCCAAGACATGAGACGAGGGCCACTTCAGTCCCACAAGGCTCCTATTAGCCAGCCACCAGACACACCCCAGCCACTCAGATAGTACCTTGTAGACACACAAGGCTAATGCCTCACACACTGACACCGAGGAAGTATGGTGGTAAGAAGCACTGAGCACACACTCAGTATGGATTATGGTTGCACCAAGGTTGTTGTATATATCAACAGTGTTCTTGGAACAGTTTGGAAGTTGCTTTGAAAGAAAGAAAGACTTGCATTTATACAGTGCCTCTCACGGCCCTAGATCATCCCAAAGCGCTTTACAACTAATGAAGTACTTTTGAAGTGTAGTCACTGTTGTAATCTGGAAACGTGACAGCCAATCTGCACACAGCAAGATCACACAAACAGCAATGCAATAATGACCAGATAATCTGTTTTAGTGATGTTGGTTGAGGGATAAATATTGGCCAGGACACCGGAGAGAACTCCCTTGCTCTTCTTCGAATAGTGCCATGGGATCTTTTACAGCTACCTGAAAGGGCAGACAGGGCCACGATTTAACTTCTCATCTGAAAGACGGATCAGGTGTGATGAATGGGAACTGATATACACAAAGAAGGGGCTATAGATGATGATATATGGGAGTAGGAAGGGAGAAGATGTGCACAGGGCTGTTACTGTCTTAACCAGGTGTGGTGGTCAAGAGAAGGTATCAGTGTGGTATGAATGAGTCTTTCAGCCAGCAACAGATTCTCCTCCATATTCTGCTCCTCTTCCTGATCCTCTTGTTGCCCATGGGGGCCTTCATCCTGTGGAGTCTTCTTGAGGCGACCTCTTGTAGAAGACCACGATCATTGAGTTATGAATTGCAGCGTGCTCCTAGATTGATCTGGGTACCTGAAGTACACCTGCAACGTGCCCAATGATGACATTGGACCGTGTTATAGGGGCCATCCTGGGAAACCACTCAGACTGTCATTGGCCAGGGCTTTGATTTTCTAGGAGCCACTGAGAAACTTCCTTTCAGGGTCAGAAGATGGTGGTACTGAGGACTGCCTTCAAATGAAGCAGCTCCCAGGAAGCAGGTATTCATTTGCATCATGGTGTGCAGCCAATCACAAATGAGCTGCACACTGAGACCGTAGAATCCTTTCCTGTTTAGGCATTGAGCAAGGGAGTGTGTATGGCCACCTGGGACAAGCAATGACTGAGTTGGAGGTTGGCTGCAGGTCCACTTGCAGCACGCGGCATCGTTCAATGACGGCTTCCTTTGGAAAGCAAAGCCTCTGCAGGCAGTAGGTAAATGCATGTAGGACCGCCCCTGCCTGGTAGGAGGGGTGCCCGTGGCTGGGTGCCATGTGCAGCTCCGGTGCAGCCTCACCAGCCTGGCATCCCGCTGTTGCTCTTCCTCCCCTTCTTGCAAAGAAACAAAGATAGAAAGGAATTCCCAATAGGAAAGGCGTAGTGTCCTGAGGGGAATGGCAGTTCCTCAGCAAATGGCACAAAGGGAGATGGGAAAATAGTCGTCAGCTCAAAACAACGGAAATTAGGAAATTGGCTGTAAAATAAGCTTTTAACTACGGACATTGACAGTGGTTTATTGCAGTATTACACTTGCCTTGAAGGACCCGGTTGCAATTCAGAATTAGGTTGGAATTAACTCACTTACAAATGGCTAACCACCTCTCACAGGGACAAAGGAAATCTGTTTCTGCACATTTTCAAATGAAAAAACAAGTCTAGGGCAAATTAATACAATCTCATACTGTTTAGGCCACATGAAAGTAGTCTGAATACCTATAGTCTTTCCTTCCTGAAGAACAGGGAATCCATGGAATTAGTCAAACAAATATAGTGGCTCATATTGTAAGCATTAAATTAGTCCAAAGGCAGTTCCAACCCAATCCAGACATGTAGGAACGTAGCAATTAATATCGGGCTGGAGTATTACATAACTCTGGTCAGGCTATTAATAATATACACTTAGAGGGAGGGGGAAGTAACCTAGGCAATGGATATTACACCGGTACAGGGACTGTGATTTGCGGAGTGACTTTGGCCAGGCGACCGCTGTCTGTCCGACGACAGCTGTGGGTGCAGAGCTGACAGGCCGCGCAGAAGGAATTACAGCATGGGAGGAACCTGCAGACACTGAGTCTCCAAACCAACCAGCCCGGCGACCAGCAACACCAGAACAGCAGGACAACCCCAGCGATGACTCCCAGCACGATGTAGAGTGCGAGCAGCGAAACGTACGACTTGTTGTCTGAGAGGAAGAGAGAAAATCAGGTGTCATGTCAACGATCTGGCAGATTTAACGAGCAATTCTTTTATTTTTAATCAACTAAGAAACAAATTTGACTTTTGCTTTGTTGGCTGAGAGGCCTGCGAATTTGGGTTCGGGGCTGAACTCCAGCAATAACCCTGCTGGGGTTCATGAGGTCAGTGGGAGGGCTTCTCATTAGCATGGGGCTGGGAGGGGTTGGGGCACAAGCATGTTGTGTGCCCGCAGGAGCCTGCCCCACGATGCTGGAAATACTGGCCTTGTTCCGCCCTTGGGGGTGTAGCCCAGCCCCCACCTCAGTACTGGTCCGATCAGCCCGCTGAGCATGGGGGGGCCGATCTGGCTACATTCCAGACAAAAATAACTTGCAGCTCTTAAGGGGGGGTCCGAGCCACTTGCTTAGCCGGGACTCCACCGGTGGGACTCACATGTTCCTTGTGGAGGCCGGGATGCTCACCTCAATGGCCGCCACTGCAACACTGGGTTCAGGAATGGGAACTCCCACCTTAGGGTGTCCCTGCCGCTGGCCCCAATCCTGACCCATCATTCGAGGTGTGGATGGAGGAGAGTGGGGGTGGGTGGAGGAGGGCGGGAGTATGTGGAGGAGAGCGGGAGTACATGGAGGAGAGCGGGGGTACATGGAGGAGAGCGGGGGTACATGGAGGAGAGGGCGGGAGTACATGGAGGAGAGCGGGAGTACATGGAGGAGAGCGGGGGTACGTGGAGGAGAGGGCGGGAGTACATGGAAGAGGGGGAGTACATGGAAGAGGGCGGGAGTACATGGAGGAGAGCGGGAGTACGCGGAGGAGAGTGGGAGTACATGGAAGAGGGCGGGAGTACATGGAGGAGGGCGGGAGTACATGGAAGAGGATGGGAGTACATGGAGGAGGGCGGGAGTACATGGAAGAGGGCGGGAGTACATGGAAGAGGATGGGAGTACATGGAGGAGGGCGGGAGTACATGGAAGAGGGCGGGAGTACATGGAAGAGGGCGGGAGTACATGGAAGAGGATGGGAGTACATGGAGGAGGGCGGGAGTACATGGAAGAGGGCGGGAGTACATGGAGGAGGGCGGGAGTACATGGAAGAGGGCGGGAGTACATGGAAGAGGGCGGGAGTACATGGAAGAGGGCGGGAGTACATGGAAGAGGATGGGAGTACACGGAAGAGGACAGGAGTACACGGAAGAGGACGGGAGTACACGGAGGAGAGTGGGAGTACATGGAGGAAAGCAGGAGTACATGGAGGAGAGGGGGAGCAGTGAGACAGCACATCAGTTGTAGGGTATGAAAAGCTTATAAAGTATCTTGCAATATTGGCAAGTAACAGTATGAACATAAATTATGAAAGTTTGAAATGAAACAACTGAAATTCATCTGGCTAAAAGCACTATTGAAAAGTAACCTGAGATAGAGGCTGGAATTCCCCTCCCGGGCGCTGGCAGTGAAGGTGCCAGAATAGAGGGAGTGGAAAACCAGAGTCAGAGGCTTTGGCTCCGATTTTCAAATGAAATTGCGGGTGTGTTGGGGGCGGGAAGGCTGCGAAATTCGGGAAAATCCCGAGCAGGTGAGGAAGCCGGCCCCAACCTGTTGATTTCCGGGTTTCCCACAGATGTGTCTGTGTGAGCGTGCTTCCCGAGTACAGAAGTCCCGCCGGCAATTAAAGCTGGCGGAAGATAGTTAAAGAACCAAATGTACCTCATTGAGGTACTTAAGGTACTTTATTTCTGACATAGCAGATGGTTAAAACGATTTTAAACTTACCTGGTGAAACCGGGCCGGATCAAGCAACAATAAAGTAAATGAATTAAATAACAAACCATTGCACAAAGTTAAAAAACAAAATAAACCTACCTTTCCACTGTTGTCACCTGCACCCCCCCTGCTCCGATGTTCGATGTCCCCCTCTCTAATGTCCCTCTCTCCCCCCAATGTCTCCCTCTCCGGTGTCCTTCTCAGCCCCCGATGTCTCTCTCTCTCCAATCTCCCCCTCTCAGCCCCCGATCTCCCCCTCTCCCCTCCCCGATCTCCCCCTCTCCCCTCCCCGATCTCCCCCTCTCCCCTCCCCGATCTTCCCCCCCTCCCCCCAATCTTCAGTGCCCTCCAATCTCTGCTCCAGTGCCGGAAGACGTCTCTCTCTCTTTCTCTCTCTTTCTCTCCCCCGCCCCCCCCCTTCCCTCGGTGTTGCAGCTCCTGTTGGCAGCCTGCCTATCAATCAGGCTGGCTTCTGGGCTCCCGGAAACAACTTTAATCACCATCAATTACATCACGATCGTGTCGGAAAAGGTAAGTATTTTTATTTCGGGTTTGCCACGCACACCTTCACCCCCCCACCCCCACCCCCACCCCTCCCCTCTGCTGCCAACCTGCCACCATTTCAAAATTGAGCCCTTTGTGTCTGATTTGTGCTCACCCTGGGTTTTCCACTGGGGGAGCAGGAGGCTTGTGCAGGAGGCAGCAGGTCAGTTAGCGAGTTGTAGGGGATGCACATGGTGAAGCACAGAGAATTAAGGAGGAGAGTCACGTGCAGGCAGGATTGGGTGAACTGCACCTTGCTGGCCAAAGGTCAGCTCGAGGGCTCCAGCAGCTGCTGAGCTCTTGGATTCGGACCTCACAGGTCCTACCTACAGATGCAGTTTGGTGGCACAGCATCAGCAGTTCATGTAGTCATTTGAGAGTTTGGCCAGCAGCCCGTCCAGTTTAGCGATGTCTACAGAGCAGACCACAAACCTGCACATGTGCAGTGCTGCCTGACCAAACTGCAGCCCACCCCGGAGATCATGGTCACTCCAGTACCCTCTGCGGTGGAGCGCCCCCTGGTTGAGGTCGTAACTGGGTTGCCTATGCCATTCCAGCCCCTCCAATCATCAGGGTTATTTACCTCAGAGTCAGGATGAGTAAGGATGACATTTCCAATTGCAGGGCTGCCCGAGATCATCGAAGGCAGCTGGTGGAACCCTTATGGCTTGATCCATGATCATTCACCAGAAGCATGACCACAAAGTGATATGAACTTTGGTTCTACAATTCTAAAATTGTCAGTACATGGGCTGTGTGGGGGGCACCATTACTACATGCCCAGTTTAAGTGAAGACACATTAATGGTTGATGGAGCCAACAGGAAGGGCCCAGGCAGATTCAACTCACGTCATCCCTGTCCTCATAATGATTACACTAAGAGGAGCCCAGAGATATCCAAGGGTCGGTCAAGATAGCCAGGTCTCCCGTGCTACAGAGTTATGGCAGGAGACTGTCAGAACACCCAAGGAACTTCAGGGACATTATCTTTATTGCTACAATGTCAAACACCTCACTTACATAATAAATACTTAGACTCCATCATCTTTTCTGTAAAATTCAACAAAAATTATGCTGCATGATTTATACCACGTGCCGGTGTTGATGCGTTACATTGGTATGATTGTACTTCTTGTTAGAAATGGCCAGCTTCCACTCACCAAATCTCTCTGACGGATTGGCTGAGATCATGAACTCACCATGCAAGAAATCAAGGGCATCAACTGATTGCCGTGTTTCCGTATATAATGAGGTGCACTACCACACCGCCCTTTTTGCAAGTAATTTTTCTTAGTTTGTTCCTTTATAAATAAAGGCCCTGAAATTCCTCGGAGCTCTGCTAGTCTCCTGCTTTAACGCCAGTGGGAGACCAAGGGAACCCTCATGGAAATGGCAGAGACCTGATTACGTCGAATCTACGACATTTCTGGGAGTTTCCAGGTTACCTTGTAAGGGGCGGAACTTCAATCCACCTTTTGCAAGGCCATGACAGGCCAGGGATCGGGACATCGTAGGCTGGGAGTTCTTGGTTCTGGCTCTGGAAGGGGACCCAGTGTAGTAGTGGCAGTTAGTACCTCCAGTAACAGGAGGAGTACAGGCCTCCACAAAAGCCCATGTTGACCCCACCAGGGGCATCTACGCCTGGCAATCAGCCTCGACCCCCAAAGAGGAAACAATCTTTTTTTAAATATTTAATGGATGGGCCCCATTGATGGGGGCCAATTGGAGCAGTGTCGGGATTGGGTGCGGGGCCTGGGCAAACCCCCCCCATGGGCACACGGCCACGTTTCCCGGCAC
This sequence comes from Heptranchias perlo, assembly GCF_035084215.1. Taxonomy (NCBI): domain Eukaryota; kingdom Metazoa; phylum Chordata; class Chondrichthyes; order Hexanchiformes; family Hexanchidae; genus Heptranchias; species Heptranchias perlo. Next base: position 30,296,420 of record NC_090356.1, read on the forward strand.
ATAGAGTCATAGAGTTATACAGCACGGATAGAGGCCCTTCGGCCCAACGTGTCCGCGCCGGCCATCAAGCCCTGTCTACTCTAATCCCATATTCCAGCATTTGGTCCGTAGCCTTGTATAGAGTAGGTGGGTACAAATGAGGTGTCGTCCCACTGACAGTGCAATCTCTGGGCAGGGGTCAGTGCCAGAGGACAACATCGGGCACGATGCCGATATATCTGGCGGGATTGGAGCCCATGGAATTTTAGGGCCACATGCTTTAATGAGCTCTTCCAACTTGTACTAAAAATAAGGGGAAAAATTATTATGCTATAATTTAAACAAAGCACCTGTGACAGAGTTTGGGTAAGGAACGCTGTTTGGTAGCAGGTGATGATGCCTATTTGGTGTTTGGCAAAGAGTAGTGAGGTTGACAGGAGGCGACAGTGAATTGTTAGGCTCCAAGGTGCTTGTGCTGCCTTCATCGAGAGTTGCTGAGTTGGAGAAATTATCTGCAAAACAAGAAGATTATAATCAAAAGCAAAATACTGCGGATGCTGGAAATCTGAAATAAAAACAGAAAACGCTGGAGAAGCTGAGTAGGTCAGGCAGCATCTGTGGAGAATGAAACAGGGTTAACGTTTCAGGTCGATGACCTTTCGTCAGAACAGTCTTCAATCTGAAACATTAACTCTGTTTCTTTCTCCACAGACACTGCCTGAGCTTCTCCAGCATTTTCTGTTTTTATTATATAAGATAATAATGGGTGTTGACGACAAGTTAAAATAAACAGCTATGTAATTAAAACTCTTAACACCTGGAATTATGGTCACAGAGGTGTCACACCTCCACAGCTGTACACATCCACTGCAAAATATCGTGATTGGTAACTTAGACAAGTACTTATTTGAACCAATCAAATATCTTATTGGCTAATTGTAAATGACTTAAAATGTACCAATGAGGAATAAGTAACCAGCAGACAATCGTGCAATCAAATCTCCCAACTTTTTTCAAAGCTACCATCCATGGCCCAGCAAGTGCCACAAAACTGACCAATCAAATTGCTCAAAAAACTGTTGCCTTGACTCCCTTTCAGTGACCCTGTTGCTTTTTAAGCTTCTGAATATAATTTGAATAATTAAATTTAATACATAATAAACATATTAAAAAAATAAAAGAAAACAGGGATAAATAGTCTTTGTGATAATGAGGACATGGGGTCAGAGGCTCAGCTCAGAGTTGAATAGGACATTGAAGTTGTGAACACCCTGGTTCAGCCTGAGATAGTGACCAGAGAGGGTAAATGAGTCAATGGAGAGGGGATGGATTTTGTGGTGTGGGCCAAAGACGATGATATCAGTCTTCCCAACTGGAGGAAATTGTAGCTTATCTAAGTAATCTAGAGGATGTCGCCAATGACCAGCATGTGGATGAGGGAGTCAAGGACAGAGGGACGGTGCGGGGCCGGGGAGAGAAGCAATTGCTGGAGGTGCTCTGACTACGATTAGATAGGCAAGGATGTAACCATGCAATAGTCCCACTGAGCTGGACAACGGAGGAGAGGGTGACCTGGTCAGCCATGTCAAAGGCTGCAGAGAGGTGAAAGAGGACAAAGGGGGATAGTGCACCATGGACACAGTTACAGAGGATGTCATTCAAGACTTTGTTTAGGGCTGTTTCAATACTGTGGGAAGGGCAGAAACTTGATTGGAGAGATTCGAACAAGGACTTGCAGGAGAGATGGGCACAGATCTGGGAGACAACAACATATTCAAGGACTTTGGAGTACAAAAGGAGGTTGCAGATGGGATGGAAGTTTATATGGACAGATGGGTCAAAGGCAAGTTTTTGAGGGGGGGAGGGTGATGACTGCAGTTTTGAAAGGAAGAGGGAACAGTACCTGAGGAGTGGGGACCGTTTACAATATCAGTTAGCATGGGCGCCAGGAGGGAATTTTGATGGTCAGCAGTTTAATGAGAATGAGGTCAAGTGAGCAAGAGGTGGGTCTCATGGACAAGATGAGTTTGAAGATGGCGTGTGGAAAATGGGACTGAAACCAGGGAGAGATGGGGATTCAGAACTAGGTAATGGGACAGCCTGGAGTGAGAGGTGAGGGTGGTGGGGCAGGAGAGAGGAGGTTTAAGGAGACAGGTGGCAGAGAAGAAAATAAGCTGGGGGCTATAGTTGCTGCTCAGGATGATCCTGGAGTAGTGGAGAGTATTGTCAGAGGAGAATGAGGCCCAGTATAGCTTGAAATGGCCCAGCCAGATCAGGCAGTGGTGGAGGGGTTAGACATTGTGTCCAATGACAGGATCCCAGATCAAGTAGATTGCTTTGACCTGGATGGCACCCAATCAGTATTCAACCAATGAGTATTCTTGAATTGAGCCTTGTAGACGGTGGAGAGACTTTGAGGGGTCAAGAGGTGAGCCACTCATCACAGAGTATATGCTCCAGTGACACTGCATTGAACCAATAATACAACTAGTAGGTTGCCATGACGGTTCTCATATTATGTAATATGTTACCCTGTTGCAAAGGGGATTAAAAAGCTTGAGAGAAACGTACTTGGCGGCAGTGTTTTTCAGCCGGTTCCTGGAAAATTTGAGTCAATTAGGATTTTTATGACAGACATTTGCACATAGGACAAACACACTTGATGCGACACTATTTATTAATGATTATTCATGGATCTCCCATGATACTGTGCACAGGACATCAAAGAGAGAAGAAAGAACTTGTGCCTTTCATGACCTCAGGACATCCCAAATTGCTTTACAGCCAGTGAAGTAGTTTTGAAGTGTAGACACAAGGTGTAATATAGGAAACACGGCAGCCAATTTGCGAACAGCAAGGTCCCACAAACAGCGACGAGATAATGGCCAGATATTCTGTTTTAGTGATGTTGGCTGAAGGATAAATATTGGCCAGGACACCGAGGAGAACACCCCTGCTCTTCTTCGAAATAGTGCCATAGGACCTTATACATCCACCTGAGAGGGCAGACAGGGCCTCGGTTTAACGTCTCATCCAAAAGACGGCACCTCGGACAGTGTAGAGTTCCCTCAGTACTGCACTAAAATGTCACCCTGAATTATGTGCTCAAGTCTCTGCCGTGGGACTTGACCCACAACTTTCTGACCCAATATTATATATTATATGTTAATGTATATGTTAATGATTTAGACTTAAAAGTAGGGGGCATGATTAAGATGTTTGCAGATGATACAAAAATTGGCCGGGTGGTTAATAGTGAGGAGGAAAGCTGTAGACTGGAGGAAAATATCAATGGACTGGTCAGGTGGGCAGAAAAGTGGCAAATGGAATTCAATCCGGAGATGTGTGAGGTAATGCATTTGGGGAGGTCAGACAAGGCAAGGGAGTACACAATAAATGGGAGGATACTGAGAGAGGGACCTTGGAGTGCATGTCCACTGATCCCTGAATGTAGCAGGACAGGTAGACAAGATGGTTAGGAAGGCATATGGAATTCTTTCCTTTATTAGCCAAGGCATAGAATATAAGAGCAGGGAGGTTATGCTAGAACTGTATAAAACACTAGTTAGGCCACAGCTTGAGTACTGCGTACAGTTCTGGTCACCGCATTACAGGAAAGATGTGATTGCACTAGAGAGGGTACAGAGGAGATTTACGAAGATGTGGCCAGGACTGGAGAATTTTAGCTATAAGGAAAGGCTGGGGTTGTTTTCTTTGGAAACAGAGGAGGCTGAGGGGTGATTTAATTGAGATATATAAAATTATGAGGGGCCTAGGTAGAGTGGACAGGAAGGACATATTTCCCTTAGCAGAGAGGTCAATAACCAGGAGACACAGATTTAAAGTAATTGGTAGAAGGATTAGAAGGGAGTTAAGGAAAAAAATTTTCATCCATGGGGTGGTGGGGGTCTGGAACTCACTACCTTAAAGGGTGATAGAGGCAGAAACCCTCATCACATTTGAAAAGTACTTGGATATGCACTTGAAGTGCCGTAACCTACAGGGCTACGGACCAAGTGCTGGAAAGTGGGATTAGGCTGGGTAGCTCTATTTCGAGCAGCACAGACACGATGGGCTGAATGGCCTCTTTCTGTGCTGTTATGTTTCTATGTTTCCAAAGGCAAGAGTGCTACCACAGAGTCAAGACTGACTCCTTCAGGGGGTGCACTGGTTTAGGATCTGCTCCGCATACTACTTATAAAACAGTATGATTACATCATGGGTTGATAGAATAATCATCTGCAATCTCATTCTAAATATAATATGCTACTTTTAAACATAAAAAATATGCACACACATTGTCCACCAGCAAGCATTTTATATACATCGATAAATCTTTCACCAGCCCATCCCTCTCTTTCTTTAACCTTATATGGGAGTGACCAGCACCGTTGTACCCCACAGAATATCTAAGGCAGACCCTACCTTTGCAATGAAGACATTAAGGAAACAAAGGATGGTTGGGTAGTTAAGGCAGTGGGGGCCCAAGGAAAATGGGAGACATGGAAAACCTGGGGATCAGGTTTGAAATTAAAACACGTTTGAGGTCGAAACAGACAAGATGAATTTGACAAACAAAAAGCAGAAATTTTCTTCCTCAAAAACAAACTAATAACCTCCCCCAGAAAAGAGCTACTGGACACACTATTAAGCGTCCACACTCCTAAACATCTTTACGTACACAACAAGCATTGTCGGAGTTGGAGGAACATAGAGTTCTTGGAGGGTAATACTAAACAGCTTTTTTTAATAATTCATTCTTGGGATATGGGCGTTGCAAGCAAGACCAGCATTTTTTGGCCATCCCTAGTTGCCCTAGCTAAAATGAAGTAAATTAAAGTCAAAATACAATACAATTAAAAAGTAAAATCTCAGTACTTGCCACAATCACCCCTACTGAGGCTAATCTCTAGACTCAAACTCCACAGGGTCTCTCACTGCAAGACTGAACATTAACTGATCAATACTTTTCCTTTTTTGTTTTCATTCCCATTTCAGGCACTCAGGTAATTTTCCAAGTTTGTTTTCCCAGTGGGGCCCCTTGCTCACTGGAAGCACTTATTGAAAATTCGGGCAATTTCCATCTATTAATGGAAACTTGAGGGCGTTTGTGATATAAACTGTCAATGGGCGAGGCTCCCTGCCAGGATTGGAAACTCAGGAAATTCCTCACTTACAAGTCAGCATTAAACACTCCCAGCTCAAATATTATACAGTCAAATGAAGAGTCTTCTACCCCAACAATGCTCCTTGGGCCCAACCTCAGAAGAGCTTAAGTATGCACATTTCTATTCGCCACACCAGCCATCCTGAGCTGCTCAGAGTGAGAGTGTGCCAGACGAGTACGTTTGTACTGTGGGCCCAATCCAACTAGGAACTGGGTAAAGAAGCCACAGACTAATTTAATATATGACTCTTGCAGCCAACAGACAGACGACACCTTTATTCCGTCAATCCAGGTCAATGTTAACCCAGTGCACCATTTGCTCCCACACTTATTTCCAAAATTATAGCAAGAGCAGATTGCATGGAGTTAAGTAGGGACTGTTTGTGAATCCTGAAGTATTATAGATTCAATTCCAATTTATGCCACTGTGTGATTTCTGTTCAAGGCAAATTGGCTGGTCTTACCTTGGCATTTTGCTGGAAGAAGGCTAGACTCATCACTGCCATCTCCACAGTTATCAATACTTTCTGAATCACAGACCAGACTCATGGGAATGCATTTTCCATTTTGACATTGAAAGTATGGCTCCTCACTGCACTCTGAAGAGTTGAAACCTGTGATTAAGTATTCGAAAGCTTCAGATACTCTATTTCCAATGCAAAGCTATTAGAGTGAGCATATCGTTTTTAGTACCAATCATTTCTCCGTGACATTGCCCAAGATAAGTTGATGAATATACCTTTCTTTACATACAAGATGGTGACGCAGTTGGGAGAGAGACTTCAGAAACTCATTCCACAGCACCATCTACTGGCCAGTGCCCACAACCACATTATTACAGGCAACTGTTTCCTTACAGAGTTTTCATTCTAAATGTTTACATAGGCAGTTTCAATGTTAAGTGTTTACATAAAGGTGTGACCAAAAATCACAACAGAAAGTTACATAGAATTACATAGAATGTACAGCACAGAAACAGGCCATTCGGCCCAATTGGTCCATGCCAGTGTTTATGCTCCACACAAGCCTCCTCCCTCCCTACTTCATCTATTCCTATCAGCATAACATTCTACTCCTTTCTCCCTCATGTGTTTATCTAGCTTCCCCTTAAATGCATCTGTGCTAGTCACCTGAACTATTCCTTGTGGTACGAGTTCCACATTATAAGCACTCTCTGGGTAATGAAGTTTCCCCTGTTGATTTTATGAGTGACTATCTTTTATTTATGGCCTCTAGTTTTGGTCTCCTCCACAAGTGAAAACATCTTCTCTATGACTTCCCTATCAATCCCTTTA